>NC_133648.1:218743531-219346883 GCF_009905375.1 Apium graveolens
ACCCAATTCGATGAATGCCATGTTGAGCACATTCCAAGGGAGGAAAATGCTAAGGCAGATGCATTATCAAAATTTGCTTCATCTGAGATAGAGGAAAGTTTAGGAAGTGTATACTTCCGCGTTATGAAGACACAGAGCATTGATGTTAAGCTTGTAGCTCCTATAGGTCTGGGGACGTCATGGATAGATCCCATTAAGACCCATATTCAAACCGGTTGGTTGCCAAATGATGCTACTGAAGCACGGAAGTTGGTTGTTCGAGCACTAAGATACTCCTCGATAGATGGGATTTGGTATAAAAGATCTTATGTAGTTCCTTACTTAAGATGTCTCAGGCCCGATGAGGCACGCTTGGCTCTTGAAGAAGTGCATGAAGGTATCTGTGGGAAACACTTGGGGGGCAGAGCACTAGCTGATAAGATAACCCGTTTAGGCTTCTATTGGCCAGAAATGATCGTTGATGTCAAAGAGTATATGAAGAAGTGTGACCGCTGTCAGAAGCATGCACCTGTCGTTAGATAACCCCCCGAGATATTGACCTCCATCAACTTACCTATCCCCTCTGCTATGTGGGGAATGGATATACTTCGGCCTTTCCCCTTGGCCACGGCACAAAAGAAGTTCCTGATTGTAGCCATTGATTATTTTACTAAGTGGATTGAAGCCAAGCCTTTGGCCAAAATAACAACTAAGCAGGTTGCACAATTCCTATGGGAAAATATCATGTGCCGATATGGAATCCCCCGCATCCTAGTCACTGACAATGGAACACAGTTCAATAATGAGGAATTCAAGAAGTATTATAAGGAGAATGAAATTGAATTATGATTCACCTATGTGCCTCACCCGCAAGCCAATGGGCTAGCAGAAGTGGCGAATCGAATAATCCCGGATGGACTAAAGAAGAGGATCGTGAAGTAGAGGAGTAACTGGGTGGATAAAATACTCCCAATACTATGGGCCTATAGGACTACCTGTAGAGTCACGACTGCAGCAACTCCCTTCATGTTAGCATATGGGGTAGAAGCGGTTGTTCCTGTAGAAATATCACATTCCTCTCCCAGGATTCAAGCTTTCAATGCTGAGGAAAATGAGGAAGGGCAAAGATTAGCCCTGGATCTAATCGATGAAGTATGAGATGAGGCACATGCGAAGATAGTGGAATATCATTAAAAAGCTTCATTCTACAACAACATAAGGGTTAAGGAAAGGTTCTTCAAATAGGGTGACTTAATCTTGAGGAAGGTGGAAGCTTCTTGTGTAGGGAAGAAAGGGAAACTTGCCCCAAATTGGGAAGGGTCATACAAGGTCAAAAGTGTTCAGGGTAGAGGAACCTACAAGCTTGAGACTATGGATGGTTTTGAAGTCCCGAGAACTTGGCATGCACAAAACCTGAAGATTTACTATGTGTGAAGCGGTTGAGCATGATTCTCACTTGTCAAGATGACAAGTAGGTTGAAAATCACCTTGAAGCGTTGCTTGCTTAGAATTTACATGTTTTAGTTTTATTTTGAGGTTTATTAAGGCTTGTGTAAGGGATGAATCCCAACAAATTGTGAAATTCAGAAAGTTTTAGAAATATGTTTGAATTCCAGTAGCAAGATAAGTAAACTAAGTGCATGAGATGAAAGCATAAAGTTCGATAAATAAAACAGGTTCAAATAAATAATACAAAGTCTGATAAATCAAGTCTCAAAGACAATGTACAATAAAAAAGCCACGCGGGGCTAGAAAAGCTCTAAGGAGCAGAGGTGCCCTCAGCATCCATATCATCATCTTCGTCGCTCTCACTGGAAATCTCAGTAGTCCTAGAGGAGGAAGAGTTATCATCTGCAGCATGCCTACAAGATGACTCGGGAGGAAGAAGAAGCGGGTCCTGAGGAATACGATCCGAGACGACCACTCGGGTGCGGAACCTCTGTAGTAAAGCCTCGTTATCAGAGCAGACATAGTCCGCTGGGTTAATATCAGGGCAAGCCTCATTCACAGTCCCAAAATCCGTGTCCCAAACCCAGGGAATACCGAGTCGTCCCTCACCCTCATGGACTGGGTAAACTCCTCCGAGTCAAAGTAGTTGTCAATCGCCTTGTCCTTCTCGGCCCTTAGCACAACCAGCTCAGCGTTGGACTCTCTGAGCTCCTCCTCCTTACGCTTCAACTTTCTCTCTAAAGCGGCATACTTCTTTTGCTGCTTCTTGAGGACATTATCAGCTTTGTCAGAAGCCCTCTTCCATGATTCAGCTTACCTCACAGCGCCTTGGAAGTAGGTGTTAGACTGAAACAAAATAATAAACGAAGATATGATAAGGCAAGAAAATGCTACAAGTAAAAAGAAAGAAAAATTTCAAGGAAGGGTCATACCGAGGCCAGGGACTGAGCTCCCATGAGCTTTATCCTCTCCAGGTCGGGGGTAGCTACCACGTCAATAAATCCTTGGGGGTCACACCATGGTAGGACCAATCCCATGCATGTTTAGTGGATCCAACCACAGTGTCCCCGCGACGGAATCCCCAAAGAGGCTGGAAGGACCCAGTGGCAACAGATACAGGAGCAGCATCAGCAATGAGGGTAGTTGGGGTTTCATTTCCCCCAGAAGAAGCCTCCACCATGAGCTCCTTATACTTCCTTAAGAAGCTAGGCTCAGTAGCCCTTCCCCGGGTATCTAGTCCCGCAAGACGAGCTTTCTTCATCCTCGCAGTCTCCTCAACGAGAGGCACATTATCCTCGTTGATTTGCTTAGCAGCTGCAAAACAAGAGAAAATCAAAATAAGTGGTGTCAATAATGCATGAAAGAAAGTAAAAATAGGAAGGAAAGAAATATACCCTGAGGAGAAGCTGAGGATAGCCCCACTTGTATAAGTGAAAACTCCTCTAGAATAGTCCAGCTAGTAGTGGCACCGTCATCTCGAATGAGCTCATTATAAGTATGAGTTTCCTCGGGAGTTAGGTGAATGAATTTGGGGCTACCATCACTAACCGTCCCAAAGGAAGATCTGAAAAGGGTGCCCCAGTCCCCATTCTTCCACCTTAATCCAACAAAACTATTTCTCCAGTGAGGATTATTATCAGGGATAGAGGCACTATTAAATATATGATGACACTTGGGCCTTTGTTTAACATAAACCCAACCACAGATTGTAGAAGAACTATTATAGCATTGGAATATTTTCCTAAAAACAGCTACAGACAAAGGAAAACCCCCTAAGACAACAGACCATGAAGCATAAAATATTTCTCCATGCATTTGAAGGAAGCTGACAAGGGCTGATTTGCAAATCTGCTAACAGGTGGGGAATGAAGGGATGAAAAGGAAACCTAAGCCCAACATTGAGGGCATCTGTGTAAACGAAAAGAGTATCGGGTTTCCAGTGGCAAGTACGATCGCCACCGTCAACCGGAACTAGTCTAAGAGGAGGACGAATATTATAACGTATGTTTAACTGTTCGTAATCTATGTTGTGCCATGTGTTGCAGTGATCAAAAGAGTCAAGATGTGCATTAGAGGGATACTCATCCCCTCTAGTGTTGATCATATCAAGTAAACATATGTAAGAAGAGCGAATCTCAATGTCGTTATCTCGTTTCGAAGCTGAAGCTATCTTGGCCACTCTCTCAGAATTCTTATCAGCCATTGATGGAGATTGAAGGAAACCTTGAAACCTTTAAAGGAGAGGGAAGCCGGAAAAGGCTAAGAATGTTGTCGGAAAAGCTTCTAAGGAGAGGAGTATTGAGAGAGGGAGTTTGGAGAAGTGAGGAGGAGTGAAGTGAGAAGTGTGAAATGAAATCACTCCCCTCCTACTCTTATATAGCTCCTAGGAGGACAAATTGCACCTAAAAAGCCCATTTGGGCCCAAAGAATAGAGAAATATGGAATGTTCTAGAAAAGTTTGTAAAATTTTAAGAAAATTCTGGAAAAATATATATTACTTGGAAAAATCTGGAAGAATCCAGAAGAAACCTCAGAAATTCCAGAATATTCAGGAAGTTGGGTTTGAAAATAAGGGCCCAACCCATCTCATGGGCTCAAATTCAAGAAGGTTCCAAAAATAAGCTAGACAGAAAAGCCTAAAAAGCCCAAGTATTGTTGGGCCTAGGAGAATAGAAGCCCAGCTAAGGGCCCAAAAGGAAGAAGCCCAAGTCATAGGCCCAAATTCAAGATGAAAGAAAAAAATTCAGCCCAGGTTTAGGGCACAGATCATGTATGTGGGCTTGAAATAATTGAGAAGGCCCAGGAAAACCAAGAAAGAGCCCAATGAAGATAAGCCCAGAAAAATCAGGGGCCCAAGATATTGTTTATTTTAAAAATAATATATATAAAAATCCTGATCCCATTCGATTAGAATTCTTACTGAATTTCTGGTCGAAAGGATGAGGTCGAAAATGCCTTCGACTAGGGCTGAAATGGAGGGATAAATCGACCAGACTCTGACCCAATTCGACCAGAATCTCTATTTAATTTCTGGTCGAAATGTTTGAGGTCGAAAGAGCTTCGACTAGGGCTAACGAAGGGGGTATAATTCGGTCAAAAAATGCATCCTGACCGAAAATTCCTGGTCGAAAAGGGGAGGATTTAAAAAAAACAAAACAAAAATGGGTGAATTTCGGCCAGGATTTCCTGCTCGAATGGGTCCTGCTCGAAAGAGCTTCAACCTGGGCAACCAGGAGGATAATTCGACTAGGATCCTGGTCGAACAGGATTCCTGGTCGAACCAGATATATATTAAAAAAAAGAGAAAGAAAAAAGGAAAAAAGGGGGGATTCCTGGAAAATTCCGTAAAATGAGGAAATTCCTTAAAAATTTCTGAAAAATATTAATATTTTCAGAAAATGAGGAATAATTCCTGGAAATTGAGGAAAAACCCAAGAATTAAGGGAAAAATTCTTGGAAATTAAGGAAAAATCCCAGTACTAAGGGAAAAATTCCTGGAAATTAAGGAAAAATCCTAGAATTAAGAGAAAAATTCCTGAAAATTAAGGAAAAATCCCTGAATTATGGAAACAATTCCTGGAAATTAAGAAAAAATCCCAGAATTAAGGGAAAAATTCCTGGAAATTAAGGAAAATCCCAGAATTAAAGGAAAAATTCCTGAAAAATAAGGAAAATTCCTATAAATTAGGGGAAAATCCCTGAAAATTAAAATAACTCCTAAATCATAGGAATAAAAGCAAATCGTTGTAAATGTGTAGGTCGCTCAACACTTTACGTAAAAATAATACTCTGTAAATGAACGAATGAACTTAACTTCTGCGAAACCTAGTCACTGTTTCCCAAAAGTTGGGGGGCAAATGATAGGAAAGAAAATAAGACTTGGGTATGTAATTAATGTTGCATTAATTATATCTGAATTGGGTCAACAGCTAGGCCCATTTGAGAAGGCCCAAAACCCTGAATATTAATTAATTTCGTAATTAATTAATAAGGGATAAGTCAGCTGATAAGATGAGTCCCAGTGGAGAAATAAATCCTTGTAGATTGATCTCCAAGGAACCTGGTGGGATAAGGAATCAGCTTCCTACTTCTGAGGACTCCAAAGTCCATTCTAATTCTGAGACTTGCCCACCAAGTCTCCTAACCCAAGTCCAATTCAAGGACTCCCAACATCTATATAAGGGGCCTTACCCCACAAATCAGAACTACGTTTCTTGACTTGATCCTTGGCATACAGCAAGGTACGTAGGCATCTTGTAAGGCAGATCGAGTCGCGAAACACAAGAGCAGTCAAATCGAGCCTCGAAGCTCACGTTTCCAAGTAATAAACACAACAATTAGTATACCTTAGTTTTTGATCCATAACAATGTTACTGTAGATCTCAGTCGAGTCTCGCAAGGACCGAAGTCAGCGTAAAAGCTACCTAGGGTTTCTGTAAAGCGTTGCAAGGCAAGTACCCCTGACCATTCTTTTTTGGTTCAGTACATATGAATAAACTATTATTTTATTCTCGTACAGGAACAAAAATATTTTAAGTTACGTATCCCCTATAGTTACAACTAATTATTTTAAATCGGTTTTGGGGAAAAGTAACTTTGAAAGGTACCTATCTCGAATGAAAAGGATTTGTGAACCAGATTTTACGTGTGGTGTTAAATGAACGGTTTTTAAAATGAGATAGGTATAAATGTTTTGAAAACTGGATAAAACGAACAGATATTGGATAGATAGGGGCCAGAGTGGCCTATTGAGGTTGCGTAAGAGGCTAATTCGGTTGTGCGTATTACATAACCGATTAGTCCAGCAGGTCAGAGACCTAGCTAGTCTCTGAGTTCCAGAACAGGTGTATGGGATGGCAGTTGGAGCCGTCTGGTGTTGATAGCCTGATCAACTGTCTTCACATATCCATTACGTATTTGATTTGGCTTTGTGATTTCCGTATGGAAATAAGTGATTTATACAGTTAAATAACAAATGTGAATATCATGCTAAAATTGGACTCTGATATTTACACAGCACACAACTATGTTATTTTATAAAGAGCATGTTATTCAGTGATATTCAGTTTCTTTATCTATGATTATTTAATGTTATTTGAAAAGATTTACAGGTTACTGATTTCATGTTGATTCATAGTTCTGTTCCTATAACTGTTTACTTTACTGTTTTTATCTTGATATTCATATGTTGGTACTGCTGAGCGATTATATGTTCACCCTTGCAACCTGTTATATATATATATATATATATATATATATATATCGCAGATGCCTAGAAGACCTCTCAGACCTTGGCAGAACCGAGTCTCAGCCCCTTCTGGACTTGGCTCCTCTAAGGTAGTTTATATCAGACCATGTGCGATCTGATGAGTTGCTGAATAAGTATAGTGTGTCAGACTTTTTATTAATTGGTTTGTAATAATGAGTAACTTGAATCATACTTGAACCTGGATCGGATCTTGGTTTTGGGGTCGTGTTGATATAATAATAATAATCTTGTAGTTTATGCTTTGTGGTTTGTTATATTTGGTGACATCAACTCCTGACCCCGGGGTTGAGGCCGTCACACTATTGGAATTGAAAATCTTAAAAATGGTAAAATATTCAAAATTAATGGACAACATCTCAAACCATTTTTAGAGTTGCCAGTCGATTTCGAGGAAGAGGTCATCCACCTCATTGACCCATGATCAAGTAAGTCTCCTTTAGTAGGTAGTTTTAACTCTCTTCATCCCTTATCAGTTCTCATCATTCTCTTTGCTTATTTCCATCTTTGCATACATTGAGGATAATGCATGATTTAGGTATGGGGGAGGGTTTTAGTGTAATTCTTAAAAATCAGAAAATCCAAAAAAATTGAAAAAAAATTAAAAAATAGAGACATTTTTAGCTAAGTTGTCTTACTCTCTCTTGAACTTTAGTAGTAGTTGGTGTTAGCATGTTTTCAAAAACTTATATGTATATATTGTCTTTTAGATAACTTGAACGTATTTAAGTAAGGTATCTTTTTGAAACTTGTGTCGATTGATTTTCACTCTAGATTCCAAGACGACATTTTTGCGCAAGACCTTTTTTTGGAGAGACTGTTTAAGGATGTTATTCGATACTAGAGAGAGAACATGTCAAATCAAACCTTTGTGAAAAGAAAACAAAAAGTTGAAAAAAAAGCAAAAAAAAAGAAAAAAGATGAATAAACTACTTCAATACCCATTGTTCTTATCAACAAAAAAAATTAGATGATGGGCACAAGTAGAATTGACTTGTCTTATTTTGTGGCCTTTGTTACTCGAGTTATTAACTTCGCCGGGGGATTTCAAAACCTAGTGCCCTAAAACCATCTGGTTTGGTAATCACTAATCTAAAAAACACTACAAGGGTAACATAGAAAGCCTAAGAAAACAGACATCATAGAGTCAATTGAAAAAAAAAGATGATAATTTTGTGAAGTTTGGCTAGATACTTGTTTTGATAGAGAATGGTTCAATTCAATATTAGTTGAAAAGAAAAAATGTTCTTAGACAGTTAAATCCATCAAAGGCCTTAAATTCACTACACACCTTGAGATCTTTTGTAAAAATTCTAAGTCAACATAAGTAGATTTGAGTCAACTACATCTTGGCTATTATTAGAAGAGTCTTTAAGGTATGTATTTTATTTATAAAATCTTTTTGTTAACACCAATCAACATTAGAGTAAAATTGAGGTAGATCTTATTAAATTGTCTCAAAGATTTTATGGGTATATCTTCTGTAAACCCTTAGGAGACAACACTCCTCTGATGGAGATCGTCTATGGGTTTAACGGGTTGGTAAATCTAAAATTTCACGTCACGCCTACGAAAAGGAGCAAAGGATTTTTCTTAGTTAGCATTTTATTTTTGATTTTACTCGAGGACGAGGAAAAGATAGGTATGGGGGCATTTGATAATCACATATTTTTGCATAATTTTATACTTATTTATTGCTTGCTTTCTGATAGGGATAAATAAGTCCTGATTTTATAATTAATGGGCCGATAGGCCCAATAAGAAGATGTATGATATTCAGACCAGAAAGGTTAAGCCTGATGGACCAGATCAGGTCTGATGGAATAAAAGAGGCCCAAAAGTCCTGATTATTAATTAATTTCGTAATTAATTAATAAGGGAAAAATCAGCTATTGAGAAGAGTCCTGATAAGGATATAAATCCTTATAGATTATCCTCAAGGGGACCTAAAAGGATAAGGAATCAGTTTCCTACTATCTAGGACTCCAAAGTCCATTCTAATTATGAGACTTGCCCACCAAGTCTCCTATACCAAGTCCAATTCAAGGACCACCAACATCTATATAAGGGGCCTCACCCCACAAATCAGAACTACGTTTTTTGGCTTGATTCTCTAATTCACAGAGATACGTAGGCATCTCGTAAAGGCAGATTGAGTCACGAAGCACGGGAGCAGCCATTAAAGGCCTTGAGCTCCCGAATCTTAGTAATAAATACAGCAAATAATAACCTTAGCTTTTTATCCATAACATTTGGCGCCGTCTGTGGGAAAAACAACAACCATGGCGAGAACACGGAGAACAATTGGAGCTCTAGAGGAAGGAACACCATCAGAGACAACCCAGGTGATTTCATCAACCGTTGAGGTTCCTCCCCATTCAACTTATGCATCTACTCAGGGGGAAGCCCAGACAGGGGCAACTCAACCTCAGCCACAAGGGACAACTCCCCCGACTATTTAAGGTACGAATCCTCAAGTTCAACAAGTACATATACCTGTGAATTCTCGACCCGTCGGGTATGAATATTCAACTGTTGTTACTACTAACCCCCCTTATGGGATGCCCCTTCACCCTGAGGTTGGAGGAAGCGGATATGCTGGGCGAAGTGAAGCACGAGGGCGGTCGCCCCCCTATATACGAGGTTTGGATCCTATCCCTGAGGATCGGGAATTTTCTGGTCCATACACTGAGAGAGACTCCGAATCTTCGGATGATGAAGTGGCCCCGAGAAGGAGGCGTCCTGGAAAAGAGCCAATGGCCGATGAAAGGCAACGCCCCCAAAGCACCCCAGGGGTGAATCCCCAAGAAGTGCAGGAAAAGATCAGGGCTCATGAGGCTGAAATCCAAAGGCTGAGGCGTGATTTGGAGGCTCACCAAGCCACCAGACCCCACATACCTCCTAGGGGGAGAAATCCTCCTCCTATCATAGACCTGGATGGTCCGGTAAGAAGAAGGGCTGTTGTCCCAAGAACTGATCCAAGCAATCTCCTTCCCCTTGGAGATCCTGACGATCCAACTCCACCCTTCACAGAAGAGATAATGAATGCCCATATCTCAAGGAAATTCAAGATGCCCACTATCAAAGCCTATGATGGCACGGGAGACCCCGCTAATCATGTTAGGACATTCTCTAATGCACTGTTGCTGCAACCCGTGAATGATGCTATAAAATGTCGGGCCCTCCCTCAAACCCTGTCGGGTATGGCTCAAAGATGGTACAGTCGCCTACCCCCAAATTCTATTGGATCATTCAGAGAATTAAGTCAGGCTTTTATTAAGCAATTCTTGTGCAGGGAGCTAAGGAATCCTTAAGAGATTACCTGAATCGTTTTACAAAGGAAGCTTTAAAAGTCCCAGACCTTGATGATAAGGTAGCCATGATAGCACTGCAACAAGGAACTAGGGATGAGTTTTTCAAGATGTCTTTGGCCAAACGACCCCCTGAGAGCATGTTGCAGCTCCAAGAGAGGGCAGGGAAGTATATCAAGGTTGAAGAAAGTATGAGGAAGACCGTAGTAAGTAATAAGCCCACTGGAGGCAAGAAACAAAAAACTGATTTGGAGTATATCGCTAAGAAAAAATATCCTAGAACCGAACAAAACCCTGATTCAACCCCCAAGAAGGGAGGACCTGGGCAAAAGTTCACTGAATACGCTAAGCTGAATGCTCCCAGAAGTCAGATTTTGATGGAGATTGAGAAAGACAGAGATATTCGCTGGCCTAAGCCCTTGAAGGCTGATCCCGCCAAGCTAGATAAGGGCAAGTATTGCAGGTTTCACAAAGATGTTGGCCATGACACCGATGAGTGTAGGCAATTGAAAGATGAAATTGAGTTTTTGATTCGAAAAGGAAGATTGAACAAGTATACTGGAGATGGAGGGGACAGAAATAATAATGGAAGGAAGAACTTTGAAGATCGTAGGAGGGACCAAGACGATCAGGGGCGAAACCCCCAGCCTAGAGGACCAGTTATAAACACCATTTATGGAGGGCCGAGACCTCGAGGGCCTGTGATAAACACGATCTTTGGAGGTCCAACTGCTGCTGGATTGTCCAAAAATTCCAGAAAGGCATATACTAGAGAGGTTATGCATATTGTTGGAGAAGCCCCGAAGAGGGCCAGGACAGAAGTAACATTGGCTTTTGATGATTCCGACCTAGAGGGTGTGAAGTTTCCCCATGACGACCCGCTGGTCATAACACCAATAATAGGAAATAGCCCGGTTAAGAGGGTCCTTGTGGATAATGGTGCTTCTGTGGATATCTTGCTCCATGACACCTTTCTAAGGATGGGGTATAACGACTCCCAGTTAACACCAACTGACATGCCGATATATGGATTTGCTGGAGTAGAATGTCATGTGGAAGGGATAATCAAATTGCCAACCACCATAGGTACGGAGCCAAGGCAAGCAATGCAGATGCTGGATTTCGTGGTGGTAAAGGCTAGTTCGACTTATAATGCTATCATGGGAAGAACAGGGATACATGCCTTCAAGGCAGTTCCCTCTTCCTACCACTTAGTCATGAAGTTTCCCACCCGAAACGGGATTGGAGAAGAAAGAGGAGATCAAAAAATGGCTAGAAGCTGTTACGTGGCCTCTTTGAGGGCAGATGGAGTCGGGGGGCAGGTTCTTCCTATTGAAGTTATGGATGTTCGAGAAAATGATGAGAATAGAGGAAGGCCAGCAGAAGAATTGGTCTCGGTTCCTTTAGACCCCGAGAATCCTGAGAGGACGACTTTCATTGGAGCCACATTAGAGGAGCCCCTTAGAGGGAAGTTAGTGAAATTTTTGCAAGAAAATAGTGATGTGTTTGCATGGTCAGCAGCTGATATGCCAGGCATAGACCCGGAGTTGATTACTCACAAGCTAAACGTAGATCCAAGACGGAAGACAGTGAAACAAAAGAAAAGAAATTTTGCCCCGGAAAGACAAGAGGCTATAAAGCAGGAAGTGGAAAAGCTCTTAGAGGCCGGTTTCATTGAGGAGATTCAATTTCCGGAGTGGTTAGCAAACCCTGTAATGGTGAAGAAGGCTAATGGAAAGTGGAGGATGTGTATAGACTTCACCGATCTGAATGATGCATGCCCCAAAGACTGTTTTCCGCTGCCTAGAATTGATACTTTGATTGATGCCACCGCTGGACATGAGATGCTGAGTTTCATGGATGGGTTTAGCGGATACAACCAGATCAAAATGCATAAGAATGACATTCCAAAGGTATCATTTATCACTGACTTTGGTGTTTATTGTTATCTTGTTATGGCGTTTGGTCTCAAGAATGCAGGAGCCACCTATCAGAGGTTGGTGAATAAAATTTTTAAGGATCTTATTGGGAAGACTATGGAAGTCTATGTTGATGACATGCTAGTCAAGAGTCTAGTAAAGACTGATCATATAACCCATTTGAGGGAAGCTTTTGAGGTCCTGAGGTACCACAAGATGATGTTGAATCCTACGAAGTGTGCTTTCGGAGTAGGATCTGGAAAATTCTTGGGATTGATGGTCTCAAAGAGGGGAATTGAGGCTAACCCCGATAAAATAAAGGCAATCCTGGACATGGAACCCCCAAAAACTGTCAAGGATGTTCAGAAACTCACAGGAAGGGTTGCTGCGCTAGGACGATTCATCTCCAAGTCAGGAGACAAGTGCTTGTCATTCTTCAAGTCATTAAAGAACATTAAAGACTTTGTATGGAGTGAGGAAAATCAGAAGGCATTTGAAGAGTTAAAGAAGTATATGGGCCAGGCCCCGTTGTTGGCCAAGCCAGTTCTGAGTGAAGTTTTATTCTTGTACTTGGCTGTTTCAGAAAGCGCCTTGAGCGCGGTGTTGGTTAAGGAGGAACTGAAAGTCCAGAAACCCGTATACTATGTCAGCAAAATTTTGCATGGTGCTGAGTTGAATTATTCAGCCATTGAGAAATTCGCTTTAGCCTTGGTAATGGCTTCAAGAAAGCTGCGTCCTTATTTTCAAGCTCACCAAATTGAAGTGCTAACAAATCAGCCACTGAGAAATATCATTCACAGTCCCAAGGCAAGTGGGAGACTGATTAAGTGGGCAATAGAGTTGGGAGAGTTCGATCTCAAGTATAAGCCAAGTACGGCCATAAAAGCCCAGGCACTAGCTGACTTCGTGGTGGAATGTACCATACCCAACCAAGAAGTCGGGGGGCAGGAAGATACCATACCTCAAGACAAGAGAGTCGACAATGGGGACAGGGAGAAGAATGACAAGGAGAAAGAATATTGGGTTCTCTATTTTGATGGAGCATCAAAAACAAATTCCAGTGGAGCAGGGTTGGTTTTGCAAAGCCCTGATGGGTTCTTAATTGAGTATGCTATGAAGTTAGATTTTCCAACCACAAACAATGAGGCAGAGTATGAAGCCCTGATAGCTGGCCTTGGTCTAGCTGGGACACTTAGAGTCAAAAACTTAAAGGTCCGTGGAGACTCGAAGCTGATCATATCCCAGGTGAAGGGAGAATTTGAGGCAAGGGATGATACGATGGCTAAGTATGTCCGCCTAGTAAGGGCTGTGATGACCCAATTTAATGAATGCCACATTGAACACATTCCGAGGGAAGAAAATGTTAAGGCAGATGCGCTATCAAAGTTCGCTTCGTCTGAGATTGAAGAAAGTTCAGGAAGTGTGTACTTCCGTGTTTTGAAGACACGGAGCATAGATGTTAAGCTAGTGGCTCCCATAGGCTTGGGGACGTCATGGATTGATCCCATCAAGGCTCACATTCAGACCGGTTGGTTGCCAAGTGATGCAACTGAAGCACGGAAGTTAACTGTTCGGGCACTAAGATACTCTTTGATAGATGGGATTCTTTACAAAAGATCTTTCGTGGTTCCCTACTTGAGGTGTCTCAGGCCCGATGAGGCACGCTTGGCTCTTGAAGAAGTGCATGAAGGTATTTGTGGACAACACTTGGGGGGCAGGGCCTTGGCTCATAAGATAACTCATTTAGGCTTCTATTGGCCAGAAATGATGGCTGATGCCAAAGAATATGTAAAGAAGTGTGACCGCTGTCAGAAGCATGCACCAATTGTTAGACAACCCCCTGAGATGCTGACCTCTATCAACTCGCCTATTCCCTTTGCCATGTGGGGGATGGATATTTTAGGGCCTTTTCCTATGGCCACGGCACAAAGGAAATTTCTGATTGTAGCCATTGATTATTTCACCAAGTGGATCGAAGCCAAACCCTTGGCCAAAATCACTACTAAGCAGGTTGCACAATTCCTGTGGGAAAACATTATGTGCCGATATGGAATTCCCCGTATCCTTGTCACTGACAATGGAACACAATTCAACAATGAGGAATTCAAGAAGTATTGTGAAGAAAATGAAATTGAGTTACGATTCACCTCTGTGGCTCACCCGCAAGCCAATGGACAAGCAGAGGTAGCAAATCGGATAATCCTGGATGGACTAAAGAAGAGGATCGAGAAGTCAAGAAATAATTGGGTAGATGAGATACTTCCAATATTATGGGCCTACAGGACTACTTGTAGAGTCACGACAGATGCAACTCCTTTCATGTTGGCATATGGGGCGGAAGCAGTAGTTCCCGTGGAGATATCACATTCCTCTCCAAGGATTCAGGCTTTCGATGAGAAAGAAAATGAGGAAGGGCAGAGATTAGCCCTGGATTTAATTGATGAAGTGCGAGATAAAGCACATGCAAAGATAGTAGAATATCAGAAAAAAGCTTCATTCTACTATAACCTAAGGGTTAAAGAAAGGTTTTTTAAACAAGGCGATCTAATCTTGAGGAAGATAGAAGCATCTGGTGTAGGACAAAAAGGGAAGCTTGCCCCGAATTGGGAAGGGCCGTACAGAGTCAAGAGTGTTCAAGGTAGAGGAACCTACAAGCTAGAGACTATGGATGGTTTTGAAGTCCCGAGAACTTGGCATGCACAAAACCTGAAGGTTTACTATGTGTAGGGAAGCCGGATACGATTCTCACTCGTCAGGATGGCGAGTAGGTTGAAAAGCACCTTGAAGCTTTGCTTGCTTAGGATTTATATGTTTTAGTTTTATTACGAAGTTTATTAAGACTTGTGTAAGGGACGAATCCCAGACAATTTTATGAAATTCATGAGTTCTTCAAAGTATGTTTGTGGCCTAACAAATAAAAATCAAATGCATGGATGCAAGCATAAAAGGTGATAAATGAAATAGATCTGATAGATGTTACAAAAGTTTGATAAATAAAGTCTCGAAAATAAAAAAAACAAGCCACGCAGGGCTGAAAAAGCTCTAAGGAGCTGAAGTACCCTCGGCATCCATATCATCGTCCTCTCCACTCTCGCTGGATGTCTCTGTCGTCTCGGAGGAGGAGGAAGAGCTGTCGTCCTCAGCAGGTCTGGAAGAAGACTCGGGAGGAGGAAGGAGTGGATCCTGAGGAACATGGTCCGAGACAACTACTCGGGTACGAAACCTCTGTAGCAAAGCCTCGTCATCAGGGCAGATATAGTCCGCCGGGTTAATATCAGGACAAGCCTCGTTCACGGTCCCAAGGGCCGTGTCCCAACCAGTCCTAAAAAACCCAGGAAAGACTGAATCATCCCTAATCCTCATGGATTGGGCAAACTCCTCCGAGTCCAGATAGTTGTCTATAGCTTTATCCTTCTCCGCCCGAAGTACCACCAGCTCGGCGTTAGACTCTCCGAGTTCTTCCTCCTTGCGCTTGAGCTTCTTCTCCAGGGTAGCGTACTTCTTCTGTTGCCTCCTAAGGGCATTATCGGCCTTATCAGAAGCCCGCTTCCATGATTCGGCTTGCCTCACAGCGCCTTGAAAATAGGCGTTAGACTGAAACAAAGCAATTAACAAAGTATAAGGCAAGAAAATGCTACAAGAACGAAAAATAAGTTCAAAAAAGAGAAGGCATACCGAAGCCAGAGACTGAGCTCTTATGAGCTTGATCCTCTCAAGATCAGGGGTGGCCACCACATCAGTAAAATCCTTGGGGGTCACGCTATGGTAAGACCAATCCCAAGCATGTTTCGTGGAACCAACTACGGTGTCCCCTCGGCGGAATCCCCAGAGAGGCTGAAAGGTGCCTGTGGCAGCAGCAGTAGGGGCAGCAGCAGTGATAGGAGTACCATGGCCTCCAGCTCCTTCAGTTGAGGCCTCCCCTATAGGCTCTTTGTGCTTCTTCAAAAAGATAGGCTCCGTGGCCTTTCCCCGGGTGTCTAGGCCTGCGAGCCGAGCTTTCTTCATCCTAGCTGTTTCCTCAACCAAAGGAACATTGTCCTCGTTAATCTCCTTAGCAGCTGAAACAAAGCAAAGGACAAAATAAGTGAAGTTAATAATGCATGAAATGAAGTAAAATTGAGAAGGGAAGAAAAATACCCTGTTGAGAAACAGAGGATAGTCCCACATGAATCAGGGAAAACTCCTCTAAGAGAGTCCAGCTGGTGGTCGAGCCATCATCCTGAGTAAGCCCATTATAAATAATAGTTTCTTCAGGAGTTAAGTGAATGGATTTGAGGCTACCATCACTGACCTTCCCAAAAGAAGATCGAAAAAGTGTGCCCCTGTCACCATTCTCCCAACGTAACCCGACGAAACTATTCCTCCAATTTTGATTATTATCAGGAATAGAGGCACTGTTAAAGATATGTTTGCTTTTGGGCATTTGCTTGACATAGACCCAGCCGCAGATATTGGAAGAACTATTGTAACACTGAAAGACTTTCCTAAAAACAGCTACGGAAAGAGGAAAGCCCTCCCTAAGACAGCAGACCATAAAACATAGAATGTTCCTCCAGGCGTTTGGAGGAAGCTGACACGGGTTGATTTGTAAATCAGCCAAAAGATGAGGAATAAAGGGGTGAAAAGGAAACCTAAGCCCAGCATTAAGGGCATCTGTGTAAATGAAAAGAGTATCGGGTCTCCAGTGGCAAGTACGATCACCACCAGAGACTGGAACTAATCTAAGAGGAGGAAGGACGTTATAACGAGCATTTAGTTTATTGAAGTCTATGTTGTGCCAAGTATTACAATGATTAAAAGAGTCGAGATGTGCAGTGGAGGGATATTCGTCCCCCCTAGTGTTAATCATATCGATTAAAGACATATACGAAGAACGAATATCGATATCCTTACCTCGTTTTGAAGCCGAGGCTATCTTTGCCGCCCTCTCAGAATTCTTGTCAGCCATTAGTAAGCTAGAAAAAGCCTGAAGGAGAGGTTGGAAAACTAAGGGAGGGGATTTGAGAGAGGAAAGGTTAGAAAGTTGGAGGAAGGATGAGGAGAAGTTGTAGAATGAGTAGAGAGGTGAAATGAGAGGTGTAGAGAAATCAAACTCTCACCCCACCTTTATATAGCCAAGGAAGGGGGATAATGGGCCTTAAAAAGCCCATTTGGGCCCAAAACTTAGAAGGTTCTGGAATTATCCAGGAAATTCCTGGAAAATTCAAGAGAATTCTAGCAAAAATCAGAAGAAAACTTGATTTTTTGAAGAATCTGGAAGGATCCAGAAACACCCCAGAAGAATTTGGAGCCTATAAATAAGAGCCCAGTAAGAGGTTTGACCCGAAGAGAGCCCAGTGAAAGGTTTAACCCAAAATAAAAGCCCAGTTCAGGAAAAATAATGAAATTAAATATTATTGGGCCTAAAAAAAATATCAAGCCCAGATAAGGGCCCAAATATTCAAATCAAAGCCCTGCACCAGGGTCCAAAATCTGGAAGAAAATATATGTGAGTATTATCTTCAAAAAACCAGGAAAAACTAGGGGCCCAATTAACAAGGCCTGTGGAAAAGATGCCCAATAAGAAACAAGCCCAGAAAAGGGCCCAGATAATTGAAGTTGGAGGCCCAGGGATAAGGCCCACTATATTTAAGAAAGGGGTTATATCAGGCCCATGAGCCAAAGCCCTGTTGAAAAAAATAAGCCCAAAGATCAGCCCAACAAATTCAGCCCAGGGTTAAGGGCCCAAATCCAAGTATATGCAAATAAATAAATAATATATATATAAATATGTATATATTCCTGACCTGTTCGACCAGAAAGAAATCCTGGTCGAATGGCCTGAGGTCGAAACCCTGTCGATCAGGGGTAAAAAACGGCCTTAATTCGACCAGGACCAGGACTAATTCGACCAGAAATAATGAAGAATTCCTGATCGAAATCCTCGAGCCCGAATTGGCGTCGACCTGGGCAACCAAAAGGGGGTTAATTCGGTCAAAAATGGAGATCCTGACCGAAAATTCTGATCGAAATTGAATCCTGACCGAAAGAAGAAAATCCTGATCGAAATAGAATCCTGACCGAAGGGAGGAAATCCTGGCCGAAATTCGACCAGGATTCCTGATCGAAAGCATCCTGCCCGAAACCCTGTCGACCAGGGCAATCTGAAGGTTAATTCGACCAGGATCCTGGTCGAATGGATTCCTGGTCGAAATTTTTATATATAAAAAAAAAAAATCTGAAAAATTACAGAAAAAATAAGGAAATTCCTTAAATAATTTCTGAAAAATGTTAATATTTTCAGAAATAAGGAATAAAATCCAGAAAATTAAAGGATAAATCCCAGAAATTAGGGAAAAAATCCAGAAAATAAGGAAATTCCTTAAATAATTTCTGAAAAATGTTAATATTTTCAGAAATAAGGAATAAATCCAGAAAATTAAAGGATAAATCCCAGAAATTAGGGAAAAAATCCAGAAAATAAGGAAATTCCTTAAATAATTTCTGAAAAATGTTAATATTTTCAGAAATAAGGAATAAATCCAGAAAATTAAAGGATAAATCCCAGAAATTTAGGGGAAAAAATCCAGAAATTAAGGATAAATCCCAGAAATTAAGGGAAAAATCCAGAAATTAAGGATAAATCCCAGAAATTAAGGGAAAAATCCAGAAATTTAGGGAAAAATCCAGAAATTAAGGATAAATCCCAGAATTAGGGAAAATCCCAGAAAATTAGGGAAAAATCCCAGAAAATTAGGGAAAATCCCAGAAAATTAGGAAAAAATTCCTGGAAATTAAGATAATTTCTAAACAAAAGGAAGATTCATTGTAAATGTGTAGGTCGCTCCACACTTTACGCAAAGACGAAACCCTGAAAGGGAACGAATAGATTTAACTTCTGCGAAACCTAATCAATGATTCCCAAAAGTTGGGGGGCAAATGATAGGGATAAATAAGTTCTGATTTTATAATTAATGGGCTGATAGGCCCAATAAGAAGATGTATGATATTCAGACCAGAAAGGTTAAGCCTGATGGACCAGATCAGGTCTGATGGAATAAAAGAGGCCCAAAAGTCCTGATTATTAATTAATTTCGTAATTAATTAATAAGGGAAAAATCAGCTATTGAGAAGAGTCCTGATAAGGATATAAATCCTTATAGATTATCCTCAAGGGGACCTAAAAGGATAAGGAATCAGTTTCCTACTATCTAGGACTCCAAAGTCCATTCTAATTATGAGACTTGCCCACCAAGTCTCCTATACCAAGTCCAATTCAAGGACCACCAACATCTATATAAGGGGCCTCACCCCACAAATCAGAACTACATTTTTTGGCTTGATTCTCTAATTCACAGAGATACGTAGGCATCTCGTAAAGGCAGATTGAGTCACGAAGCACGAGAGCAGCCATTAAAGGCCTTGAGCTCCCGAATCTTAGTAATAAATACAGCAAATAATAACCTTAGCTTTTTATCCATAACACTTTCATATCTTAAATAAATTATTTGTTGCATTCTCATCATTTTTTAGATATTTGAAAAAATGAGAAATGTGAAGAAAATAGGAGAAAAAAGCAAAAATGGAAGAAATATTATATCACCAATCAACTTGGAGAAAAAACCAAAAGAAAGAGTTGGTGGAAATCAAGGGTCAAGATCAACAAAACACACCTCTCACTTGGATGACCAATATTCACATAACCCTAAACCCTACTTTTTAGTTATAAATACCTTCCTTCCCCCTTATATTGAAAAGATAGTTTTATCTTAGTTTACCCAAAAATTTAGTAGTAGTCTCTTTTTTCGATTTCTAGATCTAGTTTTCATTTATTTTGTAGTAGCTCTCTTGTAAACACTCTCTTCAATTAATGTCATTCAAATCTTTTTATTACATCTTCTCCTCATCCTCCACTTTTATGCTTTTTTCATATTTGGGTTATGATATCTTTCTAAATTTCACAGGTCAATCTTGGGGAAGTGAAAGGAGCCCCTTTTTAATTTCTTGTTTTTATATTTTCTATCGTAGTAGTATAAATATTGGCTTGATCGGTTGTTGTTAGCTCTTCCGGTGAGATCTTGAACTCTATGACGAAATCTTGTTACTCTGACATTTAAGATTCATTTACTTATTTTCCACCGAAAGCTTACTGCGGCACAAAATTAATATTTGTGTTTGGGGTTAGTTATATTTCAGATCTTTGCAGTACTACTTTTATTTTACCCGGTAGCTTTGTTTTCTGTTAGTTTTATATTTATTTCTTTTTATTTTTATCAGTAATAGGTCTGTTGGTTTTTTAACAATTTGGTGGACTTCGTGTTCTTTATTTTGTTAATTTGGTATCCTCGTGTTAGTGTAACTACCCTGTCTTTAATTACTCAATCTTTTTATATGTCTTTTTATTTTATTTCTATTTTTTTCTTCATTTCTACTCCGGGCCTTAAACATGTTGGCCCAACTTTCTATTTAATTTAAATTGTTTTTTTATCTAGCCCAAGTAATTTTAGTTCATGTTTTATATTCTTGGCCCAAATGATTTTCCGGCCCAAGTTCTAGTTTCATCAAGTTTTAGTACAAACTAGTATTAGGGTCTGTAGCAATTCTCAAGTAGCTCAAGTCATTAATTAAAGCATTACAGTCTAGTCTAGTGTATTAAAGTATTAATTAATTATCTTAATTTAGTTAAAGCTACATGTCGTTTTGAGTCCATTAGGAATTTATTTAATTCGGGTTATGGCCCATATAGATTTCTAGCCCAAGTTAGCTTCACATTTAACTACGTTGTTTTGATGTTAGCTTGTAGTTTTTAACATCAATACATCAATCATTAAATAACATTGACCATCATAATTATGTTAGCTATTAACTATTAGTTATTTTAATTTAATTTTCACATTTCCATCTTCTGCCCTTTATTAAATGTTTAGTTTTCATTTCCCTTATAAAATATTGTAATCTTTAACTTTCTTTTCCCAAGTATTAAATGAATTTGCTAATTAGATAAACCAAAATTCCCCTTCAAATTAATTGTTCTAATTCGCCTAAATTAGAAATTAAGGAGTTAGCAAAAAATATTTAGTCTCTGCGAAATAAATTTAAAATATTAAAACGAAAATTGTGCGCTTGCAATTTAGAATGCTTATTTAAGGCACATCAGTTATAAATCTGGTACTTGGAATACATCCATCTCAATTTTGAAATACCCCAGAAATGGTACTTGGTATACATCCATCTCAATTTTGAAATACCCCAGAAATTCCACCTAGTCAGAATTCTCATGGAAATGCAAGTCATTGGTCATGTTCGTGTATCCAGCGGGTAACATCGCTTCTCTCACAACAGCGGAGAAATGAGACGGTGCTTGCGCAGTTGTCGTAACCCTTTCTCCTTCCAGGTGACTAAGCAACCTCTTTAAATCATCTACATTGAATATTCTCACTCCAGGTATAGTTTGTACATTAGGTTGTGAGGGTGGGTGCTGTTGTTGATGTCCTGCTTGATTACCCCTCGGGTGTATAGGCAGATCTTGTCGCCCCTCTCCATGAGGCTGCAACTATGGGATATCACCATCCTGATTCTGAGCTTCCCCTTGAAAGTGATGTCCTCCTTTGTTGCGTCCTCTGGCTTCTTTATTATTCTGTGGCCGCTCTTGAGTTTGAGCGACATCCTCACCAGGAGGATGCGTCCTAGATCCATTGCCAATAGCACTGTGAGAAGCAATAGGAACAACGATAGGGCCCCCTTCATCCTGTGAGGACGTGCCCCCTTGTCTTCCACTACGCCATAGATTGGATTCTGCAACCCCAATAAACCGTTACTAAAGGCCAAAAAAGCGTTGCTAAAGGCCAAAAAAAAGCTATTGCGACTCTTTTTCGGGATTGCAATTTAAGGTGTTGCAATAGAGTTTTTTGCAACCCCGGGGACACCCTATTGCAACCCTTGGTTATCCGTTACAGAAACATGCTATTGCAACACCAATGGGGTTGCAATAGGACTTCAAAAGTGTTACAACAGGTTTTGGGCTATTATTACAATATTTGTGGGCCCCACATGTGGGATATTGATGCAACCCTTTTGCAACGTTTTTAAATGTTTTTTGCAACGTTTTTAGTGTTTTTTGTAATATTTTACACTGATTATTAGCAACACTATAAAGACATATTGCAACTCTTTTACAAAAAAAATTCAAGGAACTGTTCATAAATTGGCATGCCCATAAATAAGACCATAATCTTAAAACCAACACAATCAACCAATCCACCAACCATAATATCAGTTATCACAAATAAACACAACTACCTTCACCATCACCATACTATCATCCCACATTACATGTTCATCTCATAAATTTAAAACAATATAATACAAACTGAATTTATAAAAATAAATAATCTTGAACTATCAATTCTAGTAGCAGGGTCATGCGCCACATTCAATAACTTCTTGTGGACAATAACATCTTTTGCTCTCTCAACATTCTCGTCTAGCGCATACCTGCAATCAAAATTAATTACATTCTACTCAATACTATTACAATATAAGCTAATTAAAGAAATGCTAAGTTTATAAAAGATTAAGAAAAAGGTTTTACATAAGGGGTCAGTGCTTTGCATAATCTTTCACTATGGAAGATCCACTTGCCAGATGAAAAGAATCAAACACATAAAAAAATATAACAGAGAAAACAAATTGCACAACTCAACTATGGAAGAAAAATGTCAGAACAAGAGCAGGTACACACAAGCACAGAAGGATGTACAAAATGGAACACATTTTGTATTCTTATATTGCCTTAACATAAACCTGCCCACGACAAGTAACCAAGCTGTGTGTTTTACCGTTAACCATAGGCCAGACTATGCATTTTACCAAGTATAACTGGTACATGTACATAACTGTGCATTTTACTTGGTACACTTTACCAAATAAAAAGTTAAAATAACATACAAGATATAAAACATAATAACAAACCTTGAAAATCCTCCAGAACCAGCACCAATATTGTGAGCTATAATTCTTGAATCAACCTGGACAACTTTCAGTTCATCTTTAGGTAAAGATATTACCCTTTCAAGAACCAGTCCTCCACCAACATCACCTTCTAATGAAAGAGAATCCACCTTTTAAGTTAATTTTATGTCCCTGACTAAACTTCAGTACTTAGAGGTCATGTGATGTGGAGAAGGCATAGAGAGTTAAAGTGGCAATAAGTAGATAAGATGCTTTTTGTAGATCATGACATAGAAACATCAGCCAAGATGTGTGTGCAAGTGTGTCTCACAATGTTATTAATTTGTGATTTATAATAGCTAGTTGTTCAGTAAAAAATGAAAATGTTATTAATTATGATTTCTCCACCTCCTTAGGCAAATATTGCAGATCAGGAATCTATTATATCCAAAATTATAATGTTACACCAATTATTAACCCCCGATGAGATATTTGATTGACCAAGATGATTCTACACACGTTTCCTGAAAGATCAAAACCGTAAAAACCTATCCCATAGATCAGCTAATAATTGCAAAACTTCATCTCAGCAAGAGATATAACAAAGGGAATGAGGGAATCAACCAGTCACAAAATAGATACTAGTACCAAGTGGAAGACAGAGGAAATATGTACTACTGAAATACCAGTGATAAATGAAGAAGGATACACCATTAGTATGTTACATATTCAAAAAAAGAATGCAATTAGTCAAGAATATTTTATCCCTTTTAGTTGTAACATGTCATTATCTAGGATTCAAAATAAATATTAAAAAAAATAAACTCTTTTCTTTTTGTACAGAACGGAAAAAGTGATATGTGTAATTTTTTATGTTGCAAAGTAACTATGACATTTCAATCTCATCTTGACATAAATATAATGCTAGTCTGTTTTTCTTGTTTATATATTCTTACAATGTCAGCTAAGGTTTACCAGATACTCAAAGAATTATAATTTGGTCCAACGATATAGCTTACTAGCATCACTCATCACTAAGAAAACCAACACCCTCAACTCAGTTATGACAACATTAACATTCACTCTAGGATTCAATGGATTTCACATCTAACAATATAATCAACAGACACAATATGACAGAAGATATTCCCAAAATTTAGTAGGGAAGATATATGTGCAGTTAAATACTCATAATTTGTAATAATTATAGAGAACATCAAACAAATTTCCTGACCTTTTCAAGCAAATTTGTCAGGTGTTGGATCTCATTCTTCTTCACTTCTGACAAAGAACGAGCTACATCTCCAACATTGGTCCTGACACAAAGTCATTATCTTCCTCTGTACCATATAGATGGCTGACAAACGTACATCTTTACGGAGCTTACTATACATTAATTTAACATGTATGCATTTTATCATTTTATAGCTATGATGTTCCTTGATATAAGTTCTCAGAAGCCATAACTTGTCCCTTAAGATGGCATTAGTAGTATGTTTGAGGAACAATTATTTACTCAATAATTTAATAAATTATAATTAATTGCATAAAAATTAAATATTTATAATAAAAATCAAATCTTTATGATAAAAATCAAGAAAAAAGGGGTCTTACATCAAGAAGCTTGAGCAATTCCTCAGTTGAAAAGGGGGGTTTAAGCAGCTTGTTCCCCACATCTTTAAGCTCCTCTTCTAGCTCTTCTTCAGATATGCAAGGGGGAGAGTAATAGTAGGTAAAGAGGCCATTTTATCAGCAAGACAAGACACCCAAGAAATCCTTGTCGGAATTAAGATTTAGAGATACGAGGTTAGAATAGAACAGGAAGAGAACTAATGTACCTCGAATTGAAGCCCCAAACATCCTACAAACTCAAGACAAAGATGAAATCCAAGAGTGAAAATAATAACAAACCATACCTCAAATTGAAGCCCCAATCGATCAAATAATCACAAATCTTGAAGAACCCTGTTTAATTCAAGCCCTAATCAAAAAAATTTAATTAGAGAAGTTGGAGAATCTTCAACTCCAATTAGAGAAGACCCAAATTGGAACACCCAATCGAAACCCCTAAATCTTGAAGTGTGAAATCAACAATTTGAAAACCCCAAATATTCAAATGGACAGTTTTAGTTTTGTGAGTTTGAAACGTGAGTGTAAGAATTTGAGTTTGAGATTTAGTTCTTTCCTTTTGTTAAAATCCTCAGCACATGCGGCAAAATTGCTGCTTCCCAATTTTCAAGCCTCAATCCCTAATTTTCAACCCATCCCAACTATATTTTGTTAGGCGGATCGACTATTTTTGCTAAAATTTAAATTATTAATTTTTTTAATAAATTTGATTTTTAACATTTAATTATGAAAAATAAATTAATTCATAAATTTGTTATACTACACTAGTGACTTATTAATTTTTAGAACTTTGAAATTTTAATTACACCACATATTCATTTTTTGCATATAATAATTTTTGTATTTGATATCTTTGGAATAAATATATTACTTTCGATTTTATAATAAAATTTTATTTACTTTCAAATTATCATTAAATTTATTATTTTATAAAAATATTATTATTAACTTTAAAATCATATTATTAACTTTGATAAATAAATAATATATATTTTAATTATTAATTCATTTCTATGTAAATAATTAGTTAGTTAAATTAAAAAGAAATAAAAATCCATCTTTATATTATGCTGTGGTAACATATTATAACTATACGGCAACATCAAAAAAGAAGGGTTGCGACAGTCATTGTTTTTAGGGCTACTATAACGTTTTTCTTTGTAACGCCAAGATAAAGGGTAGCAGTAGGCCATTAATGGCGTAGTGTTCCATGAGGGGTCGTTCTCCCCTGATGATATCCCAATCTTCCTCGACCATTCGTTTGATAACCTCATCCATAACCTCCAAATCGACCACGTGGAAGGGCACGCTCGTATTCACGGTGTCGAACCCTATCATCCCTTTGGGATGTAGGGGAAACATGCGTCGTATCACTAGGCCTCGCTTCTCCATCATTTCCTTCCTTTTTCCATTCCAACAGTAGCATCCTCAAGTCATCGTCCCCCAACTTTATGCCCAACCTTCTTTTCAAAGTTGAAAAATCTCTCTTTTCTTCATCCTGATTCTGAATATTTTCTGCACGATGACGCTCGTTCATCGTACGTCCATACCTATGAGGATGTGGGGTTACCTGATTATCGATACGGGGTCTTTTTATGTCATTAGTGTCTTCATCGAAAAGCTTAATAATAGGCTCGAGATCATCATAATACTCCAAGCGCCACGGAGTGATTCGAGGGTTACCTCCATTAGCTTAGCCACGAACACCATGGGTATTTCCTTCAACCATGGGGGTTTTCTCCACAACATGACCATGGCGGGGAAAACGACGACCTCTCATCTTCTTGCGACGCTTCACCGTGTTCAACCTTGAATTGAAGTTATTCAAGGTATCCCCCATGTGATACAAATGCTCCAAGATATCAGCATTGCTGATGAGTACCGGTGGTGTTCCTCCAATATTCGGAGCCTGTGGAGGATCTACCACATTTCTTGGCACATAAGGTTTATGCTGGGTGTAGCCTCCCTCAACATCTCCTTCGGATCTTCTATCACTTCCATCATAAGAACTTTCATCACGATCGTAAGACATCTTTTCCTCCTAAAATTATGATCTTGATTAGCAGCCCTCCTTCTAGCGCTAATTTGTTGACGGAGGAATCTGGTAACAACAAAGTTCTAGGTTTCTCGCCGGAATCAAGATCTGTGACGATGAATCTTCGTCGGAAAATCAAGCGGTGCGTGGTGTTTGTGTGTTACTTGGTGGGTGAGATTGATTAGGGTTAATGGTGACTCCTTATCAGCTCTTAACTTCTTACCCCTCTCAATGTGCCTACGTACCCTTTATATAGGGATCAAGCCTGACGTAATTCTTGGTGAACAAGAAATCTAATGGTGTTTGATTTCTTATTCCTACGCCCGATAGAAGTCCTTCCAGAATCCGTCTTCCGCTAGCTTTAGGAATGCCCAATTATGAGACCCAACCGTGAATGCTCAAGGCTCATTTGTAATCATAGGACTTCACGGATAATGCATCTCTCTGCGTAAGGACAACACTCCACTACATCTATCTCCCTTGAGTTACAAACGCAGGTATAGCCACGGTTCACCCTAAATACCGGACGCTTCCCTGTCCCCCAAATGAGGATAACCCACCAGATAGCAGGACAGGTGATCCCAAGCTCTTGGGTGCAAAGTGCCAGATGACTCCGAAGGTCTCCAACAAGGACACCAGTTGAATACAAGAACAAAGCTTCCAAAGCACACACCAATGTTAACCCTGCATCCTCGACAGGGAAACCCGTTGAATATAGGAGGAGGCCTTCAATCATCAGGAATACCCTTGAAAGCCTTCAAGTTTTTCACGAACATTCCCCTCATTGACTGACTCAGGGAGGAAATTCTTCAAAGAGAACCTAAAATAAATACATCAGTGAATACAATCCTCCATTATCCCTTCCATGCTTGCACTTGTCTTGAGTTTGTTATTGTTTGCCTTGTCCTAGATGAGAACAAACCCAAACTATTCAAGTAAATCCAAAACTGTGCATTCCATTCGGCTAGCACTACTAGAAAAAAGACCTTAGACATCGGTTGATGTCTTCGCGACTGATGTTAAATGTATTTTCTCATAGACATCGGTTAAAAACCGATGTCTATGTAATATTACACATCATTTCTGAAAAATTTCTGATGTCTAATTCACATTCTTGTTATATAATTATGTAATGTCAAGTTCAGAAATGTAATATTAGGATGATTAGGCCTATTTAAAACTATAACACACAAGCAATAATTTTAAATTAACATCGATTAAAAATAAAAAACCGATGTCTCTATCTTCTTAGACATCGGTCTTTGATAAAAAAAATGATATCTCTATCTTATTAGATATCGATTATTTTCTTAGTACCCGATGTCAATGTTGATAATAGACATCGGTTTTTTTCTAAAAAACGATGTTAATATGATAAATAGACATCGGGTGTTTATTTTTGAATCGATGTTATTACCCTATTTTCATGTGCTAATATTCCTTTATTAACATCGAATATTTTGTTTTTCTGATGTCTTTGTGATTTTAAGACATTGTTTTTATATGTGTAAACTGATGTATATTTATGGTTTTTAACAACGATTCTAATAACAATGTGATGTCTGTTTCTATTATAATTAAACTGAGCAACTTTGTTTTTGCATGAACCAGAATACTCCATATGGTAAAATCTAATCAACCAACAATTAACCAACAATTTTCTATCCAACCAACCAACAATTTTCACCCCATCAACCAACAATTAACCTAGATTCAACCAACAATAGTTTTTATCCAATCAACAACCTAAAACATCTAATAGAAAATTCAGAGCATCTACATCAACCAACCAACAACAAATATATAGCGAAAATAGTTCTAATACATTGTCAAACATGCATCTTACAAGTTCGATCATCAAGTACATAATGAAACCAGAATTTATAGTAGCGAGGCAAGGAAATTTACAATCTACATTTTATCTTGAATGAAATCGATAACATCACAGCGGACCTGGTCCAGCCCCTCTAGATGGTAAGACTTGCGAGTCTTGGTCACCCACCAAAAATTGAGTAAACCGAAAAGAGAAATCAGAAAAAAAATGCATCTAAATTACCACATTCAGTCATACAAAAATGAATGTACATACCTTAGAAGTAAAAGAAATTTTCTTGTCCTCAATAATTTCCTTCATGTACCTCATGACCACATAACCACATTCAACCCCACCAGGTTGTTTCGGGGATCCCTGTTAAGATAAAAATAAAAAAAAGCTGGCTTTACAACTGATCAGATCAGAATTACTGTCGTACTACAAAAATTATAATATAAATTACTTACTACGAGATTCTTGATTTTAGGAGCTTTGTTTCCCCTTCCTGTTTGAGAATTAACTTGTTTTATTGTCCTGCAAATTATAATGACACAGTGTCAAGAGTCATATTTCGAATACATGTCGCCATCCCATATTACGACCAGAATCCAGTGACAACTGTATTATTATAAATTTACACAAGTCAGATTTTTTTAAAAATAGCCTAAAAACCTAAAAGAAAATTAATTTAATAGATTACAATATGCATTTAAAAATACTTACTGATGATCATGTGGCAGGAAGAATATGTGATTTTGATTACCTTCTTTCAACCGACTAACAACATTTCGTTGAAATTCAGCATTCAAATTAAAGTTGGCGCCAAGATCAAAATATCCATACAGGACCACATCATCATTCTTGCGAACCCTCTTAATTATACTATGCAAGTGCCTATACATATGTGGGAGAAATTAAAATTATTAGCAGACCTGTTGTACGATAATTCAAACAGTACCTATAACCACGAAAATAAATTACTTACGCCATATACGCAGATATCGCAGCTTGTCCAATCATGTCAAACTTTAACAATGCTTTTAAATTCTCATGCAATATATATATTGTCTTCTCAACTCCAAACACATCAGAATCACATAGAATAGGGATCGATTCCCCGCCGGCTTTCATAAATGCTGTAGCATATTTGTACAATACCTTGTATTGGCGTGGCACTTTCTTGCTGACCTTGACGTGATTGAACTCTTGCTGAATTTTTTGCACCTCACCCTTGTTCTTTGACTGTGACACACCTCTTTTCTTTTTCTACAAAAAATGAAAATAATATAAGTAGACATTTATTCGCCTAATTAACCCCTATTTTTTAACTTTTATACAATTTTAGCAACCAACAAGCACATGTAAATACCACAACTGTCCGTAGGCTGATTAAATTTTGAGGCCATGCCAAGTGTGAACCAACGGCTTCACGAACTTGTTCTATTTCACCAGGTATAAGCACGGGAACTAAAGCGTCTGGTTGGATATGTCCATCAACCGACACACGAGCATGTCCAGGCTTCAAGGGCACTCCATGAACTGAAATATTCATTTCATCATCTTCGAAAACAGTACCAAAAGCAACCTTATTTTCGATGCTATCCACCGAAAGCTCACAAATTTGTGGACCCTATAATTGTAAGGAGTAAATTATATAATTAATCTACAATTTGAAGAACCGTATACTTACAATAATATTTGTGAAATATACCTTCTTTTCTGATGGAGGGGGTTGATCATAAGCAAGAAAATCATCATTCACCAATATTTCTTTTGCTTTTGGTGGTTTACAATTTGCTTCTCTTTCAACTGGTTGGCAACTTGCTATATCCGAAAAATTCAGAAAGTGCTGATTAGATCCAGTAAACAATGACTCGAACTCAGCCATTTCCCGCCTTGTTCTTTCCAACTCCTCTTGTAGCACTCTATCATGGGCCAACAACTCCGCCTTGGTAATTACAGGCTTTCTCTCTTTCGGCAGATTAAAGAACATTTTTGGGGTGATGAAACCTCCAACTCCTCGAACCCTGCCTGAATGCTCAGGAGTTCTGAGTGTCGTATTCAACACATCATCAGTTCCAGATGGTATGAATTCACCCTTCTCCTTCTTTTCGAGTAATTCATCCTATCAATAAATCAAAAATAAACATTAGAGCCAGATTAATGAACCATTTCTCTAACTAATGCATATATGAATAAACATCAAATCTTAGGGACATATTATGAATAATGAAGGAATAAACAGATTTCTCATTATAATATGTTTTTCTCGATTAAATGCAGGTTTTTTCATAATTATTACTTACAATTCTGGAAAATACTGCTTCTTTATCTTCATCAAGCTCCTCATCATCTAGCTTTGACTTTCGAGCCTTTTTCCAAAATATTGCCCGATCTGGTTTCTCCTCGGGCTTCAGTTTGCCTTTCTTTATCTGTTTAAGATAAGAAAAAATTAAAATGTGCTATTAAAAAGTGATATTTTGATTGACATTATAGCTAGGTTCTTACTTCATCCTCTTGTAAACCAATGTAACCCTTCCTTGACAAAAGATGATGATATTTTCGATTACGCACTCTTTCGCTCTGCAGGGTGCGTAGTTTCTGCATCATACAACGAATAATTATATCCAAGTAAATATACTAAATTCATACAAGGAAAGATGGCAAAGAAAATGCATCCATACCAGCCACTTATCACCTGTCCTCTGCGCGACAAATCTCGTCCAAGCTTCTTGACCCACAAATCGATAAATTTTTGGAGCCCTCTTCAGTATCTTCTTTTTTTCAGCATATGGCATCACGTGTTTAGTTGTTAAATCAGTTTTAAACCATCTCCGCTTATCTCCTGCAGACTTAAGCACCATAGCCTCACTTTCCGGAGCAACTTTAAATGTACCCTATGGACAATAAAATATACAAGTTTATAAGGCTTAGATAGTAGTACTAAAAACAAGTTGTGTGTGTCAACTATAATTTAATACCATAATATCAAGCCATAATTTATCTTTCAATTTCCAATCCATATATGGCCAGCTTTTAATGTCGATAGGAATCATAGTTCTTGCCAGGTGCCCAATGTAGGACTATAAGGTACACCTAGTATCTCCGACAGGAACTCCAAACTCATTTTATTTGATTTTAAATCTCTTGCCATGGCCTTCCTTACCAATACTTTTTTAAGAGAGGAAACACCTCGTGCAGCTCCCAACCTTCTTTTCTCAGAATTATAATTAGTTGTTGTTTCTTGTTCAGACTGTTGCTTTTCAGTTTGAGGTTCACTTGGTGCTTGTCCATCCTGATCACAGTGCTTTTCAACCTCCTGATCACAACGCTCTTCGACCTCCTGGCCACTTGGTGCTTGTTCGGACTCTCTGACCTCCGGAACCATCATTTTAACTTTTTTAGATTTGCTTTTGTTGGTTCTCTGTTTCTTTGCTATTTTGGTCCTTCACTCTGAATAATAAAACAAGAAATCATTAGTCACTGAATAAATGAAACTCTACATGAATTAAAATGCATTCAAAATTACTTATGCATAAATAAAAATGCATTCAAAATTACAACTGGAAAATTACAAAAAAAATACAAAAAAATTACAAGCAGCTAAAAAAATTATAACTAAAAATTACAAAAGAAAATTACAAAAGAAAAATTACAAAAGAAAAATGCATTAGTCACTATAATTCATTTACTCAAAAAAATTACAAAGGAAAATTAAATATGCTGATTAAATTACAACAAGCAAAAAGTACACAGAGCTAAATTAACAGGATCATTTTTTAACCCAAATTCCCTCAACATTAGGCCTAATACTATGCGCAACGTCTTCATTGGTCACATTAGAAGCAGGGATGTTAGAGCAGAAGGGAGGATATTCCATGACATCCATGATTGTGTCACCCAAATCATCGTCGTTATACAACTCTTGATAGTCTCGAGTTGTGGAAGTTAACACGATCGACCAAGTAGGATCAACCGGATCTTTAATGTAAAAAACCTGGTTGACTTGGTCAACAGAGACATATTTATCCTTCTTATGGCCTTGTCGATTAAAATCCACAAGTGTGAAGCCAAGATCGTCGATCTTTATGCCTTTATCATTCTCTACCCATTTACAAAAGAAGAGCGGGGCTTTGAACTCATGGTAATCCAACTCCCATACTTCCAAGATTATGCCATAAAAGGTCATATCACTCTCAGTGGGGTTTAAATCTTTCGCACTGGACACCTGGACTGCCTTAGTAACCACAGAAACTCCACTATTTTGAACAACCCGCACATCATCTCGGTCTTTCGTAAAGTATCGGACTCCATTGACTGAAAAACCTTGATAAGTTAAAATGGAAAATGATGGTTTTCCAGCGAGCCATCGTATCATCTCTGAAACAACATTGGGATTTCCCTTCATTTCACTACTTACCTATACATAATATTATATAATTAAAAAAGCCGTTAATTGCAAACTACCTAACAACTATTTAAGTAGACACTACACAAAACCTACTTTTTTTTCAAACCAATCGGCAAATAGCCGATTGTGCTCTCCCATGAGCCAATGAACACTTTTTTTCTTCCCTCGGTAAATTTCATCCAAATACTCCTTGTGCATTCTGAGAATATGCATAAATATTAGAAATAACCCACAAAAATTACATCTTCAAACAAATAGGACAAGTTAATAAAATAAACATACACGATATAGGGATGCACTTCATCATTGTTTTGAAGGACATGCAGATGAGCCTCATCTCGCTCTTTTTCTTCCATGACCTTTATTATCGCGGCAGATAATGGACCAGATTGCTTGCCTTGCTCACTGGAATGCCGGAAGTTGTACAAGTCTGGCTCATAAATTCTGTGTAGAATTCTACTGATTCTTCTTTAAGGTAGCTTTCTACCATACAACCTTCAGGATAATATCGGTTTCGTACATAGCTCTTTAGCACTTTATTGAATCGTTCGAAGGCATACATCCATCTATAAAATACTGGTCCACATAAACGCACTTCTAGGACCAAGTGGACAATAAGATGTAATATTATATCAAAAAATGATGAAGGGAATATTTTTTCTAGATCGCATAAGGTTATTATTACATCTGACTGCAATTTATTGAATTTCGAGACATCAACAACTTTGCTGCATAAAGCATTAAAAAAGAAGCACAATCGTATGATTGTGACCCTAATATTTTTCGGAAGAATGGATTGAATGGCAACAGGGAGGAGTTGTTGGAGAAGGATATGGCAGTCATGGGACTTAAGCCCGTATGTCTTCAAATCAGACATGGATACACAATTTTTTATGTTTGATCCATGTCCAGATGGAAGTTTCATAGACAAGAATGAGTTCAACACTTTCGTTTTTTCGGCCTTCGACAAAGTAAAAAGGGAAGAGAGCATATAGGTCTTCTTTTCTCCTACTTGAGGAGCTAAATCATGTCTAACACCCATATCAATCATATCACGACGTGCCGCCTCACTATCTTTTGACTTTCACATATTTTAATAACGTCCCAAGCAGATTATCACACACGTTTTCCTCGATGTGCATAACATCGAGACAGTGGCGAACATGATGATATTTCCAATATTCTAACTCAAAGAAAACAGATTTTTTTCTTCCATGGACATTCCACCTTCTTTGACTTCTTCACCTCTTTTCCAAAAAAAAAATCAATTTGTTCCTGACGCGCTAACACTTCTTCTCCGGAAAGGGGTTGACATGCGTTCCCCAGCTCTTGTTGTCCGTTAAAGGCCGCCTTCTGCCTCCTATAAGGGTGATGCCTAGGTAAATACCGGCGATGACCGTGGAAGCACATCTTCCTACTATGACTTAAATATTTAGCCACAGTATCGTCAACACAAATTGGACAACTCTTATAACCCTTATTCACGCAGCCTGACAAGTTTCCATATGCTGGAAAATCATTTATAGTCCACAACAAAATTGCTTTTAGAGTGAAATATGATTTACTATAGGCGTCATAAACGTTTGGTTCACCTTCTTCCCAAAGTTTTTTCAGATCATCAATCAACGGTTGTAAATAAACGTCGATGTTATTTCCCGGCTCATGTGGACCAGGAACTAAAACTGACAACATCATGAACTTCCTTTTCATGCATAACCACGGAGGAAGATTGTACGTTACCAATACTACTGGACAGCAAGTGTATCGATTGACTAACCCATTAGTATGTGGTTTTATACCATCCGCTGATAAAGCCAACCTAATATTCCTAGATTCACTACCAAAGGCAGGCCACCGATAATCGATATTCCTCCAAGAAGGAGAGTCGGCCGGATGTCGCATCTTGTCATCATTTATTCGCTGATTTGCATGCCAAGTCACGATTTCAGCAATAGAGGGAGATTTAAATAACTGTTTAAATCTTGGAATTATAGGAAAATACCACATGACCTTGGCTGGAACATTGACCCTAAGTTGGTCATTCTTCCATACTTTCCAACGTGACAGCTTGCAATGAGGACACTGAGAAGCATCAGAATGTATGCCCCTGTATAGTATACAATCATTGGGACATGAATGAATTTTTATATACTCTAGACCTAAATCTGATAAAGTTTTATTCGCTTCATATGCGTTAGGAGGCAACACATTATCTTTGGGAAGGATTGAGCCAACTGAAGAGAGCAGCTCAGTAAAGGCAGTGTCGCTAATACCAAACCTAGCTTTCCAGTTTTGCAATTTTAACATTGACTCTAACTTTGTGCACTCGCTGCCCTCAAACAACGGTTGTTCCGCATCAACAACAAACCTCTGAAAATCATATAAATCCTTATCGTAATTACCTGAATTAAAAGCCGCTTCACAAACTTCAACAGTTTCTGATGCAGCAAAGTGCTCTGTAGGTGGGTCTGAAGCAGGACATGTACTACCTATAGATGACCTAGTACTCCTAGTAGATTTATCTTCATGCCAAATTTAATCAACATACCCCAAACTAAAACCATGATCGTAGATATGTCCCCTTATGATTTTGGCTGAGAATTTTTTAAAATTAACAGATCGACCACATGGACAAGGAATTCTTTTAGGATCTTTACAATTTTTCTCAGCGAAAATCAAGAATTATTCGACGCCAATTTCAAATTCTAAAGAATCCCTATCTTTCGATATCCACGACTTATCCATAATTGAAAATATATGAACAACAACCTAACCACCTGATGGTCATTTCAACATCAAAATATTAGAGTAAGTTTATATATCATTTATATTCGTTATATACTCATAATTCTACTATACTATATTTCTTGGTTATTAGTTATAAATATTTATTAATTTTTAATAGATATACTATATTTTATGTTTTATCCTCATTATGCTAACTAAAATACATACTTCATACTAAGAATTAGCGGTATATATTTATCACAAGTTATGCATTGCTTAATTAATTCATACTAAACAAAACTAAGAAAGTCAACATTGTTAACTAGCATAATCAAGACATGTGCACATATTCACGCGCGAATTAATAACAAACATGCCCTTAAAAAATTGAAAGATTTTACACAAATGACAACTAGTACATTCATGGTATCTCATCTATTAAAAAAGAACGATACACTAAATCTGATACATAAATGACAATCCAAAGCAAATAATGTATACATAAATAACAACAGATCGGTTACTGGTGAATCCCTTCCTAAATAATATATACATAAAAAAGGGAAAAAGCAAACGAATCAGAATTTCTAACCTCCTTCTTGAAGTAAAATGTGCACACACTGTTAAATTCCAAGACTTGATGAGATAATCTGCAAATGGACAAAATCGAATGTAAGAACATATTATTACTTAAAACTTTAAACGGACAAAAATCAGAAGATACCAACCAGAAAAAAAACATGCAAATATCAAACCTAATTGATATATTTAGGCAAACCTAAATATATATACACAATAACACAATCCTAATTTATATTCAAAAAAATGCAGATTTATGTAAATATATATACATGCATATTTAAAACAACTCAAGAAAAAATAGAAAATTAGAGTACAAACCTTATGAAGCTCAATGAATCTCAAAACCTGTTCAAAAAAGGAAAAAACCCATTAAAATTTATGAACAAACCTAATTGAATAAATTTAACCTAATCGAACATACAAACCTAAATAAACAAACATACCTGTTCAGAAATTAGGATTTCTCGTGGATGGAGTTTGATTAATTGATGGTGTTCTTCAATTTGGGGTTTAATTAAAACCCTATGTACTTACTATAAACTGATATGGTGTGTGTGTGTGAGAGAGAGATGGAAGAGTGTGTGAGAGAGAAAGATGAAAGAGAGAGAGAGGGAGAGAAGCAGAGAGAGGGAGAGAAGCAGAGAGATGGAAGAGAGAGTGAAAGAGAACCAGAGAGAGCAGAGTAAGCTCAGAGAGAGAGAGAGAGCAGAGAGGGTGAGAGTGAGAGTGAGAGAGAAAGAGCAGAGTGAGTGAGAGTGAGAGAGAGACAGGAAAAAGAATTAGGGGGGAAACGGGTTTTTTTTTGGTTAAGAGGGAATATTTGGGGAATAAAGGGGGGAAGTTTCCGCGTTTTTTTTTAATTTTTTTAACTTAACCATCGACAACGGTTGTAAAATATAACCGATGTCTATAAAACAAAGACATCGGTTACATTAAAAACCAATGTCTAACTAACGTTTTTCATTTTTGAAAAATAACTATAGACAACGGTTATTTTCTGGACCGATGTCTAAAATAAGCAGTAACATCGGTTTTAAAATAACCGATGTCTAAATATAACTTTAACATCAGTCGTCTGAGCAACCGATGTCTAAGGACCGATGTATATTGACAGAATTCTAGTAGTATAGGACGCATCCTCATCTTGTGGAATGCACACATTTTCCATGTACTGTACTGTGACTCCAACATGTAGACAATCCATCTTCAGTATTTCATTCTATAAAGGCGCGTCTTATTCCTTGGGCGCGTCCTCACTCCAACATAGGACACGTCCATCTTTCATTCTTTACGGCCTAAAATATAATCCTTCATTCGTTTGCCCTAATTTGATTCCAATTAACCTATTTTTGACCCGAAATGATATGATATGAAATTTTGGTTATAACAATTTTTAATAAAAATTTTGTATACTTGTTCGTATGGTCTTTAATCGCACTCAGTAGTTTCTGTAAATCATTTTTAATAAACTTTTTATATATAAAATATTTTGTACATGCTCTTTTTCCACTTCGATAGAACTAATAATCTTATATTTAGCTCAGAGATTTCAAAATATAGTTGAGATGTGTGTGCTCGGTGGAGCAACAGATGTATAACAATTTCTCGTGACAGATGCATAATAATTTCTGGTAGCTGTATATATATTTATTTAAAATGGAATATCTTGAAAATTGCTAGAGATTTACTCTTGAAACAAGAGTACATTCACAATATCCTATAACTGATTAAGCAAGATACTTCTCTAATTTATCAACTTCATCCGGGCTGCCAATGTAAAGCGGAACTCGCTGATGAATCTGCAACAACAGAGAAGACATTTCATAATACTTGATCTAAACAGAAAAGTTAGATTTATAGTTTGTCAAAAGATACTTAAAAACTCACCTCAGTTGGCATAATATCTAGTACCCTTGAATGACCATCCGATCCTTTCCCTCCAGCTTGTTCCACCAAATAGCTCATTGGTGCACACTCATATAAAAGCCTCAACTTCCCGTTCTTGCTCTTGGAGTCTCTCGGATACCCGTAGATGCCACCATAGAGCAGAGTTCTATGGAAATCACCAACAAGACTGCCAATGTATCTTGCAGAATAAGGCTTGCCACTTGGACCAGGGTCCTTAAGATCATCCATATACTTTTTCAACTTATCATCCCACATCTGGTAATTTCCTTCATTAAATGAATAAATCTTTCCGGATTTTGGAATTTGGATCTTTTCTTGAGTTAGTACGAATTCACCATACATGGGATCCAAGGTGAAAGAATAGACACCAGTACCTACTGAGAGAACAAATATTACAGAGCTCGAGTACATGCAGTATCCAGCAGCTAAAAGGTTCGTCCCTGGCTGGCATACGCTCACAATGCACTTTTGTGTTTCGAAGTCAAGCTGCAATGTGCAATAAACTATGTGATATCCGTAATTGGTAAGAAACAGTAAATATATGGCTGCAATCTGCATTATACCACTAAATAGTTCCCAGTCATTGCAACAATGGACTGTTTTTTGTGTACAATATCCAACTGAAGGCCCTAAGGATTATGCATGTTCATTTAAGCTCATTCATTCGAATGTTCATTCCAGGTTAATAGTAATACTTCAATTTTTTGTTGAAAGGAGCTGTAACAGTACTATATTGCTTACCGTGGAATCTTCATCGATATTTACAAGGCACTCATCATTAGGGTGGTAAATCCCGAAAATGGATCCAGTGGAAACAGCAGCATCAATATTGGATGATCCGTCAAGAGGATCAAACACCACAATGTAGTTGCCTGAGTAACTTTCTTCTACCGCAACAGGCACATCCTCTTCCTCTGATGCAATTATTCCTGTCCTTCCACTCGATCTTAAACAATTTGAAAACACCTGTTCAAGTTTCAACACATCATCATTACTGTTGCTAACAACTCAGTACATAGACTTCTTAAGCTACATTGCGACGTCATACCTTCACTAGTACACTGATACATATTGCTTACCTAAGAAATAAGAACTCCCTTAACACTATAATATAACAACATCTTTTTGTTTCACTGATATTTTCTATGCAAAAATAAATAAATATTGTACTTTATGGGGGAACTGGACTTAAAAGTCAGGGGATACAATTATGAATACGAACTTGAGAAACAGACGAGAAAATGTAGCAAAGCAATGAGAATTCTCCCATCTCAATTCTCAGGAGCTACTTAAAAACATGTTTGATTGACAATATTTAGTACTACATAAAACTGCAGGATGCAAAAGAGCTAGTCACACTAAATCGATATACAGTACTTGAATTTAAAAATTTACAAACCTCATTGGAGACAACGTCGAGCTTCTTCTGGTCTTCACCTTGAATATTAACGGCCCCTTGAACACCGGTAAGATTAGAAATACTAGCCCTCTGAACCAGGGAAGCAATTTGCTTACAAGCCATAGAAATACTAGAGAGTACTATAGTAAGCTCTGCATCGATTTCACCAGCTATCTCTTGCTTCAGTAACCATCCCGTTAACGTCTCAATCTGGTAAGAGCTTTTTTTCTTTGTTGGCGCGGTGTTAGTCACTGTAGTCTCCACTGCCATGCACCTTACTCCACTGGTGGTGGATGGCTTTCTCTTCATGGCCGTGGAGCCCGATAGCAGGGACTTGGCTTGTGAATTGCATTGTTGGAAAGGAGTTAAAGAAGATAGGGAATGAGAGCTGGATATGCACCGGAGTTTCAGCGGTGATGATGTCCCTGTAATCATAGTCGCTGCTCTGTTTTGTTGCTTCTTAATGAAATAATTTTTTTCTTTTGGTATGTTGTTGAAATTTGATCTTGTTATAGATCGAGTGTGGTGAATGCAGTGTGGGGATTGTAAGGCTAGTAACCATTTCACTTACGTGGGTCCTGCTTATCTTTCTTGCATGTACTGCAGTGGACTTGCCATTTTGCATATTGCAAATTGCAGTTTTTGGTTTTGGATTTCAGTGACTGCTAAAAACTTTGGTTTAATATGTTCCTTTGTTGGGCTTTTTGTAATATAATACTTTTTGAACTTTGAATTGGTTGGGTTCTTGCATGGGCCATTTCTAATTTGCAATGTCCATTTAGTATTACAAAAGGCAAGTCTTGAAACTTCCAAATAGTAAGAAGCTTCAATAATTTAGGGAGCATTTGTTCATGAGATTCGACTTTGGTTAACAGGAATTGGAACCCTTTTACGTAAATGAATGAATGATTTAGAAGAATATATTAAAAAGGACTGAAATTGGAATGATCAGTTTTTGCCACATCAAGCAGGAGTTCGTTTACTAAACACTATATTGAGTGAAAGACAACGCAATGTTACATGTTGAAACTTCAGCATCAGCAGCCTATCGTTAACCACCCCAACAAAACGTGACCTGGATTCTATACATAGCATTCACACATCAGGAATTAAAATTTAGCAAATCCCTAAATCTAGTCACTCAAATCTAACAACTATCTAAGAATAAACACACAAACACCACCCATACGTGTGTACCTATATATATATATCCACAATCATCTCCATTTTTCTCCCTGGAGATGCATCTTTCATCATCTCATTTTTCTCCCCAGGGCATCTCCAAGCTAGCTTCTTCCTTACGTCGCTAGCTAGCTAGCTTCGGCCCTCCATTCCATCTCCCAAATCATTAGCAAAAACCTAGATATATAAAAAAAAAAAACAACATGTCTTCCTCAAACAAATTGCCGTTGATTCTTTTCTTTGCTTCTCTCCTCTTTCAAACAACTCTAGGTAATCATCGTTGGTCATAACATATATAAATATTGGTTCACATATCTATTTATCATTTGCATTCTTATTATGATAATACATTGCATCATGATTTTGTAGGGGAAATAATATGCGAGGAGTTATCAAAAGAGGTATGTGCATTTTCCATATCATCATCTGGCAAAAGATGTTTGTTGGAGAACGTGGAGACGGAGAAAGGAGTGGAATATCAATGCACAACATCGGATGTGATTGTGGCAAGAATGGCAGAGCATATAGAGACGGATGTGTGTGTTAATGCATGTGGCGTTGATAGAACCACTGTGGGGATATCATCAGATCCGTTGCTAGAAGCACAATTTACCTCCAAGCTTTGCTCTGACTATTGTTACCACAATTGTCCTAATATTATCGATCTTTATTTCAATTTGGCTGCCGGAGAAGGTACAATGATATCTACATCTCATTCCTGCATATCTACACCCTGTATACACAGTTAAGCATGCATGTTACCATTAAAATACTTGGCCAAAAAACAGGAAAAGAACGAATTACATGATTTTGCACCAGAATGTCAAAAAAAAAAACAATTACCTACAAGGCTAATTTGTATCAATTTAACAATTTCATCACAAAATTACTTGATATATAGTGGCAACTCAATTTCAATATGTTTGCACACGATTACCATACTCATGATCGGACATATATGAGATGAGAGCTTCTATATATGTATCGATATGCGGCGTTAGTCCCATTGCTTCTAACATTTTAAAAAAGTTGTGCAAAATTTATAAAAAACAATATTGATATCGTAGTTAAATTCTCAATTGCTCTCTGTCCTTGAAAAGAGAAGTTCACGATATCTTGTCTCCCATGAAGTATTAAAATTCTTACTCTTTCAATACAGGGGTATTTTTACCTGATCTGTGTGAGAAACAAAAAATTAACCCTCATCGCGCCATGCAAGTCCTAATGAACTATGTTCGTGTTAGAGCCGTGGGTTCATATTATGAAGCTGAAGATGATGCCCCATCTCCTTCAAGTGAAACTGATGGAACTGAAGCATATGCTCCTACTCCATCATATACAAGTGATGAAACAGAGGAAGATGCTCCAGCCCCATCAAGTGAAACCCCTGAAAATGTAGAAGATGCTCCAGCTCCTACAAGTGAAAGTGCTGAAACTGAAGAAGATAATCCAGCTCCATCAAGTGAAAGTACTAAAAATGAAGATGATGCTCCAGCTCCAGCTCCATCTAGGGAAAGTGCCGAAGATGAAGAAGATGCTCCAGCCCCTTCAAATGAAATTGCTGAAGATGAAGCTATACCATCTCTATTAAGTGGAAGTGCCGAAGATGAAGAAGATGCTCCAGCTCCTTCAAGTGAAAGTGCTGAAGACGAAGAAGATGCTCCAGCTCCAACAAGTGAAAGTGATGAAGGTGAAGAAGGAGCTCCATCTCCAACTCCAGTAAGTATAAATGATGAAGCTGAAGGAAATGCTCCGGCTCCAGGAACTGCAATAGTAAGTACTGATGAAGTTGAAGAAGATGAAGATGCCCCCAGCTACACATAAATTAATTTGAGAAACACAATATATAACATTGGTTTATTATATGAGAGGGAATTTGTCTAAGGAAGTTTGGGAGATGTATGACAGACTTATAGCTATGCTTCCTGTCTATATACAATAGAGGGAGACTTGTATAAAAGAAACTTGAAAGTTATATGAGGGGAACATAGCTGTTCTTCTGTCATATCAGAAAGGGAGACTTGTACGAGACATTTTGGATTTTAATCATAATATGGATTGTCTATTTCATTGATTAAGTCGGTGTTCAGAAACACATGCTAATATATTTTTCCTGCAGAATATAGAACTCCTTTGGTATGAATGATTCCCATGTTTTGTTTAGCTCTGAAATCAGTTAAACTGACCATTATCCTAGCCTCACAATCATAACATAGGTATGCATCATATACACAATACAAGCGTCCATTTATAAGAGTGCGCAAGTCCAATACGAAAATGGTTGTAACTAATTCGTAAGTCTAATTATGTTGGGGTGTTTGTCCAAGAGAAAGTTAAGGACTTCACTTGTTAACCACTTACCAAAAGTATTCATCTTTAGGGACCTTTATAGCAGAGTACCTTTGGCATTCCCCAGCAACCCTTCATTCTCAATTGTGCATGTTCCTATCAGAAATATCCCTCTCTAGTATTACAAGTTAAAGCAGGTTGAAACAAGTGTATGATTATCGATTGGGGGAAAATGAAACACAACTTCCGGAAAAAGGATTAAAGCATTTAAAACAAAGTCATTCCATGTTACATGTAAATGAACATTAGTGATGAGCTAAGAATAACAAAAACCTCTTATCCTAGAAGCAAATCTATACTGCATTGTCTAAAACTACAAATCAGGTAATCAGTCTTCACACTCCTTAGGAATCAAAGTACAAAAAATGGATTTACTTCATCTAACTGCAACTTCTGCCATTTATACACTATTCAGCACTGTTTCCGCAAGAAGTGTTTTACTGTCTTCGACAACCTTGCCATTAACTTGGGATCTCAATCTCTGTACGAAGCAGAAATTTGTTTAAAACACGAGGAAGAGGAAAAACCTCTAGAATCATAACGATGCACATCACACATAATAAGAATATCTGGATCTAAAAAGATCTATATACACAAAATAAGAAGATAATCATTAAAGATGGCTTTGATCAATAAATACCCTATATGTAGCGTCTCCAGCATTGCCGTTCAAAAGTTTGAAATTCTCTTCTTTTGTTCGGCTATCCTTGCTCACTAGAAGGAGCAGTGCAGCTGCACCACGATCAGGCATTTCTGTACAGATATTAAATTGATTTTATAATTGAACTTAAACAGCCAACGATTAAAACAATTGAAAAGACGTAGCACATATGTTGTTAACTATATATAGAGAAAAAGCCCAACAAATTAAGCACAAATACATCAGCGGTCCAAAATAACACTTCAAGAAATATTGGCCCTCCACTGGCACATTAATAACATTGAATGTAAATGCGTTAGGTGTGCATACCGGGAGAAGCTTTACACAAACCTGGTGGTCACTTATACACACACATGTGCAGATACATACATACACAACGTAACTTACCTATTGAATCGATTGTCGGAGACGGTGACACCAGAGCGGCAACAAAAAATCAAATCAGAGGCAACAAGAAATCAAATCGGAGTTCAGTTCGTGGTGTGATTCATATCAAATCTGAATAAAACGCTAGTAAAGATTACGTTTCTACAACTAACGCAACCGTTGTATACGTTTTGACTATTAGTGAACGAAGCCCCTCATTGCGATTTCCTGGGAACGCATTTGAAGAGTATGTCGTGAATGATTTCAACGTAAGTTCTTATTGCGTTTTCAAAGAAACGCATTCAGAGGCTGCATTTATCCCTTAACGCAAGTGATTATCACGTCTTCTGTGTGCTAGTGCCCAGCCAAGTTTTACATCACTGCTATTTTGGACCTCCTTTGTTAAATTTGTACTATTTTGGACCAAAACCCACTATATATATGCCTACACGTTAATTTAGAATCGATGAAGTACACTACTAGGTTGACTGTGTACCTGCAGCAATTGCCAAGAAGAGAAGTCCAAGTTAATGCTTGTACGCGCCTACCGAAAATATACACAAGTAGCACATATATAAAATTATGTACCATGCCACAACAACATCAACCGTGTAATGCTTACGAGACGCAATTATCAACAGGCTCTGAACTACAGCAGTTAACCAAGCACACTGCTTTACAAACCTACAATAGAATATTTTGAAAAAAATGTAAAGCTCAATAGTTAAAATTACACCACTCACGGATTCCTCAGATCTCAAAAGCGCAAATCTGCGATTCCAGCATGTCAAGAATGCAGGTCTGACAACAATATCAATTTATATCAATTGTATACAAAAGGACCATGTGAACTATATCTCCACATGCCTTTTGAAATATACCATCTCGTGCCGTACTGTTTAGGGCTGAGCATTCGGTAATTCGGGAACCGAACCGAAATATAATTCGGTTACCGAATACCGAATAAGAGAGAAAATTATAACCGATTAGTGAACCGAAATAATTTCGGTTATTTACCGAACCGAATTAAATATTTCGGTTAAAACCGAAAACCGAATTTAAATACCGAATTACAAAAAAAAACTGAATTTTACATACACAGTTGATCCAAAATTTGAACTACAGGAATGTTTGCAAAATTTATGCATGTATCATCTGATAGGTGAACAAACTATCCTCCAAAATCCAAATTTGCAGAATAATTAGCAATATAGATTAAACAAATGAAAGGGGGAGCATTAAGAACTAACAAGTCTTAATTGAATATCTTAATTAAACAAGACAACAAGTCTCAGTTTCAGGCTTTCAGCACATGCAAGTTTGCATATTTGAATTAATTGAATCTTGCAAAACTGCAAGTCTGCAACTAGCTAGCAATAAGTCTATAGAATTAACAAAATAAAGTCATGGATCCAGGCTTTCCAATTTCCGCAGGCTCCACCGCTCCAGGCTTTCACAAATTCACAAAATAGAGTCAGCCTCACCAACACATTGCGGTAGCATGTCTGATCAGTGATCACAGATCAATCAGCAAAATAAAAGACCTAAGATAGCAAAACCAGAAATTAGTGTTAGTAATGGCAAAATGCACAAACAGCTGAAATGCTGAAATTTGAAAACAGAAAATATCTGCAGTTTAAGTACAGAAAATTACTGAAAATTGAAAACAGACAAATAAAGCCGAATTAATTAAATCTGCAGACTGTTACACTTGCATTAATCTGCATACTGCAGTTCAAAACCACACAGCAGTACATGTTGAAATTTCTTCTAATCAGTTTCAAATCAGTACAACTCTAATAATAAACTGTAAAAAATAGCAGTGGACTGCAGATGGTTTCACACTGCTCAAAAAACCAACTGCAGGCAGTAGTAGTAGGTCAGAAACACAAAAAAATAGAGCAAAAACAGGGGAACATGACATACTGAATTGGCAGTTGTTGGAGAAGTTTGTCCGGCTCGAATATCCAACTTGCTTATATCTAAAAAATATTTTTTTAAAAACAAATCAGTATCAAAATTAATACCAACATAAATTATTATAATTGCTCTTAATGATTATATACCTTTTTCAAGTTCTCTCATATCATCGGGCGACTCCTCAACGTTGATAGCTTTAGCCGTTGCACGCATCCAATCTTGAGCACATACAAGACTTTGAACCATTCTAGGAGTTAAAGAACTCCTAAAATCATTAATAATTCTCCCACCCATGCTAAAAGCCGATTCAGAAGCCACCGTTGATATAGGCATGGCCAAAACATCCCGAGCCATTTGAGACAAAACGGGAAATCTCAATGAGTTTACCTTCCACCAACCTAATATGTCAAAATCATCGGTAAAGGTTTTCGGTTTTTCACTCAAATATTCTTCTAAATCCGAACAACCAACACCATGAGAGACCATTCCACTATCCCTTTCAAATTGGAGCCTCAACCTTAAAGAAGGATGCACCGGACCATCATTTGCTTGATGCACATTCTCGTTACCGCCACTAACATTGTTCAATCCCATCTTAGACTTGTATTCATCAAACATTTTGGATAATGTTTCATCCAAATCATTTCCCATTTCCCCCCTACTACACTTCCATACATGTCCTTGAGCATATAAATCAAAAATTGTAACTTATGTCTTGGATCAAGTACTACGGAAATGAATAAAAATTTGTTCATTTTTTTCGGATCTCCCCAATACTTTTCAAATTTTTCAAGCATTTTTTGTCCCATTTCATACATGTCACTATCAATGTCAAATACCCAATTTTGTAAGATAGAATGAACCGCATATATCTCATGGAAAAAAAGATTAGAAGTAACATAAGATGTGCCCGATACTTTCAAAGTTAGATCATAAAAAATTTTCAAGCAAGCTACAAATTTTCTAATAACAATCCAATCGTTGGTAGTAGGCCTACCATCAAATTCACCTTCATCGTTGGTAGTAGGCCTACCATTTCCTGTATTCCCGCAATAATCTTTGCCACAATACTTACACCTTGCTCTTTGTTGACCTTCTTCATTCTTAAATTTGTCAAAATGCTTCCACACATCACTTCTTGGTATCATTTGTTTACGTTTTCTACGACTTGTAGCCGCATCCTCTGTCGGAGGTTCAGTACTTGCACCAGTTCCAAGTGGGTCACTACTTCCTCCTTCCATTTTCCTGCATAAATCATAAATTGAATTAAGAAACAAAACTTGATTACTTGAATCGTTACTTGAAACTTGGATCAGTTAATTAAAATGAAATTATACCTTTTGTTAGAGAAGAAGTGATGAACACTGAACAGTGAACAAAACAGAAGTACAGAACGAGAAGAAGACCGAAGAAGAAAGTAAGAATTTGGATACAGAAAATAGATACGGCGGATTGTAACTCACAAGTCATAAAGTCATAATTGAACTGAAAAAAGACCTAGGTTAGCAAAATAGGAAAAATAATAAAATATTATATATATATATATATATTAAATATATTTCGGTAATTTCGGTAATTCGGTTATTTCGGTAAAAAAACCGAAAAACCCGAAATACCGAATAACACAAAATATCATAACCGAATTAAAAACCGAATTATTTCGGTTCGGTAACCGAACCGAATTATTTCGGTAATTTCGGTTCGGTATTCGGTTAACCGAACCGAATACTCAGCCCTAGTACTGTTAAATCAACCGCATCAATAAATCGTAATCAAATATTTATAATCACTCAAATATCAATCATTCTTGATAAACAACTTATTCCCTTTTTTTAATCCAAAAATTTGAACCAAAACAACGTGATAAATCAAATAAAATTAACATGCAACCACTTAACATTAACATGCATACTTTTAGATAAAAACCAAACCCATTTTGACTTAATACCCATTAACAAAATCATACCAATCGTATAAATAACATAATTCGAACCAATTCCTTAGACCTAGAGTTCCATTCGGTTTTTCAAACCAAAATCAACATGTAATTAGAATTTCTTCTGATCAATTGCTCAATCTTAAGCCAAATACCAATTTGAATTACTTTTAGTAAATTACACACTAGAATTCTAGAAAAATCCATGAACAAGCATATGCATGCAATCACTAATATATAATCATCCAAACGAATCATCAACTAACACTTAATCGAACTTAAATACACCAAATAATCAAAATCGTGAATCATATCAAATCAACCAAATAATTTGAACCATTTTCTTTTTAAAACTAAGCACCATTCAGCTTTTTCAACCAAAACAACATGCAACTAACCAAATCAACATGCAAGGTCAAATATCAAGAGTTAAACTCGATCTAAACCAAACTCTAAGGATCAATAACCATTTAAACCATTTCCTTTAAAAACCGAAGCTAAACACGAGTTTTTCGAACCAAAAATCAACATGCATGCAAGGATACAAGTTTAAAATGAACAGTTTGTAGAATTCTCAGACTCATGTACATCATTTTCCCCGTCGGCTCAACAGAGGTTCACCGCCGACGGCGGCAAAGCACGGTGGTTCCCGTTTCAGGGTTTCCAACCAAACTCCACCCATAACTTGATTTTGGATTATCATTTGCTCATATAATCATAATAACATCACAAGAAATCAAATCCCAATTAACTATAATCAAAACTGAACAAAACCCGAATGAGGGATTGCATAGAGAGAGACCCTCATGTACCAATGAGAGCTGCAACTGGAAATGAGCCATCAGTTCCCAAGCCAAGGAATGAATGGTCAGATCCTGATATTGAACAAGTCAGGAAAGACAAGAAGGTCATGAATATTCTGTTCAATGGAGTTGATGGTGACATGTTTGACAACATCATCAACTGCAAAACTGCCAAGGAAGTTTGGGATACTATTCAAATTATTTGTGATGACACTGAACAAGTTAGAGAAAATAAGATGCAGTTACTAATTCAGCAATATGAGCATTTCCACTTTGAAGAAGGTGAAACTCTCACTGATATCTTTAGTAGATTTCAAAAGCTACTAAATGCTCTAAAGCTGCATGGAAGAGTCTACCAAACCAAAAATTCTAACCTTAAGTTTCTGAGATCCTTACCAAAAGAATGGAAACCAATGACAGTCTCCTTGAGAAATTCACAAGAATACAAGGAATTTACACTAGAGAGACTGTATGGCATTCTAAAGACTTATGAGCTTGAAATAGAGCAAGATGAAAGAATGGAGAAAGGGAGGAAGAAAGGAGGGTTCATTGCATTGGTTGCTGAGTTAGAGAAAGAGAAGGAGATGAAGATAGAAGCTGTTGAGTCTACTTCAAAGGTCTGTGAAAACAAGGGCAAGGGGCTGGTAGCAGAAAATGAAGATTCTTTGAGCCAAGATGACATGGAGGATATTGATGAACATTTAGCATTTCTTTCCAGAAGATTTTCCAAGCTCAAGTTCAAGAAGAACTTTGGAGCAGCTAAGCCAAATAGAAACATGGTGGATAAATCAAAATTCAAATGTTTAAAATGTGGCTGGGCAGGGCACTTTGCCAGTGAGTGTAGAAAGTCAGATTCTGGCAAGAAGAAGTTTGAGCCTGTGGATTATAAATAGAAATATTTTGAGTTACTCAAACAAAAGGAAAGGGCTTTCACTACACAAGAAAATGACTGGGCAGCAGATGGTCTGGATGAGGATGAGAATGTCAGTTATGTCAATCTAGCCATAATGGCCAAGTCTGATAAAACAGAGACAAGTTCTTCAAGTAATCAGGTAATCACCACTAACCTTGCACATTTATCTAAAGCTGAGTGTAATGATGCAATAAATGACATGTCTACAGAATTATATTATTTACATGTTACACTTAAGCCTCTCACTAAGGAAAATGCTAAAATTAAAGAAAATAACTTGTTTTTATGTGAGAGAAATAATGTGTTAGAGTCTCAGTTCATTGAATTTGAAAAACTGAGAATTGAGTGTAAGATTGCTAAGGATGAATTAACTGAGTCCTTGAAGAAAGAAGAGATTTTGAAGAAGCAGCTTGAACGAGAGCAGGAGGTGATTAAAGCATGGAAAACATCTAGAGATGTTCATGCTCAAATCACCAAAGTTCAAGATATTGAGTCCTTTTGTGATGCAGCATGGTAAAAGGATAAGGAGAAGCTGGAATCCAATTTGGTTGAAGGATTGCTAACAGATGTGGACTCGACGGATGATAAGAGTCATCCATCGGATAATCAAAAGGATTATCCATCGAGTGACATAAATCCTCATATGTCGGCTGTGAGCAAACCTGTGAGTAAAGCCAAACTTGCCAAGTTAAATGAAAAATATGGATCAATTTCCAAAAACTTCATTTTAGGAGAATCTAGTCAAGTGAAGAAGGAAAAGAAAGTGAATGTTGGTCATCTGTCTATCAAGCAATTGAATGACAGACTAGAAAAGATTGAGGGTAAAACAGAGGCTAAAAAGAAAAATAATAGAAATGGTAAAGTAGGGATTAACAAGCATAATAACTACACACCTGATAAGTATGATCCAAGAAAAATATGTGTTAAGTGTGGTAGTATAAATCATCTGTCTGTTAATTGCAAAACTGTCATGCCTACTTTCATATATGTGCCACCTCCTTTTCCCAACATGAATGTCATGCATTCTATGCCTATGAATGTTATGTCTACACAGAATATGAGTGCACAATTTTCTAATATGCCATTTGCACCTAATCCTTATTATGCTGCATTTAGTATGCCTCAAATGCCATTTAGCATGCCCTACTGGAATAACATGTTTACTAATAGCATGCCATTTCCTGTTAATCAAAATGTGCATGATAATTCTGTTGTAATGAATGGTTTCAAAGTGGTTCTCACTGGAGTGAGAAAAGGAAATGTGTACCTAGCTGACTTCAACTCATCAAATGTAGAATCTGTTGCTTGTCTTCTCAGTAAAGCAAGTCAAGATGAAAGTTGGCTATGACACAAGAAGCTATCCCATCTAAACTTCAAGACTATGAATGAACTTGTAAAGAAATAAGTGGTTAGAGGCATTCCTCAAGTGGAGTTTTCTAAGGATGGACTGTGTGATGCTTGCCAAAAGGGAAAGCAGATTAAAGCATCATTCAGAAAGAAGCTTGATTTAACAATTGAAGAACCTTTGCAACTGCTACACAAGGATTTCTTTGGACCAGTCAATGTGTTCTCCATCTCAAGGAAAAGATTTTGCCTAGTAATTGTAGATGATTTCTCAAATTTCTCTTGGACATATTTCCTTAAGTCCAAAGATGAGGCTAGTGAAATCATCATCAATCACGTAAGGCAAGTATAACGACTTCTGTATTTTTATTTTATTTCTAATATTTGGAAGTCTAATAAAGGTTTAAGTAAATAAATAAAATGTGTGTATTGGTTTTAGCAGCAGTTATGGATTTTTATTTAATTATTTATAATTTGTTGATATGTGGGATTGGAATTGTGTGATTTATTGGTGAGTTATATGATTTCATTTCGCTTGTAAAAGTGATTTTATTGTAGTTTTAATTCCATAAATATTTGAATTGTCTTTAAAATTGTTTTCTAATTTTATAATTTCAATAATTATTTTTAGGACTTAATAAAATTGAGAAGTCAATATTTCGTTAATTATTCATTTTTAAATGATTTTTCTGAGTGTGTTTAATGGTAAAATCCATATTTAATTATTGAAATCTTCAAAAATTATGAAACTTATATTTTATTAAGTTCGTATTATTCTGAGAATTTTAAAATTATTTTGGAAATTTTCGGAAATCGTTTTACCCGCGCGTTATTTCGTTATTCGTTAAAAAACGGGTATAAAGCGTACCTTAAAAATTGTTTAAAAATTACGAAATTTACGTTTTAATTAACTTCGGGATATGTATAATATTTTAAGACTATTTCGGTGATTTTCTGAATTTGTTTTAAACGCGACTTGATTCGTTTAATTTCAAGTTTCGGGGCAAAACAGACTATCAAACCTTCATATTTATCCCAAACTCTACGTGTCAGCATTTCAGTAAATTAGTACTACGTGTTGCAACTGTAGTAAAGGAGGAAAAAAAAACAAAAACACCCACCCCTACCCCCTGTTTCTCCCCGGCTTCACTCCACCATATCTCAATTGTCCCTCTCTCTATCTCTCATCTTCGTCTCTCTTCCTCTCTTCTCCACTCACAGTCTCTCTTCTCTCCTCCCTCCTGTTCTTTCGCCGCCCCTGTTATTCCATTTTCCACCGCTTTCTGGTGAGCTTTCAGCCGGTTATTCCGGCGAGTTTTCTAGTTTCATCTCTGTGGATGCTTATATATATACAGGCAAAGTTGTATGTGTATGTTTGAGTTGTGTGTAGTGGTTACTTTGTTTCCTGTTGTGTTGCTCTGTTCTGTTCTGGTGGTTCTGGTGGCGCGTGGTTTACACGCGCGGTTGGGTGTGTTTGTGCGCAGTCTGTGTGAAATTCTGTTATTATTTTACTAATTAATTTTAATCCCTTTTTATGCAGGAATTGTTTGATTAATATCCTTGATATTATTAATAATTTGTGCAGGAAATATTTTCGAATAATCGGTAGAATTTATTTGGATACCCGAATATTTTTGGGCACCAATAAATTTTGCCGCCGTACCGCGATGACTCGTTACGAGCGGACGGTGGACAGTGATGACGATGTTCTGAGTCCTAAATTTTATAACTAAATAAAATGATTACGTAAAATATTTTCGGACTTAAATAATTAATTGTGATTGGTGTTGGGATGTAAGTTGTATAAAATGATGAAGTAATATTGTGAATTGTGTGATTGAGGACGTCGATTGTAATCGACGAGTAGTCTTATAAATAAATAAGATGCTGCCAAATTTCCTAAAAATATATTCGAAAATGTACGTATTTATATTATACGCATTACCCTAACAATATTCCGACTACGTGACTATGTGATTACGAGTTTATGTGTATAATAATAATACGAGTCGGGTTATCGGATTGAGTTGTTAGGATTTGAGGATACCAAGCATGTCGGTGAAACTAATTAGGATACTCTGTATTTGTAGATACCAGTCGAGTTTTCCCAGGATCGAAGTCAGTGTGAAAGCTACTTAGGATTTTGTAAAGCGTTGCAAGGCAAGTACCCCTGACCATTCTTTTATGGTTCAGTGCATATGAATAGCTAAATGTTTTATTCTCTTAATGGAACAGAAATGTTTTAAGTTATGTATCCCCTGTAGCTATAATTCACTGCTTTCAAATTGTTTTGGGGAAAATTAACTTCGAAAGGTACCTATCTCGAATTAAATGATTTGCGAAATGGATTTTATATGTGTGCTGGTTAAATAAATGATTTTGAAAATGAGATAAGTATAAATGTGTTGAAAACTGGATATAACGGTCAGATATGGGATACATTGGGGCCAGAGTAGGCCTATTGAGGTGGCGTAAGAGGCTAATTCGGTTGCGCATACTATAAAACCGATTAGTCCATCAGGTCAGAGACCTAGCTAGTCTCTGAGTTCCGGAACAGGTAAATGGGATGGCAGTTAGAGCTGTCTGATGTTGATAGCCTGATCAGCTATCTTCACATATCCGCTATGTATCTGATTGGGGATTTGTGAATTACATAAGAGCATAAATAGTTGATACAGCGGTTTTATAAAATGATTAGCATGCTAAAATTTGACTCTGGTATTACACAGCACACTACTATGTTGTTTTAACAAAGCATGTTAATTAGTGATATCCAGTTACCTTTGATTTTCATTATGAAATGTTAAAATCATGGTTACAGTTCTGTTCCTTTTATTGTTACATTCCAGTTTTATTCTGTTATTCATATCTTGGTACTGCTGAGCGATTATGCTCACCCTTGCAAACTATTATGTATATTTCACAGATGCCTAGAAGATCAGTCAGACCGACCCATGTTCCCGGCCGTACTCGACCCGGCTCCTCTGAGGTAGTTTGTATCAGGCCATGAAGTCTGAAGAGTTGCTGAATAAAGTTAGTGTGTCTTAGATGTTGAATAAAGAATTTGTAATAGTGAGAACCTGAATTATACTTGAACATGGATCGGATCTTGGTTTGGGGTCAAGTTAGTATATTTAATAAATAATTCTCTTGTTTATATTTTTGGTAATTGTGTTTAGTGACGTCAACTCCTGACCCCGGGGTTGAGGCCGTCACAGTTGGTATCAGAGCTACAGGTTCAAGTCCCTGATTCAGGTTAGGGATTGTGTTGAGTAGGTGATAACGTGAGTCTTTAAGTGTGAGTCAGCAACTCTTATAGAGGAGCAAACCTTTAGAGTCAGTCGAGGGTTCCGACGGCGTTACCCTGGCATCTATTAAATGTTTTGATAGAATTGCCTTGACCTAGTTGTGTCTTGTCTGTATATTTAATTATGTTGGCAGTGGCCTATTGCGATTTCGAGTTCTCCATCTCGGGAGAATCCTTCTGATTCGGATAGCTCAGATTCTGAGAGACCCCTTGATGCTGTTACTGAGGAGACCCCTATGCCTCCTCCCCCGGTACCTTCTTTTGTGCCTCGAGCCATCCCTGGATCTGGTCCTCGTTCCTGTTGGGTACGTAGGTCTGTGTCTGCTGTCAGGGATTTCCCTCCCGGCTGCGGTCCCAGTTCTTCCAAGATGAGACCTCCGGTACCTCTTGTGGCCCCTAGTGGTACTTCTTCACCGATCCCTTACCATGTCCATAGGGCGGTGAATACTTCCTTTATCAGAGATCAGAGTCCAGAGTTTGCTGCCCAGTTGGACCAGGTACCTATTGCACCATTTCAGGGTATTTCTGCCCCTTCCCCTGAGGTGCGAGCCCGTGTGCGAGCATTGACCCAGATGGATGTAAAGAGGGCTAGATCTGTTGACCGTTTCATTAGTTCAAAATTCAGAGCTGTGCAGTATCAGGACCTAGTGAACTGGCTAGTGTTTGAGCTAGGTTCCATTGGTGGCAGTGGTAGTGGCTAGGCAGAGTTGCAGCAGGGAGATGCAGAGCTCGGAGTGACTTCTATGAGTTCTGTAGTTATTTATCTTGTATATGTACATTATGTTGTGATAGTTGTAGTAGGCGAGGCTGTTATGATAGCCAATTTTGGCTTGTATTCAGATGGTTCTTTTCAGTTGGATTTTCAGTTGTACTAGTTGGATTCTGTTGATTACTGTATTTCAGCTGCTTTATTTTATTGTTCAGTTTTTAGATATTGTGCATTGCTATTATTGTTGTTATTATTATTGTTGTTTCTGTTGCTGGCATTTTTAGACCGTAATCCTTCACTCAGGACATATCCAATTATAATGGGGATGAGAATATTGTCTTAGTGGAAACGCTCTCCTGATGCATAAATATAAATTGCTGGAGCAATCCATTTTCTTATATATGACTATTATGTTTCAGGAGATGCCACCAAAGAAAAATTCTCAGCCCAATAACGGATCTGCTGGGGATCCTTCCATGAGTGACTTGATGAACTTATTGCGTCAGCAGACTATACGGCTGGCCCAACAGCAATAACAATTCCAGCAGCAGCAACAACAATTGCAACAGCAACAACAACAGCAACAGCAGCTCATACAGCAACAACAACAGCAAATCCAACAACAGCAACTACAAATCCAACAACAGCATGAGATGAGAGGGGCAAATCAAGGTGTTAGTTTTAAGTCTTTTCAAGCAGTCAAGCCCCCAGAGTTTAAAGGAGAAGTAGATCCTGTTGCTACCAGGATATGGTTAAAAGAAATGGAAAAGGCGTTTGCGCTCACCAAGGTGAGTGAGGATTTAAAAACTGATTATGCTAGTTATTTTCTGAGGAATGATTCAAATTATTTGTGGGAATCTACGCGAGCCCTAGAAGGAGAAGGTCCAGTTCCCTAGGCCAGATTTATAAAATTGTTTTTGGAAAAATACTATCCAGAATGTCTCCAAAGTCAAATGGAGATGGAATTTTTGGAACTGAAACAAGGAGATAGGAGTGTCACGGAATATGAAGCGAAGTTTACGGAGTTGGCCCGTATAGCACCGGAATATGTGAGTTCAGAAGCTCAACAAGCGAAGCAGTTTCAACAAGGGTTGAAGCCAGAAATAAGGAGTGGAGTTGTAGCCTTACAACTCAAGACATATACTTCGATAGTTCAGGCTGCCCTAGTGATAGAAAGTGATCAGAAATTAGCTGCAAAGGAGCAGGGTGAGAAGAAAAGGAAATCTGAAAGTGGACCCGCTAGATCAGAATCAGGAATAGCGAACGGAAGTTTCAGCGTTGGTTTGGAAGGAATAAGAATAAGAGGTTCAAGAGGAAGGATGTTACCCAGGCTAAACCCGGTACTACTTCAGTTAACTCTGCCCCGACGAGGATGAGTAAGCCAGTGGCTGATTGTAAGACGTGTGGGAAAAAGCACAGTGGACAGTGCCGAGAGAATGTTAATTATTTCAAGTGTGGACAGAAAGGTCACTATTCCACAGAATGTAAGTCTGAGATACAAGGAGTATCTGGATAAGTTTGTTATTGTATTTATTGATGACATTCTTATATATTCGAAGAACCCAGAAGATCACGCGGTGCATCTACAGATTTCCCTATAGAAGTTAAGAGAAAAATAATTGTATGCGAAGTTTTCTAAATGTGAGTTTTGGCTGACGGAAGTACAGTTTCTTGGTCACGTAATAAGTAAGGAAGGTATCAAAGTAGACCCGGTAAAGATCGAAGCCGTATCAAAGTGGGAGCAACCGAAGACACCAACGGAAATAAGAAGTTTTCTTGGATTAGCAGGATATTATCGAAGATTTGTGAAAGATTTCTCGAAGATTGCGTCCCCGTTAACCAAGTTGACCAGAAAGAATGAGAAATTCGTTTGGACGGAAAAGTGTGAAAAAAGTTTCCAGGAATTAAAACAAAGATTAGTGACAGCTCCAGTATTAGCATTACGAGATGAGACGGGAAACTTTGCAATCTACAATGATGCTTCTTTGAAAGGATTGGGTTGTGTGTTAATGCAACATGACAAAGTGATTGCTTATGCCTCCAGACAGCTAAAGCCTCACGAGCAAAAATATCCAGTTCATGACCTTGAATTGGTGGCTATAGTATTTGCTTTAAAGTTATGGCGTCACTACTTGTATGGAGAGAAATGCGATATTTACACAGATCATAAGAGCCTGAAGTACATATTTATGCAGAAAGATTTGAACATGAGACAGAGAAGGTGGTTGGAGTTGATTAAGGATTATGATTGTTCGATAAATTATCACCCAGGTAAAGCCAATGTAGTGGCTGATGCCTTGAGTAGGAAGGAAAGGCTGAATATGGTTAAGTTTGCGGAGGAATTGGCATGAGACTTGGAAAGAATGGAAATTGAAGTTCGAGTACTTAATGAAATTCAGGAGCAACTATATGAAGTTACTTTCCAACCAGCATTGATGGAAAAGATCAAAAGGTGTCAAGAAGGAATTATGGAACAAGAGTTGGATACTTTGACAAGAGAGGAATTATGCACTCAAAAAGATAGTCAAGGTTTATATAGATTTTCGTCCAGAGTTTGGATTCCTAATGTAACGGAATTGAAGAACGAAGTATTGTAGGAAGCTCATAACTCTAGGTTTTCTATCCACCCTGGTAGTACCAAGATGTACCAGGATTTGAAGAGAAATTTTTGGTGGCCAGGAATGAAGAAGGATATTGCCAATTGGGTAAGCAAGTGTCACGTGTGTCAAACGGTGAAAGCAGAGCATCAACGACCCAGTGGATTGTTACAACCTTTGGAAATTCCCCAATGGAAATGGGAAGACATTGCTATGGATTTTGTAGTGGGATTGCCAAAAACGAGAGTGAATCATGATGCTATTTGGGTAATCATTGATAGGTTGACTAAGTCGGTGCATTTCCTTCCGATTAATGAAAGGTATTCGTTGGAAAGGCTAGTTAAGTTATACTTGGATGAGATAGTTACCAAACATGGAGTGCCTGTTTCTATAGTGTCGGATCGAGACCCGAGATTTAATTCCAGTTTCTGGACTAAATTCCAAGAGTGCCTAGGAACGAAATTAAATATGAGCACCGCTTATCATCCTCAGACGGATGGCCAAAGTGAGAGAACGATTCAGATCATAGAGGATATGTTGAGAGTCTGTGTTCTAGATTTTAAAGGTAATTGGGATGAGCACCTACCTTTGATTGAGTTCTCGTATAATAACAGCTACCATGCCAGTATTGGGATGCCACCTTACAAAGCTTTGTATGGACGAAAGTGTAGGTCCCCGTTGTATTGGGATGAGGTAGGAGAAAAGAAAGTGTTAGGTCCTGAGTTGGTTCAGCAAACCAAGGATGCCATAGTGTTGATTCGGAAAAGGTTGGAAGCAGCTCAAGATAGACAAAGGAAGTATGCAGATTTATATAGGAAAGATATGGACTTCGAGATAGGAGCTCTAGTGTTATTAAAGGTGTCACCCTAGAAAGGGTTAGTGCGATTTGGTCAGAAGGGTAAGCTTAGCCCTAGATTTGTAGGACCCTTTGAGGTTTTGAAGAGAGTGGGAAAGGTCGCTTATGAGATAGTGTTACCACCGCAGTGGCAGCACATTCATAATGTGTTCCACGTGTCTATGTTAAAGCCCTATGTTCCTAATTCGAATCAAGTCATAGAATACGAACCGATTGAGCTTCAACCAGATTTGTCATATATGGAACAACCAGTTCAAATCCTAGACCGTAAGGAACGAGTCCTTAGGAATAAGTCAATTCCTATAGTAAAAGTTTTATGGAGAAATCCTCGAGTAGAAGAGTCTACGTGGGAATTAGGGTCAGACATGTTTGATAAATATCCTCATATGTTTAGTTGAGTCAGATTCTGGGGACAGAATCTTTTTTAAGGGGGAAAGGATATAACGACTTGTGTATTTTTATTTAATTTCTAATATTTGGAAGTTTAATAAAGGTTTAAGTAAATAAATAAAATGTGTGTATTGGTTTTGGTAGCAGTTATGGATTTTTATTTAATTATTTATAATTTGTTGATATGTGGGATTGGAATTGTGTGATTTATTGGTGAGTTATATGATTTTATTTCGCTTGTAAAAGTGATTTTATTGTAGTTTTAATTCCATAAATATTTGAATTGTCTTTAAAATTGATTTCTTATTTTATAATTTCAATAATTATTTTTAGGACTTTATAAAATTGAGAAGTCAATATTTCGTTAATTATTCATTTTTAAATGATTTTTCTGAGTGTGTTTAATGGTAAAATCCATATTTAATTATTGAAATCTTCAAAAATTATGAAACTTATATTTTATTAAGTTCGTATTATTCTGAGAATTTTAGAATTATTTTGGAAATTTTCGGAAATCGTTTTACCCGCGCGTTGTTTCGTAATTCGTTAAAAAACGGGTATAAAGCGTACCTTAAAAATTATTTAAAAATTACGAAATTTACGTTTTAATTAACTTCGGGATATTTATAACAATTTAAGACTTTTTCGGTGATTTTCTGAATTTGTTTTAAATGTAACTTAATTCGTTTAATTTCGAGTTTCGGGGCAAAACAAACTATCAAACCTTCATATTTATCCCAAACTCTACGTGTCAGCATTTCAGTAAATTAGTACTACGTGTTGCAATTATAGTAAAGGAGGAAAAAAAAACAAAGACACCCACCCCCACCCCCCTGTTTCTCCCCGGCTTCACTCCACCATATCTCAATTGTCACTCTCTCTATCTCTCATCTTCATCTCTCTTCCTCTCTTCTCCACTCACAGTCTCTCTTCTCTCCTCCCTCATGTTCTTTCGCCGCCCCTGTTATTCCATTTTCCACCGCTTTCCGGTGAGCTTTCAGCCGGTTCTTCCGGCGAGTTTTCTAGTTTCATCTCTGTGGATGCTTATATATATACATGCAAAGTTGTATGTGTATGTTTGAGTTGTGTGTAGTGGTTACTTTGTTTCCTGTTGTGTTGCTCTGTTCCGTTCTGGTGGTTCTGGTGGCGCGTGGTTTACACGCGCGGTTGGGTGTGTTTGTGTGCAGTCTGTGTGAAATTCTGTTATTATTTTACTAATTAATTTTTATCCCTTTTTATGCAGGAATTGTTTGATTAATATCCGTGATATTATTAATAATTTGTGCAGGAAATATTTTTGAATAATCGGTAGAATTTATTTGGATATCCGAATATTTTTGGGCACCAATAAATTTTGACGCCGTACCGCGATGACTCGTTACGAGCGGACGGTGGACGGTGATGACGATGTTCTGAGTCCTAAATTTTATAAATAAATAAAATGATTACGTAAAATATTTTCGGACTTAAATAATTAATTGTGATTGGTGTTGGGATGTAAGTTGTATAAAATGATGAAGTAATATTGTGAATTGTGTGATTGAGGACGTCGATTGTAATCGACGGGTAGTCTTATAAATAAATAAGATGCTGCCAAATTTCCTAAAAATATATTCGAAAATGTACATATTTATATTATACGTATTACCCTAACAATATTCTGACTACGTGACTATGTGATTACGAGTTTATGTGTATAATAATAATACGAGTCGGGTTATCGGATTGAGTTGTTAGGATTTGAGGATATCAAGCATGTCGGTGAAACTAATTAGGATACTCTGTATTTGTAGATACCAGTCGAGTTTTCCCAAGATCGAAGTCAGAGTGAAAACTACTTAGGATTTTGTAAAGCGTTGCAAGGCAAGTACCCCTGACCATTCTTTTATGGTTCAGTGCATATGAATAGCTAAATGTTTTATTCTCGTAATGGAACAAGAATGTTTTAAGTTATGCATCCCCTGTAGCTATAATTCACTGCTTTCAAATTGTTTTGGGGAAAAGTAACTTTGAAAGGTACCTATCTCGAATTAAATGATTTGCGAAACAGATTTTATATGTGTGCTGGTTAAATAAATGATTTTGAAAATGAGATAGGTACAAATGTGTTGAAAACTGGATATAACGGTCAGATATGGGATACATTGGGGCCAGAGTAGGCCTATTGAGGTGGCGTAAGAGGCTAATTCGGTTGCGCGCACTATAAAACCAATTAGTCCAGCAGGTCAGAGACCTAGCTAGTCTCTGAGTTCCAGAACAGGTAAATGGGATGGCAGTTAGAGCCGTCTGGTGTTGATAGCCTGATCAGCTGTCTTCACATATCCGCTATGTATCTGATTGGGGATTTGTGAATTACATAAGAGCATAAATAGTTGATACAGCGGTTTTATAAAATGATTAGCATGCTAAAATTTGACTCTGGTATTACACAGTACACTACTATGTTGTTTTAACAAAGCATGTTAATTAGTGATATCCAGTTACCTTTGATTTTCATTATGAAATGTTGAAATCATGGTTACAGTTCTGTTCCTTTTATTGTTACATTCCAGTTTTATTCTGTTATTCATATCTTGGTACTGCTGAGCGATTATGCTCACCCTTGCAAACTGTTATGTATATTTCGCAGATGTCTAGAAGATCAGTCAGACCGACCCATGTTCCCGACCTTACTGGACCCGGCTCCTCTGAGGTAGTTTGTATCAGGCCATGAGGTCTGAAGAGTTGCTGAATAAAGTTAGTGTGTCTTAGATGTTGAATAAAGAATTTGTAATAGTGAGAACCTGAATTATACTTGAACCTGGATCGGATCTTGGTTTGGGGTCAAGTTAGTATATTTAATAAATAATTCTGTTGTTTATATTTTTGGTAATTGTGTTTAGTGACGTCAAATCCTGACCCCAGGGTTGAGGCCGTCACAGTAAGTCAACAATCATCCTGATTTCAAAGTTAGAAGAATCAGAAGTGACAATGGAACTGAGTTCAAGAATTCTATCATGAGAGTATTTTGTGAAGAAAATGGGATTTTGCATGAGATTTCAGCAGCAAGAACTCCACAACAAAATGGAGTAGTAGAAAAAAAGAACAGATCACTTATTGAAGCTGAAAGGACAATGCTTGAAGAGTCTAAGTTACCAACATATTTCTGGGCTGAAGCTATAAATACTGCATGCTACACTCAGAATATTTCTCTGGTTAATCAAGCAAAATGTATGACTCCCTATCAATTGTTCAAGAACAAGAAGCCAACTCTAAATTTTTTTCATGTCTTTGGCTACAAATGTTATATCTTGAGAAATCAAACTGATCAGAATGGGAAGTTTGATGCTAAAGCAGATGAAGGAAATTTTGTTGGATATGCTGTTGGTAAAGCATATAGAGTCTACAATCTGAGAACCAACATTGTTGTGTAATCAATGCATGTTGTGTTTGATGATAAAAAGATTGAAGGACTGCAAGATGGAGATTACCATGAGAGCATCAAATTTGACAATGTGGAGATGGTTAGTGATGACAGTGATGATGAAAGTGATCAAGAAACAATATCAAAGGATTATGTAGAGAAATCCACTACCAATGAAGCACAAAATTCAACATCTGTCGAGTTACAAAATGCTTCATCCGTCGGGAGACAATCTGCTTTATCCGTCGGGAGACAACTAGCTTCATACGTTGATACTCAAAATTCACCATCCATCGGGTCATCAAAAATAGTTGAAAGTCAAAATAGATCACTTACAAAAAGTTCCCATTTCTCTAATCAAAGATCCATAAACTCAGGGGGAGTTTCTAATAATCAAAACTCAATCACACATCACACATCAAGACAACAATGAGGCCTCTTCATCTAGAGCTAATCTACCTCAACAAAGGAAATGGACAAAGGATCACCCCTTTGAGCTCATCATTGGTGATGTATCTTCTAGAGTTTAAACAAGGAGAGCAACTCAGGAAGAATGTCTATATAGCAGTTTCCTATCTAAGGAAGAACCAAAGAAGGTAGAAGAAACTTTGTTGGATGATTGGATTTTAGCTATGCAGGAGGAGCTAAACCAATTTGAAAGGAATAAGGTTTGGAAACTGGTACCCAAGCCTAAAGGAAAGAATCCAATAGATACCAAATGGGTATTCAAAAACAAGATGGGTGAAAGTGGCATAGTAGTCAGGAATAAAGCTAGATTGGTTGCTAAGGGCTATTGTCAACAAATGGATGTCAAAAGTGCCTTTCTGAATGGAGATTTGGAGGAGGAAGTCTATGTCAGTCAGCCTCCTAGTTTTGAAGACCCAAATTTTCCAGAATATATCTACTATCTTTTGAAAGCACTTTATTGACTAAAGCAAGCACCTAGAGCCTGGTATGACATTTTGTCAAAGTTCCTTTTAGAGAATCATTTCACAAGAGTACTGTTGACAAAACCTTATTTTTTAGGAATGTTAATGGCTCTAGTATACTTGTTCAAAATTATGTAAATGACATTATTTTTGGCTCTACAGATGAAAAAGTTTGCAAAAAGTTTGCCAAATTGATGCAAAGTAAGTATGAAATGAGCATGATGGGAGAACTAACCTACTTTCTTGGTTTGCAAGTTAAGCAAGTTAGTGATGGAATATTCATTAGTCAAACTAAATACATTTATGATCTTTTAAAGAAGTTTGATCTAATGGATTGCACATCTACAAAAACTCCCATGGCCACTGCAACTAAGCTTGAATTAAACACTACTGAAAAGTCTGTGGGTATTTCAAGTTATAGGGGCATGGTTGGCTCACTACTGTACTTAACAGCTAGTAGGCCAGATATAATGTTTGCTACATGTCTTTGTGCTAGATTTCAGGCTGATCCTAGAGAATCTCACTTAGTAGCTATTAAGAGAATTTTCAGATATCTCAAGGGAACACCAAAACTTGGCATTTGGTACCCTAGAGATTCTGGTTTTGATCTAACTGGTTATTCAGATGCAGATTATGCAGGTTGTAGAATTGATAGAAAAAGTACAACAGGAACCTGTCAATTTCTAGGAAACAAGCTTGTATCCTGGTTCAGTAAAAAGAAAAATTCAGTTTCTACTTCTACAGCTGAAGCTGAATATATTGCTGCTGGTAGTTGTTGTGCACAGATTATGGGGATGAAAAACCAATTTCTAGACTATGGTCTGGAAGTGGAAAGGATTCCTATATTCTGTGATAACAGAAGTGCAATTGCCATCACTGAAAATCCAGTACAGCATTCAAGAACAAAGCACATAGACATCAAGTACCACTTCATAAGGGAACATGTAATGAATGGTACTGTGGAACTACATTTTGTTCCAAGTGAAAAACAGCTTGCAGATATATTTACCAAGCCACTGGATGAATCCACCTTTTTAAGGTTGGTAAGTGAGTTAGGTATGCTTAATTACTCTTGAATCTTTAACAGATAGTTTGCAAGTTGTAATGCAGCCAGAGATCTAATTGATTTTTTAGTCTTGGATGAAATTTTGGCTAAGTCAAAATTTACATCTCGACGGATGATCATTATCCATCGAGTTTGATCATCCGTCGGTATATAATCTGTTAATAAAATCAATTATTTTTCTAGAATATTTTATGTCTCGACGGATAACTGATTCATCCTCATCCGTCAAAATGTCTTATTTTTAGCCGTTGATTCTCTGAACATTATCCATCGAGTATACTTACAGTTTGTAAGCATAAAACGACGGATAATTGATGAAATTTTTACAGTTTATTTTTAAAACGGCTATTTTGGGCAATTTTTATTGGTCACTTTATTTTACATTATTATTTTTGACAGTTATTTTTGAGATAGTATAAAACCATAATTCATTTTCATTGCTTTTCTTTTATCATTCTCAAATCATCTGCTCTAACTTCTCTCTTTCTCAAAAGCACTTACTCTCTCTCTGCAAGTTTTTACTTTGTAACAATGGCACCAGTCGTCAAGATCATGTCTCAAACTGGATTTATCTATGAGAAGAACAACTTCACTGCTCTCGTTAACAAGGGGATTCAACAGTCTGGTGACTACCACAAAATGATGGATTTTGTGAAGAACTGCAAACTCAATTATGCCATGCTGGAATCACCAACCATCTTCTGTGAAGTTGTTGAAGAGATGTGGACGACTGCAACATACAACTCAACTGATAAGACTATCACTTTCACTATTAAAGGTAAGGAATTCTGTGTTAATAGTGATATTGTTAAAGCATGTTTCAAAATTCCTGATAATACTGTAACTTCACCACACACAGACACTGACATTGTTATTATGCTTAACTCCATGGGCTATGCACTCTCTACTTCTAAATTAAGTGAAATTAGGAGGTTGGGTCTTAGGAAGGAATGGAGTTATATATGTGATGTAGTTACTAAGGTATTCTCTGGTAAAATCAGTAATTTTGATTCAGTCAATATCTCTATGCTTAACATGCTTTACATGCTAGTTACTGATAAATTTTTCAACATTAGTGATCATGTCATATTTGAGTTGGGGTTTAAGTTAGGGGAGCTAAATAAGAGGGGTAAAAATGTTTACTATGCTAGATTTTTAATGATGCTTGCTAACCACCTCTATGAGGATATTGTGCTTGAGAACCCAACCAACAAATTATGTTGTTGGGTTCAAGAGAGGAGAATCATTGCAGATTTAAACAGGGCAAACCATCACAAAGAGTTTCCACTCTTCTACTTTTCAGTTATCGAGGCACCTCAGGTAAGTGAGGTAAGTTCAACTGTCTCTACTCTTCCAGCCTCACAAACTTCTTTGCATTCTAGTGTAGCTATGACAACTGTGTCATTGACCCAACAGTTGCCTACCCAAGCTGCCAAATCTAAAATTTCAAAAACAAAGTCAAAGAAAGCCCCCTCTGTGTCTCTCAAAAGATGCCAGTTATAAAATCCACCAAACCTAAAGAGGGGAGTGTGAAGGTGGGTAAGAAAAGTGAGGGACAGGGTGAACATCAAAGAAACCCTCAGCTAAGATCACAGGCCAAAAGGGTAAGGGACACAAGCTCACCCCAAACTTACACTAGAAAGAAGAAATCAAAAGCCCTTGGGGATGCATAGGGTTCATACACTGTGCAAACTGGTGCTAAAGACACAGTCACTGCACCTTCTCAAAGTCAAGTTGATGTGACTCCAATAAATGTGGAGTCACATCCAAAATCACTAACAATTAAATTCTCCCACACACGTTTTGGATGTTGACATGATAAACACATTACTTCCAAATTCTCCATCTTTAACTCTCTTGGAGAAGCCAAAAATCCAAGCAAGTGAGCATCATCTTCTAGATGATTTGTTGGCTCACTTGTCATTTCTTTCTGAAACTGTTGAGACATCTATGCCAAAATTCTCATCAATCTGCACAGAGTCCACAATAGTTTCCACTCCAAACTCATTCATCTCTACTCACTCGATGGATATTGTTCATCCGTCGAGTAGTGATTGTATCCCGACGGATAAGCTTAACAGCAGTTATCCGTCGGATAGTCAAACTGCTAACCCGACGGATATCCCTTATATGTCGAGTGTCTCTGCACAACTTCAAATTTCATCAACCATTACAAGTGCAAAAGACTTAGTGGCAGTGCAATCACTCTTAGGATTGAGAGAAGGGAGTGAAATGAGTGAGAGTCTGGGTTGCTCCCAGGAAAAAAGAGAGGAAAAGAGTGAACAAATGCAATCCATTTCTTCAGGATTGGCAAAAGTGAGTGTGAGGAGTCCCACCTTAGATGGTGAAGGTGAGGGTGTGAGGGTGGGGAGCCAATGTGAGACCTTGATGCAACAAAAGAGAGATCAAGAGAGAAATGCAGGTACAGGAGTGATAAGGGTGGAAACCATTGCAAGTGAGTCAATGAATGTCAATGATGCTAAAAGGGAAAGGCTATTTTAGCAAGAATATCAAGCTGTTATAGATTTCATTTCCCTGGATGCTGAGACATTTACTCACCGTGTGACAACTTACCAAACTCTAGCTGTACAGGGAAATAAGGAGGCTGAAAGATTGCTGAACTTGGTGCACACTACACAATCTTTACAAAGAGCAAAGGTTGCAATAACTGCTATGCCTTCCAACATTGGCAGTGATATTGAACTGGATGAAGCTTCTTTTGGGTATGCTGATGGGGATGATGAGGAAGACAACATGGATATAGGGGGATATGCATCTGTTCCTTCCTGGATGCTTACAAAAGAATGTTCTTACTCACATCTCCAATCAACTCTGTTCAAGCTAATTCATGACACCCAAGCAGCCATTCAGGCATCTTCCAATGCTAGCACGAAGAAGCTACTCACAACACATCTTGAAGCACTCCAGCTGCATAAAATTCAAGCCCTCCAACACAATCAAAGTGTGGATGCAATCAAACAGGAGATTTCTGAAGTCAAGCAAGGTGTTATCGAGAGGATGGATGCTAGACTCCCTACAACCACCATGACTGAGATTGCTCAAAAGCTAAGGAAGGAGGCTGATCTCAATAGGAAAGTTGAGGCCATGGACTCAAGACTGTCTGTTGTAGAGAAGTCAATGGACAAGATACTCACCAATCAAGAAGCTCAGACTACACTTCTTCAACAGTTGGTGGCTGCTCAACTGCCTCCCACACAACTTGATGATAACAAAAAGGGGGAGAAAGGCTCAAGTGAGGGGGAAACAACTCAATATTCAAGTTAGCAAAGTAATTATGCCTACAATTGCTTTCACCAAGCCACCAACTATAGACATCATTGATCTAATTACTGAAGCAGCAGCCACATTGAGAGCAGCTGAAAAGAAGCAGTTGAGTCCAATCAACTCGGAGAAAATTGATGAGGATATACAAAAGAAGTTTGGGCTAGCAAAGAAGCCAGAAAAATCAGCCATTTATCACTCTCAAGTCAGGAAAATCTCTGTGAATGAAATGAGCATGAATAATCTGGAAAGAGGACAACCATCCTGCATCAAATTTCCAAAGGCTAAGTTAATTTTGAAGTCAAGGGTGAACAATCTAAAATCTTCACTAAAGAGCCCCTTGGACACAGTGTATGAGACATCAAAGCCTGATGAAAAGAAGCTGTTGGCCAGGTCTATAGCATTCTACAAGGATCCAGCTGATTCAGTATTGAAAAGAAGAATTGCTAAAGTTTTCAGGAATGGTAAGGAAATTTGTGTGGTGGCTGGACACCCTCAATTTGCTGAAGCAAAGAGAGAAGAAAAGGCAAGATTGAAGTCAGAAAAGAAGCAAGCTGCTCTAGATGCTAAAAAGGTCAAACAAAAGAATGAGCAAACTGCTATCTTGGCTAAGTTGCAAGCTGTGAAACCCACACAATAAATTTCTGAACAACAATCTGAAATTATTGAATCTCAAGATCAAGTAGTGCAAAATGAACCTCCACAGACAAAGAAGCCAAGGTACAAGAAAAGAATCAAGAGAAAATTGGATTTCAGTGATGAGGAGATGGAAGGGTACTTTCCCAAGGAGTCTACATCTGCAACATCTCAAACATCCATGCCCTCTGTGGCACATGGAGAATTCAAGATAGATCCATCCAAGAACTTTCATGGTGAACATATCATTCCAAAGGATGAGCCAATAGACTAGGATAGTCTACCAATACCTGAACTCAATCTACCTCAATTCATGAAGCCAAAGAAGAAAAAGACCAGAGCAGTCAAGAAAGTGAAGCCCTCAACTCTCAGATCCAAGTCCCTAACCAAAGCTCAAACCAAAGTCAATAAGGGAGACATCACGTACATCTGTGACATCAAGGAATTCTCAGATTTAAACCTCTATCTAGATGAACTGGAAGAAGTTAGAGGGATTGATGCTTACAGGAATCTACCTGAAAGGTTAGTATTCAAGTACAAGAGACGAAAAGAGATACAGTGGCCACTTCACAGGATTCTTCAAGAAAGCCAATCTGTGCTGATAAAGGTTTATTCATTCTTCAAGAAGAACTTTGGATTCAATGTGACAGCTAGAAGACTTGTTCTAAAGAAGATTGAAGAACTGAGGAGTATTAGAGCCAAAGATGCACTCCCAAAGACTCTAACTATTCCTTACGCAAGGAGTAGAGTGCATCTAAGGCCTTACTGGCTAATGGAATTCATGGATGATAAAGGAGTTAGAAGATTCTTCAGATTAGAAGACTAATTGAGCATCTTTAGCAATGAGACTCTTTTGGAAATTCAAGAAATATTAAATCTCTCAGAATCTGATGAACTAGAATTCCACAGACAGCTCCAAAATCAGATAGAAGAAAACAGCAGAAAGCTTGGAAAGAGATCCAGATCTTCAAGGAAATAGATTAATCTGATCAGGCTAGAGGAGCACCTTGAAAATAACTGTGAGCAAATCTTTGTAGATTTTGTTAATTGAAGCACTTTACAGTTTTATCTACTTCCATTTAAATTTGTATTTTTAGGGTGTTTTGTTATCATCAAGTGTCTCTTAATTTATGGCTACAATTCTAGTAGACATAAATTGGGGGAGATTGTTGCGAATATGTTGTGAACTTGATGATTTCATTAACAAAACACCTTAGTAGATTTAACTTAGTGAAAAATGTAGCACTCGACAGATAAGGAATATAGTCCCGAAGGATGACTCAATATAGTCCCGACGGATGATGGTTTGTTATCCATCGAGTGAGAAGATTGTGTAATAATGAGTCATGAAGCACATTTATGCAAACACCTTTGTTTAGATTCTACAGTAGCATATAAGTCATGTTGACTTTAATTAGATATGCAGAATAGGTTGATTAATTGTACATAGATGATGTCTTGTAATTCTGCATAAATGAAATAAAGTCAAGTGCCAAATAGCTACCCGACGGATGATCAACAAAGCTACCCGATGGATGATCAACAAAGCTACCTGATGGATGATCAACAAGGCAACCCGGCGGATGATCATGTACCTAACGGATAATCAATTCAAACATCAGTTGACAGTGACAAAACAGTCACATGCGTCGAGTGTATGCAAAAGGAATGTGGAAGCCTATTCAACTGGGTTTTTGAGAACAAAGAAGCATTGCCATTTCCATGCTAATATGAAGATATTCAAAGATGCTGGAATAGAGTAATGAAGCAGCATAGTATTAGACTTGATAGGTTTTGTTTAATTATCTTGTCTTATTACTGTGTAATCTTGGTGATATATAAACCAAGAGTAGCAAATAGAACAACAACAAGACTAAGCAAATATTTTCTCAGAGAAACATTTGTAAGTTGTATCTTTAGCATTTCTCTGTAAGTTTAGTTGTTCTAATTTGTAAGCAGCTGTGAGCTATTTAAGCTGCGTAGAGTTCTCTTAATATATATATATATATATATATATATATATCTGGTGGATACATTCAAATCCACCAGAAAGTTTTAAAGACTTGTGTTTTTATTACTTTGTGTTTTGATTTAACTAACTCTTATTCCGCACTTTGTAAATCAAACACCTATATATATTCTTAAGATAGAACATTTTGTAATTCAGAAAAAGTTTCAACAATTCCATCCAACCCCCCTTCTGTAATTCTTGTTGCATTGTTAGGGACTAACACCTTGTAAGCAATTCTTTCCAATGAATATCCCAGAAAAAATGCTTTAAAAACCTTTGAGTCAAATTTTCCCACATATTCAGAGTTGTCTTTTAAAATATAACACTTGCTTCCAAACACATGAAGATGCTTTACAGTAGGATTTCTCTTAGACATGATTGATTAAGGTGATTTTCCATGAATCTTGTTAATGATATATCTATTTTGAGTGTAGCATGCAGTATTACAGCTTCTTCCCAAAAAACTAGTTGGCAGATTGGCATCTTGCAGCATTGTCCTTGTAGCTTCTACTAATGTTCAGTTCTTTCTCTCAACTACCCTATTTGTTGAGGTGTTCTAGCAGCAGAGAACTCTTGAACAATGCCTTTGTTTTTGCAGAATTCACTCAATGTTGCAATTCTGAATTCTATTACATTATCATTTCTCAATCTCTGCACATAGTTTTGATCTTCAGCCTGTTTCTCTATTTTCTTTATATGCTCAATTATGATGTATGGAGTCTCTTCTTTAGAATGCATAAATTCTATCCATGTGTATCTTGAGTAGTCATCCACCATCACAAGTGCATATTTGTTTCTTGAAATTGATAAGACATTTACTGGCCCAAACAAGTCCATGTTAATAAGTTGCAATGGTGTTGTTAGTCCCCAACAATGTAACAAGAATTACAGAAGAGGGGTTGAATGGAATCCTTGAAACTTTTTCACAAAGATATAAAATGTTCTATCTTAATAATATATAACTGTGTGAATTGATTTGCAAACTGCGGAATAATAACCTGGAATGAATCAATACACAAGTAATTAAAAACATAAGTCTTTAAAAACTTTCTGGTGGATTTAAATGTATCCACCAGAGACATATATTTTATCAAGAGAACTCTGTGTAGCAATTAGCTCACAGCTGCTTACAAATTTTAACAACTAAGAATGCAGAGAAATGTTAAGAATACAGTTTACAAATGTTTATCTCTTGGTTGCTTAGTTAGTTGTTCTATTTGCTACTTCTTGGTTTATATAACACCAAGATTACAAAGTAATAAGACAGGATAATAAAACAAAAACTATCAAGTCTAATACTATGCTACTTCATTACTCTTTTACAGCATCTTTGAATATCTTCATAATAGCATGGAAATGGCAATGCTTCTTTATTCTCTAAAACCCAGTTGAATAGGCTTTCACATTCCATTTGCATACACTCGACGCATGTGACTGTGTTGTCACTGTCAACAGATGTTTGAATTCTTTATCCGTCGATTTCATGATCATCCGTCGATTTCATGATCATCCGTCGAGTTCATGATCATCCGTCGGGTTGTCTTGTTGATCATCCGTCGAATGGCATTGTTGTTTATCCGTCGGGTAGCAATCTGGCACTTGACTTAATTTCATTTATGCAGAATTACAAGACATCATTTATGTACAATTAATCAACCTATTCTGCATATCTAGTTAAAATCAACATGATGTAATAACCCCAATTTTGGAGAAATTTTGAAACCCTTATGAATAGTGTTTTTGCTGAACGAGAAAACTTTTCATGCCACGCTATGTAGGGGTTCTGTTATTGATCTTATGGGATATTATTAGTACTCTATGTGGTATATAAGTGTATGTAAAGATCGTCAGAATCCAATTCCGAACACTTTGATTTTTCCCGGAAATCCACAAGATACGGAGAGAATTGAGTATAAGGTAACAGGATAAAAAGGATTTAAATTAAAGGATTATAAGAGAGGATCATAGAAGGAATACAATATATTGAGAAAGGTTAAGGGAACCTAAGTAATAAGATCCCGGGTATGATCCCTCAAACGATAAACGAGAACGAAAGATAAGCGAACCGTAAAATAAATAAGTGACCAAGAGACAAGCTTGTACAAGAAGCCAGGGATTGTGACATCATCAAACCACAAGGTGTGGACAAGTGGGAGCATTATGACATGTGCAAGGTGACACAAGCATGACATGGGAAGAAAGGAGGTGTGGTGGCTTTTTAACCACACAAATTCAAGGGCAACAAGGTAATTAACTAAATCAAACACAAAAACAAGCCAACCAAGCCAAGCAAAATCATTTTCATCAAAATCAAAAAGAAACCAAGGCATGGTTCATCATGCTCTCGGCTTTTTACTATTGCAAATGGGCAAGAATTCAAAAACTCAAGATCCAAGCTTCCTAAATTGGTGAGTTAATTCCCTAATCATCTTCATGCTTAGTTAGGGCTATATCATGAGTTTAAGCCATCAATTCCTTCTCCATCTTCTCCATTTAATCAAAGAAGAAGACTATGAATAGTGTTTTCAAGTTTTTAACTTGAAGTTTTTCTTGTTTTTCTTGAAGATCCAAGCATTCTTAAGACTTCTCAAAGCTTCTTAAGGCTTCCTAGCTCCTCCCACCACTCAAAGGAAGGTATACCATCTCCAAACCCTAGATTCCTATATATTATAAGATGATTTTGATTAGTAGGATGATATTGTAGCTTGTTGTTGTGATTAGAGTTTGGGATTTGAAATGGTAGTGAAATGGAATGGTAAATGTTGAGGTTTTGATGAAAAGAACTTAAGTATGATTAAAGTTAAGCTTAGGCATAAGTATGAATGATTAAATTGAATTGGTTGGGGTTGTTATGATGTGATAAGGATGGATGTTGGTTGTATGTTGGATTTGAGGTTGAATCGGGTTGTGATTGTGGGTTGATTGTGAGATGATTTGGAGTTGTTTAAAATTGGGTAATTGCGTGAACATAGCCGTCGTAACGTCCGATTTTCTTTGGACTGTTTTTGTGCATAGCATTAGGACCCGAGAACCCCCTGCTAGATTATGATCACTGCCATGTTTAGATAGATCATGTTACGAGCTTCGTTTTGATATGTAGTTCGTTCGATTCCGATGCACGGTTTAGGAGAAACGACCGTTTCAAGTAACGGCGTTTCGCGAACGAAACTTTTCCCCTCGCCTTACTTTGAAACATAGGTTAAAGACCAAAAAGGGTTAATTAATGTATGAAACATTTATGGTAAGTGTGTTAGGCAGTTGGTAAGACACTCGCGAAGGAATCGCCTTAAAACTCGTAAAGGTTAAATTATTAAAAATGGTGGAGCCGAGGGTACCCGAGTGACTTAAGCGAATCAGTGAGCGCAAAACAAGCGTTAGAGTCTAAGTTAGTTAAAGTATAGATTTACAAGTGATTTTGGTTTAATTCCAACTTACTTGTTGTTTATAGGTTACCAGACTCGTCCCGAGCCTTTTATCACCCCAAGTCGCTCAGGCAAGTTTTCTACCCGTTATACTGTTGTTGTGATGAATATGTGTATATGCATGATCTTGCGATAAATGCATATTGGTTATTAGCAAATTCTTGCGTTATATTGTAGCATGTGATATGGTATATATGCATGCCTGTTTCATATTCTTGATTTATATATCTGTTGGTTCAAATGCTTATAGTTGCATAATACCTATGCTAGAGGATAGCGGTAACTTGCATATACCCTTAGTATAGGGACCCAAAGGTGAAAATATTTTCTAAAACCGGGAGTCGAGGATCCCGAGTAGATTTTGTATATTTGGATATGGATATATATATATATATATATATATTTATATTTATATATATATATATATGGTTATAGTTTTCCAAGCTATTAATCGAATAAGGGTTATTCGATAACTTTATATTAATTATTGAATATTATTTCGAATATTATTCGAGGGCTTATGACTCCTTTATATTATTATTGAATATTACTTGGATATTCAATCGAGGATGTATGACTCCTTTATTTTATGAATATTATTTATAATATTCATTCGAGGTATTATGACTCCGCTTATTACTGAAATATATTCTTTATTTTATTAAAGAATAAGGTGTTAATAATCAAACTTATTTTCGATTATTCAAATAAAGATAATACTTTCATATAAGTGTATCTTTGGTTATTTAATACCCGTTTCAAGTATAAGTTTTAAAACTTCTACTTCAATTATTTTTATAAAGATTATTCTTTATGGGAATATTATTTAAATAATAATATTCAGATATTTTCTAATATATCGGGACTGATTTATTTCATTAAATCAGCTTTACTCCAAACATTCTTAAAAATGTTTTCGAGTCTTCAAAATGATTTTAAAAAGTTAGAGCGGATCCCAAAACTCGTTTTCCGATTTAAGATCTTCCTTTCGAAGGAGACTTGAATATTCGCTCAAAATCTTGGGGATCCGGCTCTGTGGTGTATTTTATATTCGCAACAAGGTTGCTGTTTTGATAAATGAATTGATTACTTGCCCAATGTTCGGGAAGTAAGCCCATCTAATTGAGTCGGCATAAGCGACAGGCCGGGGTACGGTCTATCAAAGTGTAAGTGGCTGGGTGGCAGTCCATCAACGCGTAAGAGGCCGGGTGGCGGTCCAACACAAGGTCCTTATGTGGCCAGGGTGATGACCGGTGGGGGATTCATCCATCTACTAGTAGAAAAGGTTACTTATTGGTATCTTTGCCTGATCAGCAAGATATCTGGTTTATGCCAAAATTCTTTTCCTTTCCAAAATTCATTGGATGTTTCAGACTCTGTTCATACTTTACATAACAGAGGTTCCAGGAAATGTTTAAGAGATATATATATGTGGATATATATATATCGGGACTAAATAAAGTATCTCGTAACTTTATTTCATTCAATAATATTTCAAAGATTGAATCTATTCAAATCTTGTCTTGTAGTCTCATCTATGTGATGAACTTTTGAAACTGATTATAACTTGAACGGTGGTAGTTCAAGTAGTATTGGGAAAGATATAAGTATATTGGGGTATTTGGTAACCTCATCTTTTAAACTTATATCTAATTAATAATTGTCTTATGAATGACAAAGATTTTCAGAAAAACGTTGAGACAAGGTTAGATATATGAGATCACCTTGCAACGATATTTTTTATACAGTTATACACTGGGACTTTGTGTATATTATGCATGGAAGAGGACTTCCAATATTTTGAAAAGTATATATGTATATATACTGAATATTTTGCAACTTCATCGCATTAAGATATCAAACTTGGTTCATTTCTTTTGACCAAGACTTTCATGAGTATTATGAGTAGGCTCTTATACTATTAATCATTATACATATTATTTTGGTGGGCTTGCTGCTCACCCTTGCTTTCTTCTTTCATCACACAACAACAGATAGAAAAGATGAACAGAACCAAGCTCCCGATTCGCAAGCGATTAGGAGACGTTCCGCAGTTTTCTAGAAGCACTGATGCCGCCGTAGCTGAGGTAGGAACTACCAATAGGCTAGGCTTTCAACTTTTGATGGACCAGATTTATTTATATTTATGAATTGTAATAATGGCAAAGAAATGTAAATTTATTCAGAAAACCTTTTAAGGTGTATTGGCAGATAATTGTGGAATAAAATGACTTGTGGTTATTTTTGGATGTTCATCTCTAAGACTATAACGTGTGGTGTGTGTATTTATTGTGGGGTCACAGTACAGAGTAGTTGAGTAATTATTAAGATTGGGTGTTATTAAGGGAAATGGAACTCGTGACGACCCGGATCCCCGACCCCGGATTTGGGGGTGTTACAAAAATGTATCAGAGCTAAGCGTTATAAACCTCAGAGATGATGTGACGTTAAGATAATAAGTTCACTAAGATAATAAGAACTCTTGCCAAGTTCATAGTCGGGCTACCTAACGTAGTACTGACAGTTAAAACCCTTATGGGAACCCTTATAAATATCGTAATAGGAGCGTAGTTCGTTATCGTATATGGTAGCGGGACTCCGAACCCTGAGGTTGAGGAGCAACAGCGCGATGATGTTTTATTACTAATTGGAGATCGGATTGTGGATCCGATAGAGTGTCCTAATGCAGGACTGGATGATGTTGATATTGAGGATGTAGCGGTTGAGGATGTTATCCTAGAAGGGATAGTTGTTGAGGAGGATCCCATGGAGGATCCTGACAGGATTGGATAAAGGACCACTGATGAATTGATGACCATGGTTTGGTCGACTACCAGAGGTAGGATTGGCCGGTCACTACCGGAGGTTCGTTCAAGTTGTAAAGATAGTAGCCCCTTTAACGCGACTTACTCGTAAGACTGAGAAGTTCGAATGGACAGAGAAATGCGAGAACAACTTTTAAGAACCGAAGCAAAGGTTGGTGACGTTCCCTATGCTGGCATTGCCGGATGGAAAAGGAGATTTTATGAAGTGTAGTGACGCTTCGCACAAGGGCTTAGGGTGCGTGCTTATGCAGCACGGTAAGGTAATCGTGTACATGTCAAGACAATTAAGGTAATATGAAATTCGATATCCCCGCTCATGAGCTTAGGCTCGTGGCAATAGTTTTACCCTAAGGATTGGAGGCACTACTTGTATGGAGAGAAGTGCGAGAATTACCTAAGCCATAAGTGCTCTAGTACATTTTCACGTAGAAAGAGCTCAATATATGCCAGAGGAGGCAGTTAGAGCTAATCAAGAATAATGATTGGGAGATTCTTTATCATTCGGGGAAAGCCAATATGGTGGCTGATGCCCTTAGTAAAAAGGAGAGACTCAAGATGATAATGTCTTTTGGAGAGTTTATAAGAGATTTTGAGAAAATGGAAATAGAAGTGAAGGTAACCGGAGCCGGTACCGAAAAGCTGTTTGAGATTGCAATACAGCCCGAATTATTGGAAAAGATCATATTGTGCCAGAAAAAAGTTATGAATGAAGGCAGGGAGCCAACAATTAGATAAAAGATTAATATCGAGAAAGATGATAAGGGAATAATGAGGTATTCCTATAGAATTTGGGTTCCGAAAGTTCAAGAGCGTAAGGATGAGAACTTAGATGAGAGCCATAGTTTGAGGAATAAGATTTAGAGTAAACCCTGAACGTGATAGTCAGGGAGGTCGCCATCAAGATAGAAGGAACCCATGACATAATGGAGTGGAAAATAAGGATTTTAAATTAAAAGATGACCCCAATTATGGGGAGTAGGATGAAACATTTCATACTAAGGAAACAGAAAGTCGAGTAAGGAAAGAAGACCCGAGACGGTACTCCTATACGGCAATTCATGGACCTGTCTAAAAGAGAACTTAGACTATTATCCCCAACCACCACCCTGAGGAGACAGTGCGGTGAGAAATTCTTTCAGGACCTTTAAGTCGCTAAGCTCTCAGAGTTCCATGGAACAAGCTGACCCAGCCGAGGCAAGAGCCTGGCTAAAGGATATATAGGAATTATTTGAGATTCTAAATGATTGACGAATCACAAAAGACTGTTTTTGTCACTTACCCTCCTAAGAGAGAGACCACCCGCTGGTGAAAGACCAAGAAAGGCACGGAGCCAGAGGTTATAATAAACTGGTTAAAGTTCAGCCAATTGTTTTCGGGAAAGTAATTCCCAAGGTTATGGAATAGTGTAAAAGCTTTAGAGCCAGAACAAAGGCAGACGAGTATGATGAATTATGAATCTAAGTTGTAAAAGTTATCAAGATTCGTTTTGAAGACACGAATCCAGAATGACGGGATGTTTGAAATCAATGCTTATGTTGTGTTGGTTCATGAAATAACGATAAGAGAAAGGAATATAAAGGCAAGAGAGTTTGAGGAATGATAAGGGAGTTGGGTATGAGGAAACCCTAAAGACTCGTAGAAATAGAAATAGAAGAGTATGTAATCGTCAGGATGAGGGTGATTCACCATGAGTTAAAATTGATGGTTGAAGGCATAAGAGTTATGTATATTTTATCCCCTTTAAGTTGGGAGGATTCGAGGAAACCTTGAGGTAATTCGAAGGATAAATAATGAGACGCGGATAGACTGAGGAGACAAGAAAGTAAGAAATTAAGAAAATTGGATGAAGGAAGTGACCTTCAAGAATGGGAAGTGTAAGACCGGTGGCTTGATACCCAGGAAGGGAGACGCCAGGTATGAAAGATATCCCAACATTGAGGTGACTGTTGAGATAAACAACAAAAGTAAATAAGGAATTATTAAGAAGAAGTTCACGTTGAACACGACCAATATCTTCCAGAACATCCTTGTTATCGTTACCAAATTAGGCAAGACAAGCGGATAACCGTTGTTATCTTTTGGAGGCCATATGGATTGACCTCAATTTGAATAAGGATGCTATTATGAAGTTAGGTATAGACTATCGAGGTGGGAATGATGAATATGATAATCTATCAAGGAAATATGACTTGATTTATTCGTGGAAGGATGCAGGTACCTTTTAAAGGTGGAATTAAGGATAGAACATTGGTAACTTAAAATGAATCCTAGGGGACTGCATAAAGGTTGGCATGTCACCCTTAATAGGGACAGTATGAGTTTTGACAGTATGATTGGGAAAGGGTTAAGGTAACAACAACCTTTAAGAATCAGTGGAGAAATTTTGCAGAAGTATATAGACAATGGTTCTACTATTAGTAAATGGTATTGTGATATGCCCTGTATCTAGGGAATACAGGAGGAACGATTGAAGGATAACCTTAGAGGTTTTATAAGGAAAAAGGTAATATTCAAAATTCTCAAGAATAGAAATGTGGATAAAGGAAATATGACGTAATTATAATGATGCCAAGTGGGGCACGTGTTAAACCACGAGAAAGTATGGATCGAACCAGTAATGGTCAAAATTGTTCAGGGAAATTAGGACTTAAGATAAAAAAAATGTTCTAAGTATGATTGAGAGTCAGTCTTGACAGTGATTAGCCTCTAAAGACTGAGGCAATAACTTATGGAAAAATGGTGATATTTTTTTTCCCATCTGATTTTAAGGAAAACATCTTCACTCAAGCAGTGATCGGAAATAAGGTAGAAAATTTATTTGGAGGTGGTTAAAATGACATTGACTGTAAGGAAATTTTACTATCAGGAAAGGCCAAAAAGGTGGCCGACACTTTAAAGGTAAGAGGATAATTATAGGCGCGTGTGCCAAAATAATACAGTGATGATGGTTAATGTGAAGGTTGAATTATGGTTTGGAAGATTGACATTCCTTCTGATGACTGTGCAATATCCAACCGTAATAGTAGTTGGTAAAAGTTTAATTCGTGTAATCGCCATGAACGGGCTATCTATCTTAGGAGGTCCTATCTTGGGATAAGCCAGGACCATGTTTCCAAAAGGACTAGACGAACCTTTGAGTTAAGTCTTCTATTTAAGGCATATGATTAAAAATGGTATTAACCTGCTATCGTTGCTTTGATTGAAACTCTTCTGCAATTTTATCTGCTTCATGTCATGAAAGTACGTCAGAGTTTGGAGTGTTCTTCATGATTTGTGATTGGTGGTTATGTTAACTCCTTAGGAGAATTTGATACGACATGTATAGACTCCGTATGGTTAGATATTAAGATTTTATGGAAAAGTGAATGACGACAGTAGGTCAGTGGTGGACCATAGTAAGGCAGCAATGATTCTGCGAGTAGTGAGCTGATTACAACCGTGAGAGTTGTATTGGAATGGATGTTGAGAGTAAGTACCACTAATTGGGTTGTGGTGGTGTATAAGTTATCATTGATAGACTAATTAAGTCGATTATCTACCTATGATATATTTATTCCTTCTTATCGATAAAGAGTAGTATTACCCATACGAAGAAGGTTGCGGTATAGAAATGGATTCTAGTAACGATGAGGTCTAGAATGAGATCCCAGATTCGATTTTCGATATCGAGGGAGTTTCAAAGGTGATTGTGTATAAGCTCGAGGAAGAGCATGGGTCCATAGAATGATGGACGGAATGGCAAAAATATTTAGGCATGTGAAATGCGATGCTATAATACTTGATGTTGATATAAATACATATATGTTTTGTTCTCCTATGACAAACCTCTATAGTTCAGAGGTAGGTTCCAAGCCAGATATTTGGTGGCAGTATATTTTTTTCATATATATACAATTCTCTTCAATTTGTTCTTTTCTCTTCTTTTCATTTTATGTAAGCCGAGAAGAACAACCCTTCCAGAAAGGGGAGGTATTGCCGAATGACTATCTATCTGTGTGATAGAAGCCTAGTAGGATACCAACTATTGTTTAATTGCTTGTCAAGTACTAAAGGCTGGCCACCTTCTGTACTAACTATGCGATATAACAAGTGTTCATGATCATAGTGATCTCTCAACAAATTCCTTTACTTCTATTTGATTGATCAAATTTTGGAAAATAGAAACAACTGAAAAAGGAGTAATAAAGTGGTGGTAGTATGCGGAATGGGAACACATTCGTGATACTAAGGTTGACGTGGTTATTAAAAGGTTATAGAACGCTAACGAGCAAAAGTATAACCAGTATAATATTAGGAACGGAAGGTAGTAGCGATTACGAACTGGAAAAGAATGGGTATTGAGAAGCAGAAGCTCTAATGCTAAAAGCAATAATGAGAGTCTGTGCAATAGACTTGAAAGAATTTGGAATGATCACTTAATTCGGATTGAGTTATCTTACGACAATAGATCATATGTCATTATCGAGATGTCGCCTTATGAGATCCTTGAGGGAAGACAATGTCGATCTCCCTTATGTTAGGATGAAGTTGTAGAGCGCAAGATGCTCGGACCCGCAGTAGTCCAAAGGACCAAGGATATGATAGATCTAATCAGAGGACGGCTGGTAGTAGCCCAAGATGGACATGATAAGTATGTTGATTTGACACGAAAGGATAAAGAGTATGAAATAGGGGACCTAGTAATGATATAGGTATCCCTTGGAAAGGATTGATGAGGTTCGGAAAGAAAGGAAAGCTAAGTCTACAATTTGTTGGACCCTTGGATATATTAAGACGTTTGGGAAGTTAGCATATGAGCTAGCCCTAACCCCGAACATGTAGCAGGTCGTAACGTGTTTCACGTATCAATGTTAAGGAAGTGTAATTCAGATGCCAGATAAATAGAGGCATATGAGCGCATAGATATGCAACCCGACGTAACCTATATGGAGCAACCAGGAAGGGTTATAGAGTGAAAAGGAACAAGTGCTTAGGAGAAGGATTATCAAACTAGGCAGAGTTTGGTGGTAGAACCACAATGTGGGAAAATTGACTCGAGAGTTAGAAAGTGTAATGCTAAGCAAGTATCCCCATTTGTTTTCTATCTGATTCCGGGACGGAATCCTTTTAAGGAGGGGAGACTGTAATAACCCCAATTTTGGAGAAATTTTGAAACCCTTATGAATAGTGTTTTTGCTGAACGAGAAAACTTTTCATGCCACGCTATGTAGGGGTTCTGTTATTGATCTTATGGGATATTATTAGTACTCTATGTGGTATATAAGTGTATGTAAAGATCGTCAGAATCCAATTCCGAACACTTTGATTTTTCCCGGAAATCCACAAGATACGGAGAGAATTGAGTATAAGGTAACAGGATAAAAAGGATTTAAATTAAAGGATTATAAGAGAGGATCATAGAAGGAATACAATATATTGAGAAAGGTTAAGGGAACCTAAGTAATAAGATCCCGGGTATGATCCCTCAAACGATAAACGAGAACGAAAGATAAGCGAACCGTAAAACAAATAAGTGACCAAGAGACAAGCTTGTACAAGAAGCCAGGGATTGTGACATCATCAAACCACAAGGTGTGGACAAGTGGGAGCATTATGACATGTGCAAGGTGACACAAGCATGACATGGGAAGGAAGGAGGTGTGGTGGCTTTTTAACCACACAAATTCAAGAGCAACAAGGTAATTAACTAAATCAAACACAAAAACAAGCCAACCAAGCCAAGCAAAATCATTTTCATCAAAATCAAAAAGAAACCAAGGCATGGTTCATCATGCTCTCGGCTTTTTACTATTTCAAATGGGCAAGAATTCAAAAACTCAAGATCCAAGCTTCCTAAATTGGTGAGTTAATTCCCTAATCATCTTCATGCTTAGTTAGGGCTATATCATGAGTTTAAGCCATCAATTCCTTCTCCATCTTCTCCATTTAATCAAAGAAGAAGACTATGAATAGTGTTTTCAAGTTTTTAACTTGAAGTTTTTCTTGTTTTTCTTGAAGATCCAAGCATTCTTAAGACTTCTCAAAGCTTCTTAAGGCTTCCTAGCTCCTCCCACCACTCAAAGGAAGGTATACCATCTCCAAACCCTAGATTCCTATATATTATAAGATGATTTTGATTAGTAGGATGATATTGTAGCTTGTTGTTGTGATTAGAGTTTGGGATTTGAAATGGTAGTGAAATGGAATGGTAAATGTTGAGGTTTTGATGAAAAGAACTTAAGTATGATTAAAGTTAAGCTTAGGCATAAGTATGAATGATTAAATTAAATTGGTTGGGGTTGTTATGATGTGATAAGGATGGATGTTGGTTGTATGTTGGATTTGAGGTTGAATCGGGTTGTGATTGTGGGTTGATTGTGAGATGATTTGGAGTTGTTTAAAATTGGGTAATCGCGTAAACATAGCCGTCGTAACGTCCGATTTTCTTTGGACTGTTTTTGTGCATAGCATTAGGACCCGAGAACCCCCTACTAGATTATGATCACTGCCATGTTTAGATAGCTCATGTTACGAGCTTCGTTTTGATATGTAGTTCGTTCGATTCCGATGCACGGTTTAGGAGAAACGACCGTTTTAAGTAACGGCGTTTCGCGAACGAAACTTTTCCCCTCGCCTTACTTTGAAACATAGGTTAAAGACCAAAAAGGGTTAATTAATGTATGAAACATTTATGGTAAGTGTGTTGGGCAGTTGGTAAGACACTCGCGAAGGAATCGCCTTAAAACTCGTAAAGGTTAAATTATTAAAAATGGTGGAGCCGAGGGTACCCAAGTGACTTAAGCGAATCAGTGAGCGCAAAACAAGCGTTAGAGTCTAAGTTAGTTAAAGTATAGATTTACAAGTGATTTTGGTTTAATTCCAACTTACTTGTTGTTTATAGGTTACCAGACTCGTCCCGAGCCTTTTATCACCCCAAGTCGCTCAGGCAAGTTTTCTACCCGTTATACTGTTGTTGTGATGAATATGTGTATATGCATGATCTTGCGATAAATGCATATTGGTTATTAGCAAATTCTTGCGTTATATTGTAGCATGTGATATGGTATATATGCATGCCTGTTTCATATTCTTGATTTATATATTTGTTGGTTCAAATGCTTATAGTTGCATAATACCTATGCTAGAGGATAGCGGTAACTTGCATATACCCTTAGTATAGGGACCCAAAGGTGAAAATATTTTCTAAAACCGGGAGTCGAGGATCCCGAGTAGATTTTGTATATTTGGATATGGATATATATATATATATATATATATATGGTTATAGTTTTCCAAGCTATTAATCGAATAAGGGTTATTCGATAACTTTATATTAATTATTGAATATTATTTCGAATATTATTCGAGGGCTTACGACTCCTTTATATTATTATTGAATATTACTTGGATATTCAATCGAGGATGTATGACTCCTTTATTTTATGAATATTATTTATAATATTCATTCGAGGTATTATGACTCCGCTTATTACTGAAATATATTCTTTATTTTATTAAAGAATAAGGTGTTAATAATCAAACTTATTTTCGATTATTCAAATAAAGATAATACTTTCATATAAGTGTATCTTTGGTTATTTAATACCCGTTTCAAGTATAAGTTTTAAAACTTCTACTTCAATTATTTTTATAAAGATTATTTTTTATGGGAATATTATTTAAATAATAATATTCAGATATTTTCTAATATATCGAGACTGATTTATTTCATTAAATCAGCTTTACTCCAAACATTCTTAAAAATGTTTTCGAGTCTTCAAAATGATTTTAAAAAGTTAGAGCGGATCCCAAAACTCGTTTTCCGATTTAAGATCTTCCTTTCGAAGGAGACTTGAATATTCGCTCAAAATCTTGGGGATCCGGCTCTGTGATGTATTTTATATTCGCAACAAGGTTGCTGTTTTGATAAATGAATTGATTACTTGCCCAATGTTCGGGAAGTAAGCCCATCTAATTGAGTCGGCATAAGCGACAGGCCGGGGTACGGTCTATCAAAGTGTAAGTGGCTGGGTGGCAGTCCATCAACGCGTAAGAGGCCGGGTGGCGGTCCAGCACAAGGTCCTTATGTGGCCAGGGTGATGACCGGTGGGGGATTCATCCATCTACTAGTAGAAAAGGTTACTTATTGGTATCTTTGCCTGATCAGCAAGATATCTGGTTTATGCCAAAATTCTTTTCCTTTCCAAAATTCATTGGATGTTTCAGACTCTGTTCATACTTTACATAACAGAGGTTCCAGGAAATGTTTAAGAGATATATATATGTGGATATATATATATCGGGACTAAATAAAGTATCTCGTAACTTTATTTCATTCAATAATATTTCAAAGATTGAATCTATTCAAATCTTGTCTTGTAGTCTCATCTATGTGATGAACTTTTGAAACTGATTATAACTTGAACGGTGGTAGTTCAAGTAGTATTGGGAAAGATATAAGTATATTGGGGTATTTGGTAACCTCATCTTTTAAACTTATATCTAATTAATAATTGTCTTATGAATGACAAAGATTTTCAGAAAAACGTTGAGACAAGGTTAGATATATGAGATCACCTTGCAACGATATTTTTTATACAGTTATACACTGGGACTTTGTGTATATTATGCATGGAAGAGGACTTCCAATATTTTGAAAAGTATATATGTATATATACTGAATATTTTGCGACTTCATCGCATTAAGATATCAAACTTGGTTCATTTCTTTTGACCAAGACTTTCATGAGTATTATGAGTAGGCTCATATACTATTAATCATTATACATATTATTTTGGTGGGCTTGCTGCTCACCCTTGCTTTCTTCTTTCATCACACAACAACAGATAGAAAAGATGAACAGAACCAAGCTCCTGATTCGCAAGCGATTAGGAGACGTTCCGCAGTTTTCTAGAAGCACTGATGCCGCCGTAGCTGAGGTAGGAACTACCAATAGGCTAGGCTTTCAACTTTTGATGGACCAGATTTATTCATATTTATGAATTGTAATAATGGCAAAGAAATGTAAATTTATTCAGAAAACCTTTTAAGGTGTATTGGCAGATAATTGTTGAATAAAATGACTTGTGGTTATTTTTGGATGTTTATCTCTGAGACTATAACGTGTGGTGTGTGTGTTTATTGTGGGGTCACAGTACAGAGTAATTGAGTAATTATTAAGATTGGGTGTTATTAAGGGAAATGGAACTCGTGACGACCCGGATCCCCGACCCCGGATCTGGGGGTGTTACACATGACTTGAGTACTACTTACAGAATCTAAACAATGTGTATGCAAAAATGTGCTACAGACTTATTATTACATAAGCTACTCACTCGATGGATAATAAATCATCATCCGTCGGGACTATATTGAGTCATCCGTCGGGACTATAATCCTTATCCGTCGAGTGCTACATTTTTCACTAAGTAAAATCTACTAAGGTGTTTTGTTAATGAAATCATCAAGTTCACAACATATTCACAACAGGTGCACTTATAGTATTCACAGTTTTTAACTTGTGACTTGATCTTTTCATTTTTCCTTTCGGACAGGCTTCAGAGACTTCAATTTGAGCAAACTCTAATTTTGGCATGTCTCTCACTATCTCTTTCTTGACTAGAGTTTTGATTGCCTTGTAGTTTAGATGTGAGAGTTTATTATGCCATAACCTACTTTGCTCTATGGATGCCTTGGTGTAGAAGCAACAAATTTCATCCTCATTTGTTGAGTCCATGTCTGTAACAAACAAGCTTCCTTTCCTTGCTCCTTTCAGATCACCTTCATTGGTTTTCTTGCTGATGAAAATACATTCTTCTTTGTCAAATAGAACTGTAAAACCTTTGTCTGCAAACTGGCTGACACTGAGAAGATTTACTTCAAGACCAGCTACCAATGCTACATCATCAATGACAATATTTCCAGAAATAATCTTGCCATATCCCATTGTGAATACTCTGTTGTTGTCTCCAAAGGTCACCAAAGGGACAGCCTTCTCCTCAAATTGTTATAGCAGGGCCTTATCACCTGTCATATTCCTGGAGCATCCACTGTCTATGATCCATATGACTTCCTTTATTTTGCCCTGCACACAATGAGTTTAAGTGTATTTAGCAACCCAACCAGTGTTGGGTACTTTCTTCTTGTTAACTGATTTAGCAGAAGTAGATTAGAAGTCCCGGAAAGAATAGCATTCATAGATGTTTGTGCATTTTCCCTTGCAGCTGTAGATCCAATACTGACTTCTTTGAGATCTACTCTTAGCTTTTGGCAATGTTTCATTACTTTTAAGTTATCGGGAATGTAGTCAAACTTATCATAAAATGAATAGGGATCATTTGCCTTGGCTTCATTATACTTGTAGGCTCCTTCAACTGGCTTGCTAACCACCTTTTTACAAAGGTAAGTTAGGTGATTCAAAGAGCCAAACTTTTCACATTTCTTCCTTGGAGCATCCGCAACATAAGCAAAATTGTTGCTTTTATTTATTCCAAACTTCCCATCTCTATTCTTCTTCTTCTTTCTTGCATCTTCAGTTTTCATTTCCTTGACAGGTTCCTTGGAATCTTGGTTGACCATGGGCTTCTTTTCAGCTTTGGAAGTTGGAGTTATTTCTGTATTCTTCTTCCCAATGTCTTCATCAACAATTTCTTGCTTTATGACCAACTCTTCCTTACTGAAATCTACTTCACATGCTTTGAACATAGGTGAACCAACCTTTTTCAGCATAGCTCGAACGTCTTCATTTTCATTTGCTTTCCCCTTTTCACCTACAGCTTTCTTCTTGTTATTCAATGCATCATAATCAAGACCAATAGAAATATTTGCACGTGGCTTGTTCTTCTCATGGTATTGTCCAACCAACTCAGATGCATTCCTGAAAAATTTCAACTTGACTTCATTATTTTCTAGTTTCTCCCTTAACACAGCTTCAATCTCATTTGCACACTTGAGCTTGTTCTTCAGATATGCATTTTCTTATTTCTCAGCTTCAAGCTCTACCAGCAACAACTCAGTTTCTTGTTTCTCATTTTCAAGTTTCTCATTTATCTTTGTCAGTCTGCTAACCTCTTCATTAGCAACAACCATACTTGTATAAATGTGAAACATTTATGTGCTCATCTTTTCAACAGTTTCCTTATATTGACTCACATTTAAATCAATGGTGGTAAGAGTTGGTCCCTGTGTTTTTTATGAAAATGACTCTCTTTGCTCCAAGGCCATAAATGCATAATTTCCAACTTCCTCATCTTCATCATTTTCAGAATCATCCCAACTCTTTCCCTCTGCAATATAGGCTTTGCTTTGATATTTCTTCAGAAGAGCTTCATACTTTGCTTCCAGTTCAAGATAAGCTTTGTCTTTATTTGCTTTCTTAGGTTTCCTGTATTCTGTAGAAAAATGGCCTAGCTCATCACATTTATAGCATCTTATCTTTGATCCGTCAACAGATCCAATTTTGTAGCCATTTTTGCTATCAGGTGTGTACTTCCCTTTTCCTTTCCAGCTGCTGTCTTTGTTGAAAGATTGTCCTTTTCCCTTGAAGAATCTTGGCTTCTTTACTCTAATGCTAGAGAACTTTCTTGACATATAGGCCATTGACTGATCTAGCTCATCAAGTTCATCCAGGGTGTAGAACTCATCTTCTTCTAATTCCAGTATGACTTGTTCCTGTGAATCATTGTTTCTTTGCTCACTAGTTGAGACACTTGGAGTCTAGAATTTTGGCTCATCATTAGAGATCTGGCTTTCATTAACAATAAGAGCACTTGAACCATCTACAACATGCCCTTGACCAGCTCTTAATGATTTCCTTTGAATCATTTCCAATTCATATGTTTTTAAAATTCCATATAGAACTTCCAAAGTCAATTTGCTCAAGTCTCTCCCTTCTCTGATTGCTAAGATTTTCTGTTCCAAATGGTTAGGGAGTGTGAGCAAAAACTTCAGGTTCACCTCTTCAGCTTTATAATATTTATCATGCAACTGCAAGTCATTAATCAAATTGTTAAACATTTCAAACACATCAGTAATGTTTTCCTTTTCTTAGCCATGAAACCCTCATACTGTGAAATCAGTATCCTTCTTTGATATGACCTAACTTCCTCTGTTCCTTCACAAAATATCTCTATATTCTTCCAGATCTGCTTAACAGTGTCATAGTTGACAAAGTTATTGTACATTACATTGTCAAGTGACTCTATCAAGTTCAGCTGCAAGCCACTATCTAGGGAGACTTTTTCTTTCTCAGATCAGTGTACTCTAAAGGATCTTTAGGAGCATAATGAGCTGGAATGACCATGTCTCCATCTGTAGATTCCTCAGCTCTTACCATAGGAGTGAAAGACCCTTTTTTGAGAATCTGAATATATAATGGATTGGCCATTCTGATAAACATCAACATTTTCTTCTTCCATAGAGTGTAGTTAGTATTATCAAAAGTAGGGATTTTGATGCTACTGATTTTCTTTGTATTCATTCTTTCAAAATCTTGAATTTGTTTACTTTCAGATTTTGCTCTGATACCACTTGTTAAGTAATGAATAACACACAGGGGGTGAATGTGTTTTAGTGTTTTTCTGCTTTTTTTGAAGTGTTTATGGTGATGAACAAAGTAAATTAAACCTTGTAGTGAAATGTGCTAGTACTGAATTTAAACAGATAGTGAACACAATTCTTTCAAAATTCACTTAATTTTATATTAAAATTAAGAATGTCCTGCTACAAAATTGCTAGGCTCTTTATTGATAAAGAGCTTAGCTTCTTCCTTTGAGATAATATAAAATTTCTGATCTAAAATTGTTACACCTAAAACAAAGTATCCGGTGTTTACTTTATAGAACAGTAAAAACTGATTTTTACATAACATGCATTAGCATTTACTAAACCCTACTTTTGGATAACCAAATCTTTCTATTTCTGGCTTAATGTATCTTTGCTAATCTTGCATGCCTGTGACTTTAATTTTCTAGTTAATCTTGGCCTTTGATCTTATGCTCTTCAAGCTGCTTTTGTAGACTTGTCAATCCAACTGATTGGATTGTTTGTTGATTGATAATCTTGGATATTTAACTGGTCTGCACTTTGTACTTTGAGTTTTACCTTGATATCTCCAGTTTGGTATATATAGAACTTGACATCTCGATAAATATTTTGACTTATCGAGATCTCTTATCACTCTATAGTTGTTTTGACTTATCGAAGTCTCTGAGTTCTCTATAAGAGAATTTGGCTTGTCGAGATCTCTTATCTTCATGTCTTCACTTTGGCTTATCGATATCTCTGAGTTCTCTAGTGACAGATTGGCTTATTGATATCTCAGAGATCTCTAGTGATATTTTGACTTGTCGATAACTCAGAGTTCTCTAGTGAAAAATGACTTGTCGATATCTCCATTCTTTATGTCTTCAATTTTACTTGTCGATATCTATGAGTTCTCTAGTAGCTTCTCTTGACTTCTCGATAAGTCATTCTGGAGTTCTCGAATGACTTCTCTATAACACAAAATCTGTGACTTGTAGACTTCTTGACTTAGAATGTTTTTACAAAACAGATTTATTCAACTCCAAGCTTCTTCATACTTTCTCTGAGGCATGATCTTCATGATTTTCTTCCAGAGCTTATTCTTAGGCTTGAGACTGTTTACAGCAAAATACTCCAGTCTAGTCTATTTACATTTTTACAGACTTAAGTATTACAATACACAATGCAAACATAGATTACCATACAACTTACTTAGGATTGTCAATTTGACTTAGTCTTGTTATAGTACATGCATGTCTTGCACAACAGAGAGATATGTTCGAGAGTGAGAGAGAGAGAGAGAACGGAGGTGGAGAAGAAGAAAGAAGAAAGAGGAATAGTATATATATATATATATATATATATATATTATTTAAGGGTAGTTTAGTCATTTGCAAATCCTCTTTTCTTCTTTTTCTATTTTCATTTACAAAATTAAATATAATAAATACAATTTATCTCCACTCTAATTGCAAATAGACAAACTTTTATTCTTATAAAATAAAGCATAATATTAGCTCTTCACCCGTATTTTAAAATAAATTTATGAGCGAACGAATTAATATCTATGGATTTTATAAATAAATCCCAAATAATAGAAATAAACTCTATAAAATCATTTTAAAATATCAGAACATTCAAATAAATCCAACTATCATTTTTAAAAAGTCCATTGGACTATCAATCAATCAATATACTTATATAAAGGAGAAGATGAGGGCGTTTATGTGGCGTATCTCGGACCGTCTCATTCTATTTTTTCTAATTTTCTTAATTTTTTGAATTAATAAATATCAAAAATTACAAGTGGGAACCCCCATCTCCAACCGATGGAAGAGTTACATTATATTCTCATAAATATACTATCACTGTTCGTAATATTCTCCTAAAGTTTGTACAAAATCTTTAATTTAGATTTTTGAAATCAACTTACCATCATAATATTCTCCTAAAACTTATACTTTCCATTAAAATCAATTTACCATATTCATATTCTCTTAAATTTTCTTTTAATACCAATTCTCCTCCTTCTCCTTAAAACAACTTAATATATTTTATTTTTGAGATTTACCAAAAATACTACTTTTTGTAAAATTATTTGCGATTTTACTAATTTCTGAAAATATTTACAAAATTACTATTTTACTCGGAAAATATTTGGAAAAATATGATTTTGCATAATAGATTGCAATTTAGTGTAATCGTTTTAGGTTGCATTTCGGGTTGAATCTTAGGTTGCAAAAATATTACATTAATTATTGACTAATACATAATATAATTTTATGATAATTTGTGAAAGAGATAGACTCATTGGAATAAAAATGTTTAAAGAGAAAACGATTTTTCAAACTTTTTAATTTATTGTATTTATTTATTATTCATAATTTCCAAATGATCAAGATTAAAAAAGAAATACAAAGAAGAACAAAAAATGAAAAATTATTTTAGAATGCCGCGCTTCGTAAACTAGTTTTAGAGATAACAAAACAAATCTCACACCTTGATCGCATTTTAATAATTTTCTAAAAATATATAAGGACCAATAAATCCTTATTTAAATCAAATAAATCCTTTTAAAAACATTTAAAAGCTCACGAATTCACAAATTCACACAGGTAATCACAAATAACACATATTCACATAATGATAGTCACCACAATTATCTATACACCTTAGCACATAATTCTCTTTTAATCCATCTTTTAAATAACGGGTCCCGTTCTACTTGACGGCACGACAATCACAACTTAACCCTTTTTAGCTGACTCGTCAAAGTGGAACGAGACTTTGTCCGTTTCTTAATACTATTGCAGAGAAATTTCATTTAAACCACAAAATTATATAACTAAATATTTTATACCCAAAATTTCAAATAATCCACAATTATAACATGAAACTATATTTTATTCAAATACATATATCGCGAAATGTCAGTCGTTACAACAAAACTGTAGTAAGGCAACAACTATCAACAATTAACGTTCAAAACTAATTCACTACTATCTTAGAGCAATTCCAAGTGTCTCTCTGTTCTTCTTCTTAAGTCATTTTTTGACAAATCTAACACACTTCTAAACACTCCCTACATATTTAAGATCTTCAAATATTTCCTCATTATTATTGAAGAGGTTCTAATGTTTGTTAAACTATGTTAATATTAGTATATATCTTTTCCCTCCAAAATATAGTCAACGTTTACCTTTTCATTATGTTAAACTAGTACTATCACCTGTATATGTTAAACTAGTACCATATGTTCTCCTACTATTTATCTCAATAATTTTCGGATATCCGTGATTAAGAAATATTCATCATCTGGTTACATAATTTTTTAGGCTCAAGTTGTTTACACATAATATTTCATTTAGCGAGTATGGACTTGGTAGATTAGGTTGACATACCAGTATAACTAGGAAGCATAACTAGTGGTTTTGAAACTGCAGTAGCGTTATTTCCATCGGTGAACAATTGCTGGTAATTAAATATGGAGTGGTGATCAATTGATGGTATTCAGATATGTAGTCGATTGCAGATGTTCAGATGTCAGATATGGAGTTATATGTATGGAGCCATATGTATGGAAAATAGACTAAAAAAATAAACATAAAATTTTTTGAGAAGGGCTGTTGTAACATGTCCAAATAATATAATTTAGGGGTCTATATAAGATTTATTTTTATAAGAAGTCTCTCGTCAACTTCGGAGTTGCTCTTGATATCTTTGCCTCAAAATTGAAGAAGTATGATGGTAAAGTATACACAAATTTTACCGGCCCTTTGCATTACCATTCGTTATTATACTATAACATTACAAACAAATTTATGTTATATACATTTAAATACTAGAACATTTTTTTTTATCAAAATTGATGTGTAAAAGAGGGAAAAAATTCGACAAAAAAGTTAAAAACTTTAACAAACTTTGGAATAGCGCAAATTCAAACATCACATCACATATGCCACATTATTTTGAATTTATTTTTTTTCACCTAATTTTGGATCCCTAATGTAATTCTTAAATTTTACATGTAAAAGCCGACACATTTCAGTATTAGCAAACATTCCCTGTGAGCAAATCCAATACTGTATTTTTCAGGGATGGGATGTCAATATTCTGGTCAAATTATTGTTTTTATTTCTTTGTATTTAATAAACCTCATTTTTGAAATTCTTATTCGAGATATGACCCCCATAGTTCTTTCAATAATATGACCCCATAGTTAATACCTTTACAAGATGCCAATTTCATAGTATTTTATTTGTAATTTAATTAGACGATCTACCAACATTAATCTCCTTCTTTGCCAAGTTGATGATTTCTGACGAAAAATGAGGGTCTTTAGACTTAAAATTCAACAATAGTTTGTACAGAAAGTAGGATTGTAATTCCAACCAATCCAATCCATTCCAGTTACAACTTACCACACAGTTTTCTTGAACAGTCAATTACAGGGTGTATGACTCTAATTACTTTAGCATGTACCATAACTAGACCTCGCAACGTTCTTCCTAACATTGCGTGTCACGTACAAACGTTCGGTATACTTTCGTGTTTTCGTGTACTAAATCTTAAATCCGAACCCGACTCAGTTTTGTATTCGTGTATCAATTTGGTGACACTAACCCGGAACTAATATATTCGTGTTTACCCGTTTTAGTTCACTAAAGTACACGGATTATATACGAAAAAAAATTATTGTTAAAAAATATAATTGATAATTGAATGATGAAGTGTTAACTCACATATTTAAGGAACAATAAAATATATTTTAGTATTTACAATTATATATATGTTATTAGAATTGGTAAAATTCACATTTGGTATTTAGTATATATATATATATATATATATATGTATATTATATATTTTTAAAATTTTAATTATTTATTTATTTTGTGTACTTTCGTTCCGTGTCGTGTACCTATATTGAAAACCCAAATCAGACATTAATTATATTCGTATTTTTCCGTGTTCGTATACTTTCGTGTTCGTGTACCAAATTTTTGAATCCAAACACTAATTATTGTGTCGTTTCCTATCTTGTTCACGTGTCGTTTCCTATCCTTTTCACGTGTCATATACAAGTATTTTCAGCTCTAACTATAACATGTGAATCTCTGATATTCTGCAGTTGGCACTTTGACAGTGAGATGGATTTTCTACTATATACTGTTTGGTCCAGGAGGCCAGGAGATTGAAAATTTTAACATATTTGCGAGAAGCCCAGCTTGAGCATGGGTCATTTTTGGCAAATCATTTAAGTCTGCTTGTTGACTTATAAACCCACATCTTATTGACGAGTATTTATCGACCTAATTTATAAGTTAAATTTATAACTTATAAGCATCAAATATTAGTAACAGCATACTTTCTATCAACTTATTTTTTATTTTCGATTTTTTATCAATTTTATTTTTAAAATATATTTTTTTAGATGTTAAAATAACTTAAAATATAAGAATTAAGATAATTATATTGAAAAATTATCTATTTTAGTTTATTTAAATAAAAAAAATTCTAACTTATAAGTTAAATTTTCGAAACACTAGTAAAACTTAAAAGTATTTATCAACTTATCACTTATCAGCCACTTATTCGATTTAAGTTATAAATTATTTATTTTAAAATTTCCCAAACGGCACGCAAACTATAATCTCTCATGTAAATTTACCCTCAAATTTAAGTTTTCTTTAATATAACTCTGAAACTTATCTTGATTGATAATTAAATATTACTCTTAAATATTACTCGGAGCTCAAGAAGAAATTGCGTATATAATACTTATATGCTACAATTAACAAAAAAAATTGTTGTTTCTGCTGTATTATGCAAGTACATAGACATATAAGCGGACAAAACAATTAAACCATCAAAGAAATATATGCTCAGGAGTCATATCTAGCTTAGCATTCAAACCTTAGTAACGAATATATGTACAATGTTATCATCATGGAATAAATCCCACATTGGTGGTCAATAAGACAATAACTATGAATTTACAGTAGCAACAATACCTGAATTTGATTACCTGGGTGCAACAGCTCAGTTGAACATATAGCTTGAGGCCTAGTAGAAAATGTTCAGTGATCTTTTACAGAGTAACATAACACTAATGTGTAATGTAGAGGCGTACATGGGCAATACAGTCTTTCAAGTCTTTCAGTATTTTGTTAAGGGTGTTTTTAGTCATTACTATCGAGTCTATTAAGTCACTGTAAAACCATATATGGTCCAGATATACATTTCTGATACAGGTTCTTGTAACAAACTTCAGATCTAAATTTCATTTGCTGTGAGTTCATTTCTTATCATCTGCATTCACTCATTATGGTATCAGAGTTTAAGCTGGCGGGAGGACTAAGGTTCGATTCCCAGCCACCCCTTGAGTAACCAGCTCATCTAAAACCTTAAGGTGTTAGAGAAAGGTCTCAATAGGATCATATATTTAACACTCCCCCTCACTCGAAAGCCCATTTATGGGTCGAATAGTGGAACACCGGCACCCATCTTTGGGGTATTAATTGCCTTTAGTGCCCATAATAAATTGTGAGAATATTGGGGGTGGCTGGGAATCAAACATTAGTTCTCCCGCTAGCCTAAGCTCTGATACCATGTTGAGTAACCAGCTCATCTAAAACCTGTAGTTTCTACAATCACACCTGAAATCACAGAGTTGTTGAAGGCTATAGAGACTCAAAAGGATGAATCAAAACTATTTCAGTTCTTGAATGGTTTGGATGATAAGTATGGACCTCAGCGAAGTCAGATTCTGATGTTGAGTCCATTGCCAAATGTTGAATCTGCGTGTGCTGTTATTCAACAAGAAGAGTCACAACAAGATGTTTTGAAGTCAATGAGTGCATCTGATCTTAATATTGCAGCAATGTATGGGAAGCAGATCGGAAATTCCAAACAGAATGAAAAGTTTGTCTCGTGTGAAGCTTGTGGAGGATCTGGACATGTCAAGGAGCGTTGCTGGAGTGTGATTGGATATCCGAAGTGGCATCATAAGTCTAGAAAGACTCTCGCAGCTCCAAAGAATCAGAGAACTGATAAACGATGGCAAAATAATAGAGTTTCCGCTAATGCTGTGCAGACTGATGATGAAGGATCAGGATCAACAGAAATTTTTTTGTTTACACAACAGCAATTGCAACAATTACTTAGTATGTTGCCAGGACATGGAACTGTGTCGAAGTTTGGAGATGATCAAACTGATATTGACACTCCATTCTCAGCAATGATTACTTGCTGTGATAGTTTGAACAATAAGACCTGGATAATGGACTTTGGAGCATCTGAACATATGGTTTCTTGTGTCAATGATCTGCACAATGTAAGGAAGACACCAGATGGATTTAAAATCAGCTTGCCAACAGGTGATACTTCCTTGATTACTCATATAGGTGATACGGTGTTGTCTAATGGACTTAAGCTCCAGAATGTGCTCTATGTGCCTAAATTCAAGTATAATTTGATGTCTATTCATAAAGTTTCTATAGATAATGAATGTGATGTTAAGTTTGATGCTGATAATTGCTCCATTATCAACTCAAAAACTGGGATTGTGTTAGCTAGAGGATCTATGAAACAAGGTTTGTATTATATGGATACTGATGAACCTATGAATGCTGTGATAGTGTCCAATGCCAAGCTCAAACAGACCTTGAATATTTGGCATTCAAGGCTAGGTCATGCACCTATGCCTAAGATTAAATTAATACCTCAGTTGACACATGTGAAAACAAATGAAAATACTGTGTGTATCACATGTCCTATGGCAAGATTTACAAAGTTACCATTTGGATTGAGTGATTCTCATGAGGACACAGCCTTTGCACTGGTGCACATAGATGTATGGGGCCCATACAGAGTTCTTGTTAGAGGCAAGTACATGTATTTTCTTACTCTAGTAGATGATTACTCAAGGATGACATGGTTATACTTGATGCAGAACAAGTCAGAATTCTTAAATTTTTTTAAGACATTTGTAGCTTATGCAGAAAAGCATTATAAGGCCTCAATTCTGACTATTAGAACTGATAATGCTTTGGAGTTAAGTGATACTCATTGCAAGTTATTTTACACTGAAAGAGGAATAGTGCATCAAACATCGTGTCCTTATAAACCTCAGCAAAACTCTAGAGTGGAGAGGAAGCATAGATATATTCTCGAAACTGCAAGGGCACTCAGGTTTCAGTCTGGAGTTGGTTTGGATTTGTGGGGAGAATGTGTGATGACTGCAACATATGTTATAAACAGGTTACCTAGTTCAGTTCTGCAAAATAAATCTCCATATGAAGTGTTAAACAAGGAGGCTCCAGATTATGACATATTAAAAGTCTTTGGGTGTTTGGTGTTTGTTGCAAATCCTGTTCCTACTACTGATAAATTTGCAATGAGAGGAATTCCTTGTTTGTTTGTTGGTTATCCTGCTACTCAGAAAGGATATAGGCTGCAGAATTTGCTTGACAAGAGTATATTTGTATCTAGAGATACAGTCTTTCATGAAGATATCTTTCCATTGAAAGAATCTGCCTTTGTAAAGAGCCTGCAACCTGAATTTCAGCAAATTTCAGCATGGTATTATGATGATGATTTCCTGTGTCATGATGTCAATGATGAGTCTCATACAACTGATAATCATCATGAACGAGGAGAGAGTTCATCTAACAATAATGATGCTGAAGAAGTGCTTAGACGATCTAGTAGGATAAGAAAACAACCTGCATGGATGAATTCATATGTGAGAGCAAATAATGCTTCAGTCAATATTGTGAAGGTGATATCCCAGCATGTGAATCAAAATTTCTGCTGTTTTATTAATAAATTGGAGCATCAAGCAGATCCAACCTCTTTTACTCAAGTTGTTAAGAATGATCATTGGGTAGCTGCAATGAATAAAGAGTTGGAAGCCCCGGAAGAAAATGGTACTTGGGAGATAACTGAGTTGCCTTCTGAAAAAAAGGCTATTGGAAGCAAATGGTTATTCAAAACCAAATTCAATCCAGATGGTAGTATAGAAAGATACAAGTCCAGGTTGGTGGTGTTGGGCTGCAGACAAACGTATGGCCTGGATTTTAAGGAAACATTTGCTCCTGTGGCCAAAATGACCACAGTGCGAGCACTTCTGGCTGTAGCATCAATGCAGAATTGGATCACAGTCCAGATGGATGTGACTAATGCATTTTTGCATGGAGATCTGGAAGAATTGGTGTTTATGACACTTCCACAAGGTTATTCAGGGATTGGAAGCAGAATTGTGAAAAATCAGGTGCTAATTGCTTCTGCTTCTAAGAGTAAACTGGTTTGCAGATTAAAGAAATATTTATATGGCCTAAGGCAAGCACCAAGGCAATGGTTTACAAAGCTCTCTCAAACACTGTTGTGTGACAAATTTGTGCAATCAAAGGCTGACTACAGTTTGTTCACAAAGCATAACAAGGACACCATTACACTAATTCTTGTGTATGTTGAAGATCTGCTTATTGCTGGTAACTCTCAGATTGAAATCAATAAGTTGAAAGAAGTGTTGACAACTCACTTTCACATGAAGGATATTGGCTGCTTGAGGTATTTTCTGGGTCTGGAGATAGACAAATCTGCTGATGGTTATTTTGTCTCTCAGAAGAAGTATACCTTGGATATATTGAAATGTAGCTCCACTGAAGGTGCCATTAGATATGCATTTGAAGTTAACACCTGAGAAAGGAGATCCTTTGTCTGATCCTTCTGAATATCAAAAGTTGGTTGGTAAATTGTTGTACTTGACAACGACCAGACCAGACATTTCTTTCTCGGTACATTTGCTTACTCAGTTTCTGCAGCATCCAACAACTGTTCATATGCAAGCTGCTAAAAGATTACTCAGATACTTGGCATACAATCCGGCACAAGGAATTTTGTTGGCATCTAAGTCAGCAGCTCAATTAATAGCCTTTTGTGATAGTGATTGGGCTAGCTATGCTTCTTCTAGGAGGTCCACTATAGGATTTTGTATTTTGTTGGGTCAATCTCCAATTTCTTGGAAGTCCAAAAAGCAATCTGTTGTCTCAAGATCTTCTGCAGAAGCAGAATACAGAGCTATGGCTTTAACATCTTGTGAAATTACTTGGCTGGGTGCTTTGTTGAAAGATTTGGGGCTTGAGAAGTTACCTCCTACTTTGCTGTGTTGTGACAATCAAACTGCATTGTCAATAGCTGCTAATCCTGTTTTGCATGAGCGTACAAAATATATTGAAATTGATTGTCACTATGTGAGGGATAAGATCAAAGCTGGAGATATAGAAACTCAGTACGTGCCTTCACATGCTCAACTAGCTGATATTATTACTAAGCAATTATCTGTGAAGCAACATCAGTACTTGCTTAAACAAATGGGAGTCACTAGCTCTGTCTCTGCGAGTGATGTGTCTACTCTTGGGCTATAATACTTCAAGCTGATAGTCATTCTGCAGCATTTTACTATCACCTTGCGGGGGAGTAATGTGTAATGCAGAGGTATACAGGGGCAATACAGTCTTTCAGTATTTTGTTAAGGGTGTTTTTAGTCATTACTATCGAGTCTGTTAAGTCACTATAAAACCATATATGGTCCAGATATACATTTAGATATACATTTCTGATACAGGTTCTTGTAACAAACTTCAGATCTAAATTTCATTTGCTGTGAGTTCATTTCTTATCATCTGCATTCACTCATTAAACACAAAATCAATAAAAATCAACCATACTTGAAAGAATGGAAAAGATTTCCTATACAGTTCGTGCAGCTGACTACAGGCTCCAACTGCATATTTAAAAAAAGCAATCGAAGGACAATTAAAGTATTATTATCTACATGAGCTTAAACAGCCGGTTTCTTTCTGTGCTTCTTCATTTGATGATTTGTGCTGGTTGTCTAGATGTTGGGTCCTGTCTATAAACCTTGAATCCATTTAGTAACAATTTTTCATACTAAAGTAGCTCTTTTAAGTTTTAACAGTGGAAGCACAACTAGATATTTACCGTGACTTTTATATCTGCATCTCATACTGCACCAAACTTAAATGGTCTCTCACGTTATAAGTGCTGAAAGATCACAGTGTTGCTTCTCTCTAGTTTTCCTGCAACCTACAGTAGCTAATATTGTTTACCTACTGGACCGCTAATATTGTTTAAACTCTTCCAACAGGTGACGAGGGTGGATTAATTACATAGCTTGTCGGGACTTCATCTTGGATTGTAGTTGGATTCTTTATCATAAGGTTTGTAGGTTCAGCTAGGTTCTCCTTTTCTAACTCTACTGCAAAGAGGTTGGATAGTTTCTCACTACTAAGAAATGAGACAGCTATGAAGAACGCCTCTATCAAGGAGATTGAGGAATCAAAATCAACAGAGTAAACGCCACCTGTAAATGGCGACAGGGAGAAAATTGGCTTTTTGTCTCTGTGCCCGCCCTATAGAAAAAGTATAAACCAGATTAAATATTAACAGGGCTTAATAATCTTTACTAAAGCAGGAAAAATGGTTATCTCTGAAACTATAAGCAGTACCTGAACAAAAAGATTTAGACCTTCTACAGCGGAGGAAGAAAGAGGTCTCAAGTTCTTGCTGATCTGGTCCTGGTTGGTGAGAATATGTAGTTTACAACCAACATCCCATCCTCCACAGTCACACGAACCACCAGATCTCCATCGGTTCAGTAGTGGTGAGGGGGCTCCTCTATTAGGCAAACCATGGATGCCACCAGGAAAAATGACTGTAGTGTTGGTGGAGTCTTCCCTGACTTTTCCGTCGAAGTTTTTAAAATACTCATTTCTTTTGTCACTTTCTCCTCCATCACTCGTGTTGTTAGGATTATCTATGACAAGAGCTGCAAGCTCTCTGCTTGGCACAAATTTTGGAGTTTCTGTCTCTTCGTGTTCGATATCAACACCATACAAAACGGACTCTCTTACTGTGTTTTTGTAATTTGTGTTCTGACAGCTAAAACCAGGAAGGTGAGAACTAGCAACCTTTATCTCGCCAATGACGTTATAACCAAGACTAGAGCTTTTTCCTTTTGACCCTTGACTCATCCAGTTTCCGCTTTTCTTTTTTATTTCATGAACTGAGTAGAGTGCGTAGATCAAGCTAGGAACATCCTCTTCTGGTGTTGGCAGCTTTTTAACGGCAGCAGCAAATATGTCGCTGCTATTATCAACCACTAGTTTATAAAGAGGGAGTCCATTCTTTAGTGTCAACTGCAGAAGAGCCTGCACACATGATGTCTCACAAGTCTGACTCTGACGCAATTCACTTGTGTCCAGGGGATTACTGTTAACAGGCTCCAAGTCAATTTTTGATGGCTTAACAAACTCGGTAGAATGTATTTCTTTGGGCTTTAGCAATGGGTCGAGCAACCTTCTTAAAGGGCTGGACCTTGACCGGTTTACAGTACTTGCATTGCCTTGGTTATATTTATCGAAATCAGCAAAGGCTAATGATCCGAGAGGTCCAGACTTAACTGTAGAGTACGAAGAGTTTAACTGTGGTACACCAAGACCCTCCTTTAAACTGAAACTTTTTGTCATTCTTCCAATGCTGCTAAAGCTAAACCGTCGACGAGGTGATGGATGTCTTCCTTTGGCAGCAGGTCCTCCAGAAAGGTCTTGTCCTGAATTCTTGGGAGTCTCAGTAGTTAAAGGCTCGATGTCTGAAGTTGGGATTGTTATGTTTGTCAGCCTTCGATGAGTGTGAGATTCATCACCGTGAGGTTTGACAAAGTTCTTTTGCTCCGTGTCAGAATCGAACTTGGTTGAACCACTAGCAGGAAAGGGACAAGAGTGTGAAATTTCAGAGTAGGTTTCTACCGAGTGAAGTTCGTCAGAGGAAAAAGAGCTTGAAAATCGTCTTTCGACTGCTTCTGCCAAATTTCCATCATATACCTTTCTGGGTTCTGAAAGCTGCATATCCTCCGAGAAATTATTCCTGGAAAGGCTTTTTGGTAGAATCAGAACAATGTTTTCATTAATAGCAACTTGCGTAGCCAAGTCGAATCCCTCTTCTGGTGAATTAGTTTCTATACCCTTATCTGTTAAAGAAACTGGAAATTCATGTATCCCTGAGCTTGATGATTGAGTTACTTTTTCTGATTTCGCTTTACAGTCTGATTCTTTCCACTTTTCCCCACCAAGAGATATCTCACAACACTTCATGCCAGAAAATTTTTCACGTGGCCGGAGGTTTTGTATCATATCTATGGTGCTCCGGGGAATAGTTTCATGACCTCGGGGTTCGGTGACATTTCTTTGAGACCGAACACCTAGCTCCTCTTCATAGGCCGAGTTGTGACGCCAACCATGCGAGGACAGTTGCTTGGTCTGACTAGTATTAGTCTTTCTCTTAGCTGTACTAGAAATTATAGACGTCCCCCCAGCCTCAGGCAAAGCATTGTTACTAGATGATAATTTCTTGCTACCTCTTGCAGGAATAAGTTTCTCATCATACTTCCATCTTTCAAGACGTTTCCAATCAAGGACACCAAAATTCAGAGCTTTTTCCTGAACATTCTCTCCTCTCTCAGTTTGTTGGAGATAGCCAGGTAAATTAGACATGTGCTTGACCAACTCATCATCTTTCTTTGTGTCAATCTGAGAAGGTATTTGGTCGCCTGAAATCTTAGTTTGAGCCATTTGCTTGCCATCAGCATACCGCAAAAACTCAGGGTATTGTTCAATGCGTTGCTGAAAAAATTCTTCCTTGTGCTTATCTGGACATCTCAGACTTCTATTTGTTTGGGGAGACACGGCCTTTTCCTTCATATAGTTTGACGCTTGATGACTTGAGCTCCTTTTGAGCTCTACATTGTATTCCATAATGCTTTGGTCAAAATTAAGATAATATCATCACTTTTCTTAAGCTTTCTTTGTATGTCACCTGAGAGAACATAATTCAAGAGAGAGCCTTAATTAGTATTATAAGAAAATTCCAACAAGAAGTTGATGCATACAGTATTTAACTACACAGGCCTACTAGTTCAACATAGGTAAAATTGTTCATTCAATCGATGGCAGTCCTCAGATCCCTCAACTTTTATACAAAAGGGAAAGTTAATAGAGATTTGAGAGTAAATATCTGACCATGAGTTGAAAATTTACAAAGGCATTTCAGACACGGCTATTACAAGACTTGAAAGAAATTAATTTTCTTCTATAGACATGGGTATTCCAGAGACCTGTTATTTGACCTCCCGCAAATATAACAAGTACTAGTTGTAATATATTAAGAAAAGCACAAATTAACAACATCAACAGCATACATCATACATCATACATCTTACACCACATAAAATACGCAAAACTTTGCGAAACTGTAAAGCCCCTAAGGTCTATAATTTTAGAACAGAGGAAAATGAATAGCAAGTCCAAGAACACGAAAGAGCAGATACAAGTGTCTCCACGAGACCCCGTTGATATGCGAATAGTTTAATTTAGCACCAGAACAATTGTTGATATGCTTAGATAGAGGTCATAGCGTATTAACATAATAAATCAAGACATTAACAATTTACATTAAAAAAATGCAATTGAGCACAATACATAAATAAAAACCAAAGTGGTACAAAACAAAAATTAGTTTAGCAAAACGCTTATAGTAATACCTTGTACAAGTAACAACCGAAGAAGATCGTGGTACAGTTGTGGCAGTTACAGTGGTGTGAACGTACAAGTAAAGCGAACAAAGGAATTGCGGTAGATGAGGCAAAACCCGCGAAATGTGTGGGAGCCAAATGTTTTGTAAAGAGAGATTAGGAGTTGATGTATGTATTGCAAATGATTAAAGACAATGAGAAAAGCTACTTGTGATGCCGGCAAGTGGGACCAATATATTACCAAAATTTTCATTTTGCACGCATCCCGAGGCCTATTGTGGCTCCGGATTGGTCCACAAAGTGTGATCGCCTGAGGGGCCGCTACATTTGGCTCACTTGTTTTACTCTGGCCTTTTGTTTCCTTTATGCAATTCCATAATTTATCATTTTATTTTTTCCAAAATAAAATTACACACTTCCAGCAAAAACATGTGGTTTTGCTGGAGTAACAATTTTGAACATGACGTGAAAATTTAGAGTCTTGTATTTATCTTTTCAATATACTGTATAAAAGGATACCGTGAGATTTAGTATTTGGCTTTATATTTGTCCTTTGTATACACGATACAACATAAAATATATAACATGAATAAATATTATTATTATGAGAATAATTTAGTATATCACTTACGGAGGTTGTTGTTGAAATAACGGATGAATCGCAGAAATGTCGGTCTGAAATTGGGCGTGCGAGCACCAGCTGAGAAGGCCTGAACTGCCATAATCGGGTGGTGTTTGTGGTTGTGTTTGTACTAACTTTTCAAGATTCCGAGCGGTGGTGGCAGAGTACTTCCTACTCAGCCATGGGAGTGCCTGAAAATGATCTTACGAAACCTCTACTCGATTTCCCGCAGAGAGTGTAAGTCTGCGTGTCCTCCTGCAAATGGTCTACGTATCATATCCTTATAGGGTATGAGCACCCCCTAGTATTCGACCCTGTTCTAGGGTGAGCCAGGACCCCCTCAATCCTGGAACAAGCTAATGGAATGAGCCAGGCCCAAGCCCAATCTAGGAGTATGATCATCTCCCAGCTAGAGTCCACCTGCCATAAGGTGAGCCAGGCTTAAGGAAGTTCGAGACCAAACCGAAACCAGAAACAAGCCTACCCCACAGCCCACCAAGGAGGGGCACATGGGCACGTGACAATGACAACTATCAACAACCAACAATTGAGATAAACGTGACACGCGTTAGCATACCTTTGGTGAATTCTAAAGGCGGCCCCTACCTAGAAACGTGTACGAAATCCATCTGAGCCAGACGTCCTCCGCCCCAGCAACGGACGGTCCCAATTTCAAGGTACCAACCCCTAAACCATACCCTTGGACTATATATACCCCAAGGGGAAATGATTTAGGGGTTACGCTCTCTTACATATAAGTATACCCACGCATCCACCTTGCATTCCTATCTATCTTCATCTTCCCAAAGCGAATTCTTACTCTCACACCGGAGGAGTCGCGGGGCTCAAACCCTTATCTGTTGTTATTTTGCAGACGCCCCAAAACAGCTACACCACAACCACGAGAAGGGTCCAGGCGTGGCGTCGGAAGGAACAGCCCCGCACACCGGAGTTATTATTTGGCTCTAGAAGGAGGGGTTCTCCGTCCTTAGGTCTTGGTGCCCCTAAACTCACCTTCATCAGCAAACTCTTAAAAGAGTCCATTTCTTTAATCTGTAGGAACCCAAGCAACCTAACTTTGTCATAACTGTGAATGTTTTTTATTTAAGCCACATTTATGTGTGCTCGTCATTTTAGGCCACATTTGTGTGAGCCTCATTTTGTTTCTTTAAAACCACGTTTGTGTGTGCTATAGATAGTATTGATTATTGGAGAACCCAGATCTGCTTCATTTTACATATTACCTTTGTGGTTTAAACCCGATTATAGTTATTCTATCGTATAGTTAACCAAACCCAGATAGTTTGTTTGTAGTTATTTTGGGTAACTTTTTCTATTATTGAAGAGCAACCTTAGATCTACGTTGTTAGCTTGAAATCTTGGTTAGTTGTTGGTAAACTTGAGACAATGGTAAGAGCAGGAAAAAATATAGCTGGGAGACCATCTGCGAGTACCCAGGTCTAGGACCAGGACCATTCGCAGGCACAGGACCCGGGGGACAACCGAGACACCCTTCAGGAGCAGCCATTAACACATACCCCGGTCATGGAGAGGGTAGTACCACCCTGAGATGCTAGAAATTTGATCGAGCTAAACCAATATAATTACACCAATATTCTAGTGGCGGAGGAACACATGGCCAACCTAACCAGTGATGAATTAGTTGAAGCAATCTGACTCTACAGGGAAGAGCAAACCCGGGCTCAGGAAGAAGCTAAACAAAAAGATGATCAGGAAGAGTCTGGGGGCTCTCAACAATCCAGGCTCTCTGTCTTTGACCGAATTGGGGCCAAAGGGAAGAAGAGTCAAAATGCCCAAAGTAACAAAAAAGAGATAGAAGCAACCATGTAGAAGAGGTTGGAGGAAGTGAGAGAACATATCAGGATAGAAGGAGGCAAAGCTTAAACTAAAAATTCAGAAAAGAATGCAGTTAGAAGAAGAGAAGTTACTAGCCAAGTCCAGGACAAAGAGAACCCGGAGGGACCCCACCCCCGAGGTCATTTCTGATGATGATGAGGAGGGGCAGAAGGACCTCAAAGATATAATTTATGAAATTCAAAGAAAGATGTAGAAGGACTCTGGAATGGAGGTTGGGGAAACTCTAACACCCTTCAGCCATTCTTTAGATGCCATTCCCCGGCAAAGAGACATTAAGCATTATAACGTCGATTCATTTGACGGATTGGGAGATCCGGAAGAACACTTGAACTATTTTGAGCAAATTGCCCAGATATAATATTAAAATGACTTGACCGAGTCCAAATTTTTCGCATCGACTCTCAAGGGGGGCTTAGAGGTGGTTCAACAGGATCCCCTCCCAAAGCATCCACAGCTAGAAAGACTTCCGCGAAGCCTTCCTCCGAAGGTTTCAAGCCAACAAGACACATGAGCTGCACATGTGCCATCTGAAAACTATCCGCCAATATGACAATGAGTCTCTCTAAGCCTACATGAGGCGTTTCTAGTATGCAATCAATAAGATCTCTAATTTGGATGAGCGGGAAGCCCTAAGCATTCTACGGAGGAACTTGGACTCGAAACATAAAGAAAGGTACATTGTAGAATTGATTAACAAGGAACCTCAGAGCCCGGTTGCGGCCTATTCCATTGCCGCCAGGTTCATCAAGGAGACAGACGTGCTCAAAGCTATGAGGATGATCCGGAATGGGGGATCCAGAAGCAAGAGCTCTGATGACCAACCGAAAGGGGGTTATCATCAAGCCAAAAAGTTCAAATAAAGCCAATAAAGCCATGTAATGCAGAGTACTCCAATATTTCAGATTCTTGGTCCCAAGACAGAATCTAAGAGTGACCCAGGACCGACTAGGGAAGCCAGTGAGCCCAGGAAGAAGCCGGACTGGACTCCACCAAACTGGACCCGGGGGAAAATCCTGAATGAGATCAAAGATAAGTCATTCTACTATCCGACAAAGCCAATGCAGACTCCTCCGGAGAGTCGGCCCTACAATCGATAATGTGACTATCATGAAACACATGGCCACAAGACGGATAATTTTCCATCTCTCAAGTACTTCTCGAGGAGCAAATCAAGAAAAGGAACTTGAGCCAATATATATCCCGGGAAACTAATCATAAGAGAGAGGGGTCAAGAAAAAGCAAGAATGTAGTAAATGTGGTCATGGGAGGCTCTCACTCCCCCCTCGCAGCCCAGACCCGGGAGATGAGGTCCTCTCTATTCAATCATTTCCAGAAATGATCATCTCTTTCATCAAAAAAGACTCTGAAGGAGTCAATCCTAATCACAATGAGGCTTTGGTAGTGACTCTGGATATTTTCGACAATGAAGTAAGGAGAATGTTGATAGACAACGGCTCCTCGGTCAAATTCTCTTTAAGCAATACCGTGGATCAAATGCAACTGGGGAGTGTTTAATCAAATGGGTGCCGGAAGAATCCGATTTATGGATTCGGGAACAACTTGGTCCCGATCTAGGGGACCCTGTACTTCCATAGTCTATTTGGAACTGCTCCCAACCAGGTCACCCATGTCATAAAATTCTACATGATCAATACTCCTTCTTCTTACAATCGCATAATTGGGCACCCGACTCTAGCTAGGATACAAGCAATCACATTTATCTCCCTCCTGAAAATCAAGTTCTTAACCCCGAATGGAGTCGAAAAAGTCAAAGGAGATTATGAAGTCACAAAAAATGTTATCTCCAGGCTCTGATAATGGCAGAAACTCACCAAGACAACAAAAGAAAGGCCACAGTCCTTCGAAAGCAACATTGCCATAAGAAGCATCGTCCTCACTCGAGGGAAGAATTGGGAAAAGAGGTTCAAGTCATTGAATCCAACCCGAACCCACAGACAACCAAGCCAGGCTCAGAAGAACCAAAAAGCAACCAAGTCATGGTGATGATTAAGGAAGACCCGGCTCTAGACCAGGGCAATCCTACTATGCAAGCAACCAATTTTGGAATGAATGAACTAAGGGAAAATAAAAGCATCAACCCGGGCTCAAGCTTACATGAAAAAGAATGTTAAAGCTCAGATCTAGCACATGGTCTCAACCCAGGACCAAGAAAAAGTTAAAGCTGCAATGGAGATAGAAACAATCCTGATTGATGAAAGCAACCCTTCCAAGAAAGTGAAGATTGGGTTCGGGCTCGAAACAGTTTTCGAAGAAGAATTGATATATTGCTCTGAGAGTATGTTGATATATTCTCCTGGAGCCCAAAAGATATGTCTGGGTTGCACAAATCCATAGCAATGCACAACCTGGATGTGAACCTGGGTAGGAAGCCGGTTAAATAGAAGAGAAGGAATTTTGCCCCGGAGAGGCAGAGGGCGATAGATTAAGAAGTGGAGAAGTTGCTCAAAGCAGACATTATATGTGAAATCAAATAGTCGGAGTGGCTGGCTAATGTAGTCATAGTAAAGAAACTAAATGGAAAATGAAGAATGTGTGTAGACTACACCGACCTGAATGATGCATGCCCAAAGGATCCCTACCCTCTGCCGAACATAGATCAATTGATAGATGCCACCTCCGGGAACCTCATGTTAAGCTTCATGGACGCCTTCTCCGAGTACAACCAAATCAAGATGAATCCAAAGGAAATCTCAAAGACAATATTCATCACCTACAGATTAGTCTATGCCTATATCATGCTACCTTTTGGATTGACGAATTCAGGCTCAACCTACCAGAGGGCAATGAATAAAATTTTTAAGTCCCAGCTCGGAAGAAACTTGGAATCCTATGTTGATGATGTGATTGCAAAATCCACAACCATCCCATGTCATATTGATGAACTTAAGGAATGCTTCGATAATTTAAGGAAGTATGCCCTAAACCTGAATCCAGAGAAATGTACCTTCAGAGTGGGAGTAGGTAAATTCCTAGAATTCATGATAAGCAACCGGGGAATTAAAGCCAATCCTGAAAAAATAAAGGCAATCCAAGAGATGAAAGCTCCCCGGACCCAGAAGGATGTGCAAAAGCTAGCAGGGTCACTAGCAGCACTCTAGGAGGTTTGTATCAAAGCTAGTAGAAAGATGCTTACCTTTCTTTGATTTACTAAAAGGAGCCAATAACAAGAAAGAATTGAATTGGAGCCCAGACTGCCAAAGAGCATTTGAAGAAATCAAGGAGTACCTCTCTCAGCCACCAATTCTAACTAAAACCCGGCCCGGGGAACCCTTATACCTCTACTTCTCAGCCAGGACCCTGACAGTAGGAGCAACACTAATTCAGGAAGAAAATGGAAAACAACAACCAGTATATTATGTAAGCCAAGTATTGAAGGTTGTCGAGACCAGATACCAAGTTTGGAAAAAAATGCCTTTGCCTTGGTTACGGCATCAAGAAAGCTCAGAAATTACTTCCAGGGAAGAGAGATCTAAGTCGTCACAAATCAAACCTTGAGGAAGATATTACATAAACCAGATATCTCGGGAAGGCTGGTGAATTGGGCAGTGGAACAAAGTCAATTCAACCTAAAATTCATTCCTATGAATGCTATCAAAGCTCAGGCATTTGCTCATTTAATCACTGAATGCAACTTTCTTGAAGCTGAGCCATCACCTATGGCCATTGACCCAGGAAGCAACAAAAATCTTAACCTGGGAGCCTGCACTCTAAAGGTCGACGGATCTTCAATAAATGAAAGGACATGAGCCGAACTTATCCTGAAGAGCCCTAATGGCTTCATGATCCAAACTGCTATATCCTTCAGCTTGCCGAGAAGAAACAACCAAGCAGCGTATGAAGCCTTGGTTACAGGACTCAAGATTTCCAGGACCCTCAGGGTGCAGGACCTAAACATCTATAGTGACTCCCGGAGAGTGGTCAAGCAAAAAATGGAGAATACATAGTGAAGGATATATTAGCCAAATATCAAGCTTTGGTTTATAGCTACCTTTCCATGATACCCCGAGACCAAGTCCTACAAATCTGTCGAGAAGAGAATGTAGAGGCTGGCGCCTTGTCCAAGCTGGTCTGGAACTCATCAGACCTGGACTGCTCTGTTTATTTTGAAGAATTGTAAAAGCCAATTATAGAAACTGAAGAAGTCTTGGAGATAAACAACACTCCGAACTGGATGACTCCTTTCATCAACTACTTGGACAAGGGAGAACTTTTAGAAGATAAAGGAAAAGATCAAAGGTGAAATACTAAGGCAACTAAGTTCTTTCTTGAAAAAGGAACTACTTTATCGTCGGACCTTCTCCTCCCCAATCCTGAAATGTGTTGGCCCAGCGGGGGCTTGCTATTGTTTAATGGAAGTTGATGAAGGAATATATGGTGACCATATATATGCAAACGCCTTGGTCAGAAAATTATAAGGCAAGGTTATTAGTGTCCCACCATTCACCAAGATGATGTTTGAGTTCGTGAAAAAATGCAAGCAGTGCCAACTCTTCAGCAATGTGTCCCGGCTCAACCCAGTCCTACCCTCTTTAGTCCTATCTCCAATATCATTCGTTGTTTAGGGGATAAATATCATGGGACCTTTTCTCGGGCTAGAGGAGACCTGAGATACCTCTTAGTTTCAATTGACTACATGAAGACATGGGTGGAAGTAAAGGCAATGAGGACCATCAACCAGCAAGACTGTATAAAGTTCATGGATAACATTTTGATGAGGTTTGAGATCCTGAGGGTCCTAGTATCAGAAAATGGACCATAGTTCATCGGATCAGAATTCAAATCCTATCTCCAAGAGTGAGGAATCAAACACAAAAAGTCATCGGTAGCATACCCTCAGGGGAATGGACAAGTAGAAGTCACAAAAAGAATCCTCCTCCGGGGCATCGAGAAGAGATTTTGAGAAAGTAAGAGCAAATGGTCAGACGAGTTTCCTAAGGTACTATGGGCCTACAGGACTAGTCCCCGGACAAGCACAGGAGAAACCCCTTTCAAGCTAGCTTATGGAATATAAGCAATGCTTCCAATTAAAGTGGGATCCCCTTCTCACCAAACAATAAATTTTGATAAAATAGCTAATGAGAAGGGGCTCAGGACAAACATGGAGCTTATTGATAAAGTTCGGAACCAAGCTATAGCAATGATGAAAAAATAAAAGGAAAATATGAAGGAGCACTTCAGCAAGAGGTTCGGGTAAAAAACTTTCAAGTTGGAGACCTGGTACTTTGAGACACAAAGGCCTCAAATCCTACCAACACTAGAAAGCTGATGCCTAAGTGGGAAGGGCCATACAAGGTGAAAGAATTATTGAGAACAAGGACTTACAAGCTAATAAATATGGACGAATATGAGGTCCCCAACACCTGGCATGGACTCAGGCTTTGAAAGGTTTACCCGTAACATAAGGCAAAGAAACCAAAAACTTGTAGCCTATGGAAAGCACCCACTCTATGATCCCATGTTTTGTATGAAAAAAATTGAAATTATGAGAAACATTTTTCATTTTTATATAAAAATTATTTTAAAGCATGGCTACAAGACCCCGTGCGAATTTACTCGGGAAAGCACAAAAAGCATACTTAAAATATTTTCTAATGCTAAAATGCAAAACAAGAAAACATCAAGTACAAAAAACCAAACATCAACCCGACTATGACTAGATAATCGGGTGGCAAGTAATCTTTTGTACTTAGAACATTCTCTAAGTACAAAAAGTACAAAAAAGCAAACATCAACTCGACTAATACTAGATAACCGGGTTGGAAGCAATCTTTTGTACTTAGAACATTTTCCAAGTACAAGCGCAAAAAAACAAACATCAACCCGGCTATGATCAGATAACCGGATTAGAAGCAATCTTTTGTACTTAGAATATTCTCTAAGTACAAAAAGTATAAAAAAGCAAACATCAAACCGGCTATGACTAGATAAACGGGTTGGAAGCAATCTTTTATACTTAGAACATTTTCTAAGTAAAAGAAAAATGAAAAAAGTAAACATCAACCCGGCTATGATCATATAACCGGATTAGAAGAAATCTTTTGTGCTTAAAATATTTTCCAAGTATAAAAACATAAAAAACAAACACCAACCCGGCTATGGTCGTATAACCGGGTTGGAGCCAAATATTTACACTTAGAATATTTTCTAAGTTCAAAAAAACATTAAAAAAACAAAAACCAACCTGGCTATGATTATATAACCGGATTGGAAACAAATATTTGTACTTATAATATTTTCTAAGAAAAAGACAACAATTGCACTCAAACAATTAAGAGAGACAAACCAAGCAACATCTATAAAACATCAATCTGGATTGGAAACCAACCCGACTAAAGTCAAATATTAAACAATATCCTGAATAAACAGAGTATGAGGAAATAAGTAGTTACACGGGCAAGGCCCATAAAGCTTTGTAAAGCTTAGAGAAATCTAGAGGAAGATGGGATTAGGACCATTATAGCGCTCTGGCTCTCCTTTGCTTTGCTCGATAGCAGCCTTCGCAACAAGGAACTCCCGGATCAAATTCTGCCAGCTAGCCCGGGGATCAGTCTTGACATGCTTCTCGGCAACCAACCAGGCTCTCTGAATGTCTGGAGCCCCGGCTTGAGCAACAAACATATCATACTCCTCACTTGCCTTGAACTCGACAATAATGGCATTCTTGTCAAGATTTTCTTTAGCTACTAACTCAACCTTAAGCTTCTCAACCTCTTTCTGCAGCTGGTCGGCCCGGTCTTTCTCTGCCTTGACTTGCCCCTTCAACCCAGCTTCAATAGTCTTGAAGGCCTCCCGGGCCTCATCAAGCTCATCCTTCAAGTTATCATCTCGGCCGTTCTCATCATCTGTTCTCTTATTAGCCTCCCTCAGCTCATTAAAAGCTACATCCGAGCATAAAACAATAGCACTTCTCACCTACAAGGAAACAAACAAAAATACAGAAATCAAAAATAAGAAACAATACCCGGGTCTGATAAACATATAAGAGGTTAACATACATGTACCCAGTGCCCGATCACCTTCTTGAAAGCCGTCCAACCCGGACCCTTCCATCTCATCCCAGTGATCATCAACTGGTATATCAGATATGAAGTTAGCAAGGACAACAAGAGTTTTGGTTCCCACTTTAACTAGCTTTCCATCCGGCCCTATTTTGTCATTATCACAATTGACTTTGTCAACAACAACAGTTTCCCCTAGAAAGCTTGGAACCCGGGTTCTTCTTCTTCTTGTGGTAGGGCTCTTCTTCATCATCAGGGATATCCTGGACCAAATGATCAACATCCAATGACTGTGTCCCCGGGTTAACAACATTCTTGGGTGCAGAGGATTCAACACCACCTTCAACATCAGCTGGTCCAGAGCCAGTACCAGCAACGCTCTTTGTTTTGAAATCCAAGCCCATGGTATTGAAAGCATCAACATAGGCAGAGGAAGACATGATTACAGCGAGAGCCGGATTGTAATGAGGCAAACCTAAAAGAAAAGCAAGAAAACAAAATCAAAATAATAAGAGAAACAAGACTATAGCCGGACATACAACTGTCAAACAACCCGGGTATAAAAGTACAATACAGTCGGGTCAAAATAGTACAAAAGAAGTTAAGACTACGACCGAGTATATAACAAGCAAAAAATCAAGAAAAGAAAAACAAAGTACAAACTTACATCCAAAATCAAACAGAACCTTATGATTCAATAAAGTAGGGCTGAGTAGAAAAACCGAAACGAAACTGAAACCGAACCGAAGCCGGTAAAAACCGACTAAAATCGAACCGATTAAAACCGAACCAAATTAAAACCGAGAAACCAAAAAACCAAACCGTTGCTAAAAGTCCGGTTCCGGTTTTGGAGTTAAACCGAACCGAAAAACTGAAACCGAACTGATTATTATAATATTTTAATAAACAAAAATATATATTACATAATAAACATATATCTACATATATATCATAGAAATATAAAAGTATAATTTAAGTATTCAAAACTATGGGCCAGCAGCCACTGGGAGGTTAAGTAGATTGGAGCCTGGAGGCATTAGTAGTGCAGTTTGATTCATCAGGAAGTTGCTTATGAAAATTTAGTATGCTTTGGTAATGTCAGCTTCTGTATTGTTTTTTTGCAATTAATTTGTTTGGTCAGGGGCTACATAAATGTCATTGCACTGTGCTCACATATATTTTAAATCTTAACTAATTTGATTTAAAACTTTTTTTATTGAAGTTGTAATTATTACAGAAACCGAAAAATTATAACCGAACCGAGATTTTTGAAACCGAAACCGGTTATACAGTTGCGGTTGCGGTTTTCAATTTTTAAAATCGAAGATCTTCGGTTTCGGTTCCGGTTTTATCCAAAAACCGATCTGAACCAAACCGTGCTCTCCCCTACAATAAAGTGTCCCAGGTAAGTTGATACCCGATGCACCCGTAAAAATCCCTAATTTGATCCATAGCTTCACCCTCGAGTATAGCCGGATGAAACTTGGTAACAATTCCCTTTAAAGTTAAATAAGGAAGGTATGCCAAACCCATTCCCTTCAACATTATAATCTCCCCATTCTAGTGCTTCAATGAAGTCTGGTGCATAACCTGCTTTGCCACACCCGAACCATACCCATACTCAGTAGCTCTAAACATGATTTCATAAAAGGCCTCTGACTAGATTTTGACAAGTAGAAGAGCTGGTGGAACAATTTCAGGTTTGGTTGTTACCCTGATTAATTACAACAGGCTATAAACCGGGTCATGAATTTGATTCCATTTGGAATAATCTGCATCAGGGAAATATTATAAACATGCTTGCAAAGATGCTTCACAAACATATGACAGGGAGGATTCCACCCGGGCCTAAGATGGTGCATCTGAACTAGGACGAAATCATCGACGGGTCTGTGATATATCATTTCATGCGGAGCCGGCCATCTCCACTCTATATTCGGGGTCAACTGGAACGCAACAAGGCTGAGTTTGCATTAACAAAAGAATCCTTCAAGGAATAATGATCATTGCTTATGGTCATTCTGGCAAAAGCACGCTCAAGCTCTGCCTCGTTATATACCCCAGGGTGACCATTCGGCTACTTCTCATATTTAATTCTTATATAATAAACAAAGTTGTCAACTTCTCGGGCCTTTGTCACAAAATGGTATTTAACATCAATCCAATAGCTTTTCGAGGTAAAAGGGATAGACCGATCCGGGAGCTTCTTAACCCGAAACCTATTAATAATTTTGTCGGAGGTTGTATCCATTTTGCTCATCTCTACCCGGGACTGATTTCTCTCCAGTGAATTCATATCACTCTCATGGATTGACGTACCCGGGTAACACGACAAGTTTTTTTTAGCAAGAACCTTGGTCCGGACCATATACCTATTAATATTAATGTGAGTTAGTTTAGATTCCTACAAGTATTATGCTTTTACTAAATGGTCCTGACCCGACACGTTATGCTAGTTTTCTTATAACCTGCCAGTCCGGACCGACAATGCAAGTCCAACCCGGCCATACATCGCTAGCCCGGACTAGCATTATCCTATATATACTGTTTCTACTTATAAAAAATATAAAGCCAAGGAATATAAGCAGTCACATATGCTCGGGTATACCCCCAAACCCGGTTATAACCAAAAACCAAAAACCTTACCCAAAAAAATAGTAAACATAGAAGCAAAATATCAAACCATATTATAAAGCTTACCCGGGTAAAACTAAAGGCAAAGATTCACACAAGCATGTAAAAAATAAGAAAAAGTTTGGGTGCTGTTAGGTCACACACACTGTAGAAGGATGTTGAATACAGTGTTTATCACAATCAAATCGAATTAAAGAACTCAAGTAACAGAAAACATACTTTATTCAATATAATAAACTCTGTTACAATATGGAACTGTCCTCTCTCAGTGATGAACAAATTATCACGAAAGCTGCTAGGGTTACAATGAATATTATTCTCGATAATGATAACACATATTGTGTAAACCCTATGTCTGTGTTTATATACTACACAGTTACAAGATAATCGCTAATTGATATGGAATATAATTCTGCTTCCTAAAATATATCAATCAAATATCTTTTTTTCCAAGTATTCTATTCTTCATAGAATTCCTTCTTCATGCATATCTCTTCTTGCGTTTGTCTTGATCTTCTTTCCTTTCAATCAGTCGCCTTCCTTATCTGAAAGTCTCCTTAAGTCCTGATATTATCTCCTGATAAATATCTCCTGATAACTTAAGTTCTGACAACCTAAGTTCTGACTTCAGTATAAGTGCTGATTTCCAATTAAGTACTGATTTGTCCTATTTAAGTAAGATCTAAAAACTAAACACAAATCATATTAGACATGACATTATCAAATATATCTAACAATCTCCCCCAACTTGTAAATTAGCATAATACACAAGTTTAACAGATATTTGATGATGTCAAAAACATTAATTACAAATGCATGAGAATTTGACTAGATAACTACAACTTACAGTCCTTAAAGCTTTACCAACTTTAACTTCTGATATCAACTTTAGTCTGTATACACATCAGAATTTGAGCAGTTGTAGATCTTGACTTGGCTTCAATTACTGATCTCTTCAATGTCAGGAGTTGTTCTGAGATAGTTCTTTAACAAAAATCTCTGAGCATATTTGAGTTCATCAATCATTCTCCTTTTAGCATTCTTCAATTCAACTGTATCTTCACCAATTTGAAAGATAGCAGCCCTGAGATAATTTATTTTGGCTTTCCTTATATCCTGATCCAGTCTGATCAAATATGCCTTGTCAGACTCAAGATTGAATTCTACAGCCTTATAACCCAGAAAGGTAGTTATAATCTTAGCAGAGTTAGGCTTCATCTCGATAATATCACCCTTGTGATCTCTATATTTGGGACAATATATGCTGTCAGACCTTATAGAATAAAGCTTCTTCTGTCTCTGAATTTGAGTGTTCAAATAATTTCCAGCACTTTCTGTTATTCTGTTCTTCACTTGAAGTAAGAATAGAACATGTTTCAGTTCCTCAAAATATTTCAGTGGTATAGCATTTTCCCTTTTGTGGTAAACCCTTCCATCTGTCATGAAATATAATAAGATGTGTTCATTCAAGAAGGTGTGGTAAACCATCTGTATAGATTCAAGCTGATTCAATCTTTCAGGAGTTGCTCCAACACCAGGTTCACTTAAGGAAGTTGGATCATTGGTTGTGTTCTGCACTCTTCTTTCATCAACACTACCCAATCCAGATTTATCTCTTGCTTCCTTTCCAGTAACCACTCTTGCTTCAAAACCACTTGCTGCAGTCTTCAAAGGTTGAGTCTGTTTGCCTTTAGTGAATCCCGGTAGGAGTAGCTTTGAGGATTTAACATGAGCAATGTCAGAGATTTCCTTTGACTTATCTTCTGATATCAAACCAACTTGAGCTATGTCAAAGGTTGCTTGCTTCAGTGTCATATCAGAACTTACTATATCTTGACTCTGAACAACTTGAGCCATGTCAGAGGTTGTTTTAGAAATCTTCCTTGAAACCAGAGTAAGATTAGCATCTTCATCAGATATTTCTTCATCTATAGGAGGCACATAAACCTTTACAGGATCTCCAACTTTTTCTTTGCCCTTGGACCTTGGATCTATCTGCAATTATGATTTGGCCTTGGTTGCCACAGGATTTGTCCTTTCTTTTATCATAATGCCTTTAGCCGTAGGAAGTTTCTTTTCAACAACAGAAGCTTCAGATTTGGAGATGACTTTTCTAACTTAAGTCTAGCTTCTTCTTCCTTTAGACTCTCAAAGTCCATTTCTGGATTTTCTTTCAGAAATAATTGTCTTGAAATTTCCTCATCAAGTTCCAAAAGTTCATCAGAACTTATCATTTTACCAGTATCATAAGTTATTCTTCTCCCAGTATCAGAACTTGTTCTATGACTTGAAGTTCCAGCTTTACTTGATGAATGATCTTTACCTTGACCATGACCTCCACCCATTCCAGAGTTTCCCGGGTCATTACCATCATCCTTTCCCTTCAGTGTCTTAACAGGTTTGCATTTGGACTTAACTACTTTCTCCCCCTTTTTGGCATCAGCAGGTAAAAGAAGAGAGACAAGCAATCCCACTGAGGATTGGATCTCATTGAGTTGACTTTGATGAGAAGCTTGATTCTTCAAAATTTCATCAATCTGAGACTGTTGCTTCTCTTGGGTTTTCTCAATGTAGGAAATTCTGTCAAAGGTAGGTTTGAAAAACATCTTTTTGTCCAGCTTGACAACTGTATCTTGCTGATTCAAGGATTCTTGAATCTTGTCTACCTTGGCCTGAGTTACAGATTATTGACCTTGAAGGTGCCTTGTACTAAGTACAGTAACTCTTAGCTGTGTCTTGAAATCATCATTGACTAGCATCTCATCAGCTTTTGCCAAGTGCTGAGCAAGAATCTTTTCAGAAGGAACAAAACTGACGGAGTTCCATTCTTTAGTCCACTCCTGTCCTCTAGGAGTTTCAATCCAAGGGACTGGTGCTTCCCCTTTAACTAACTTCTTGACTATCTCAGCTTTTGAAGGAGCTTGTAGAGGTGCATGTCCAGAAGGACCAGCTGCATCAGCATCTGCATTTGTAGCAGCATTACCAGTATCATCAACATTTGCAGCATCAGAACTTACAGAGTCAATATATTCAACATCCTCTGATAAAAGAACAGTATGAGAGGCTATGGAGGCTTCAACATCATCCTCTAAGTGCTAATCTCCAACTAAGTTCTGATCAACAACCATATTCTGATGCTCACCTAAAATCTGATCTTCAGTATCTAGATGCAGAGAATGTGTTGTAGGCAATTCTGGATTAAAATCAGCATCAAGAATTGGTGTTGTTGGTGGAGTGACTTGAGTTGGTGGAGCTTCTAGATTCAAAACCTGAGGCACTTCCAAGTTATGGATGTAAATTTCATCACTTGGCCCCTGGTTATCAGCATGTATTGGAGATACTGGAGGTGTGGGAATGTGAGTAGTTTCTGGCTTATGTAGTGGAGAGAGATGAGTTGCATGAAGGTCTGGATCAGCATTAGGAGAATTGTGAGCTTCAACAGGATCTTGTGAGATCAGAGATTCCTGACCCCCTTCCTTAGCTGCTGCTTCCATTCCTTTACCAGAATCTTCAGGCCTTTTTGCCAATGATTTGAATTTTTTAGCTTTTGAGGAGTCTTTAGGAGCTGTATCATCAGAATTACGCTTTCTAAGCCTTTTTAGGGGCCTAGAACTCCCAATATCAACATCCTTCTGAGAAGAGACCTTCTCAGCTTCTAGAACAACATGTTCTAATACAGGAACCTGTTCCTCAGCATCTAATTCATCTTGCAGAATGAATCTCCTTCTCTTCTGTTATGTCTGAGGTACTTTCTTAGTCCGCTTAGGTTTGGAAGATGAAGGATGCACTGTAGGATCAGAAGGTTGAGGTTGAGAAGTTTGAGGTGGTTGAGTAGAGGTGGTAGGTGCTGATGGATGAGACTCAGATGGTTGAACATCAGGATATAGTGCAGTGTATTTAACTGGATCGTAGGTTAGTAAGGCGTGTTTGAAAGATATAGGAATTAAGAGGGGTCTTAACACAACCTTCTTATTATTAGTAGAGAATAAGTCATTAAAAGCTCGTTTAGCTAGTCTGAATGATGAAATTAATTTACTAGCAGATTGGGGCTTATTATCACAACAGAAACTATAGATAAGCTGACAGAATCTAGCAAAATAAACAGTAGTTCTATCTTCTGTCATTCTATCCCCAATAAAACCTAAGACAATACTTGCATAGTCAAAATCAGTTTGATTTATGAGAGCATACCCGATTTATTGGCTGAATATGGGAAATGCATCGAAATTTGAACATTTGTTTGCAAAAGCCTTGGTTATGCAATCAAAGAAGAAACTCCATTCCCTCCTTATGAAAGATCTCTTCAACTGGCCCAGCTTTGCCAATGTCTTCTCATATCCCAGACTGGCCATCATGTTTTGAAGAACTGGCTCTTCAACAGTAGAATAGACACAGTTCTCAGGTAGCTGCAGTGCTTGTCGAACCGTATACAATGTCACAACATACTCATCCTCCCCTGATGAAAAAATAATACTTGGGGACCCTTGAGCACCACCATCATCATATACACCGCTTCTCCAGAACTCCAGTACTTGAGTACCAGAGACTGCTTCAGGTTCAGTAAGAGCATATCCAATATCAAAACTAGCAAGAAAGTCCTGAATGAAGTGAAGTTCAGATGGGGCTTCTGACTTGCTAAGAATAGCGGAGAAGTTATTAGGAACAAACGTAGCTCCATCAAAAATTATGTCCTTGGATGCCATGAGAAATACGTGAGAGATAAAATTGCCTGTAAGGTGTTTGATAAAATGTCTGTGTGAAAAATCGTCAGTAGATGTGAGAGAGAATAAAAGTAAAAAGAGAGAGATAAAATTTGAAGGTAAATAAAAGATTTTACAATCTTTTCTCTCTTTTACTTATACACGGTAAAAAAATAGCCGTTTGAGACACCTCTGAGACATGCAGCAGTAAAAGATAATTAATGGGCATGGGTATTCAGTAATCATTACTTATCACATTCAATTTTTCAAAAACAAAAACCGTTCTACTTATCAAATAATCCCATTAATCAAGGATGTTCAATTTTATTTTAAATTTTAAAACTGTTCCCACTAAATAAATTATTATTACTGCTTTACCAATATTCTGTAAAAATATGACCAATGAGAGAATGACCATAAATAAACCAAGTAAATAAATACTGCCACGTCAGAATCAGAATTTGATTTGTATCAGAGCTAAAAAGGTCATCAGAATATGGTTAGTATTGAAGGGTTTTTAGCACATAAACGCAATGAAAATGTAAATTTAAATCTTAAAAAAAATGAAACCCTCCGCAGGATCCATGCAAAAAATAATATTTAATTCGTAGTTCAGTATGTTTACCTTAAGAAACTTTACGTTAATGGAAAGATGGAGGTCTTTAATGGTGATCCAAAAACGATGAACGGAGATCCTTAGCAGCTACTCCTGAAGTGTGAAGCACTCCACCGGTATCCACCAAGAAAACGATGTAATGAAGGAGGAGGAGATGGAGAGAATTAGGGTTTTGTAAATCTTTTTGGTTGAGGAAAAATAGGGTCTATAATAGTATATTTATAGGCAAAATTTTCAGCTGAAAATTTTCCCATAAAATATTATTATTATTAACCCTTTATTATTCTCACTAATAATTAAAACACCTTTTAATTATTAATCCTTTTTCTAAACACTTTAGAAATAATTCTCTCACTTGATTTAATTTCCAAAAATTAAATTCTTAATTAATAATATTAAGAACTTTTTCTTAATTAGTTTATAATCAATTAAATCTCATTTAATTAATTATTAAATTTTCCAATTAAATATTTATTTCAGAAATAAATAATTATCAGCCATTATTAATTAATTTCTCCACCATTAAATCATTCTCTTTTATGGTGTGACCCTGTATGTTCAATATTAAGCCGGTAGTAGAAATAAATAATAATAAAACTATTTTATCATTATTTATATAAATTCTCTAATTCATTAAATATGATTAATTAATTAATCATATTTATTCTACATCGTGAGGGATACTTCTCAGCATATCACGACTATCGGAATAATACGAATTCACTGCTTAGAATACCAAGAACCTATACAGTGAGTAGTTACCGTACAATTAATTTCTTCTACCCTGCAATGTCACGATTAAATACAAGGCATGGAACTTGTGTCAAGCCTATCTTATTTAATCACTTGCTTTCCCATTCACTATGCTTAGTTCTATTTAATGTAAATTAGAAACTCCTTTCTAATTTCATTTACTCTGGTCAGAGATTCCTGAACTAACATAAGTGGATCAGCATTGAACATTCTCTTCCTACACTGGAAGGGGTAGATCCTTTATTGATCATACACTATCTTCGTGTACAAATTCCTATACCCAGTAGAGCCCTTATAATTGTCCCTTGAGACTAAGAACTAAACCAAAGCATAGTTCAGTGTACACAAGATGATTATGATGACCTCAAATCTAAGGATACTTGTACAACTATCACTATGTGAACAACTGTTGACATGTGAGTGAACTCCATCAATTGTTCAGCTGTGTGAGTCATGTTCAGTGAACTTATTCTATAATAAGCACCTACATACTAGCTATAGTGTCACCACACAAATGTCTATGAGAACAGACATCCTTCATAATGAAGCAAGCATAGTATGTACCGATCTTTGCGGATTATTAATTACCAGTTAGTAATCCTACGACCAGGAACTATTTAAGTTTAGAGTTATCATCTTTTAGGTCTCATTATTATGATCTCATCACAATCCATAAAAAGCTTTACTCTAGACTGTGGTATATCTTATTTAAACATTTGAATAGATTGAGCCCGCAATAAAAACAAAACAAGTCTTTTATTAATATCAATGAAATCAAAACAGATTACATAAAAGTTATTCCTAAATCCTCATACATGATTGGACTTAGGACATATCTCTTTCAAGTATCAGGATTTAAAATAGCATCAGGATATGAAACGACTCAGAGATAAAATCTTGCAAAAAGATAAAATTTCATTAATATATTAAGCAAATACATTTCATAAAACTTAAATTACATGCTTAAAATTACAAGATTGTCCTAAGCTAAATGTCTAACATCAACAGCTTTAGTCCTAAGCTAAGAAGCCTAACGACATCTCCTCTATTTTCAACTCAGATTCACCACCAAAAATAAGAAAAATGTCCTGAGTCCTTCGCAAGTACCTAAGGATGTTTTTCACTGCTTTCCAGTGGTCTTCACCTGGATTGAACTGATATCTGCTCGTCACACTAATTGAATAAGCAACATCAGGCCATGTACACAACATCGCGTACATGATAGATCCTATTGCTGAAGCATAAGGAATCTTACTCATACGCTCTCTTTCCTCAGGTGTCTTAGAAGACATTTTTTTGGAAAGGGACACTCCATGGCTCATCGGTATGAGACCTCTTTTGGAGTTTTCCATGCTAAACCTTTTAAGCACTTTCCGGATGTATGTACCCTGGGTAAGACCTATCATTCTTCTAGATCTATCTCTATAGATCTTCATACCGAGAATGTAGGATGCTTCTCCCAAGTCCTTCATGGTGAAGTTCTTTGATAGCCATACTTTGACTAATTGTAGCATCGGTATATCATTTCCTATAAGAAGTATGGCATCCACATACAATACAAGAAATGTTACCGCGCTCCCACTAACCTTCTTGTAGACACATGGTTCATCTATATTTTTGATAAAACCAAACTCTTTGATTGTCTCATCAAAACGATGTTCCATCTACGAGAAGCTTGCCTTAAACCATATATGGTTCGCAGCAACTTACACACTAGGTGTTCATTTCCCTTGGAAAGAAAACCCTCTGGCTGTGTCATATACACTTCTCCTCAAGTTCCCCATTGAGGAAGGCCGTTTTCACGTCCATTTGCCATATCTCATAGTCGTAGTAAGCAGCAATCGCAAGCAAAATCTGAATTGATTTTAACAGGGCTACAGGCGAAAAAGTTTCATCAAAGTCAATCCCTTGCCTTTGTTTGAATCCTTTTTCCACGAGCCTGGCCTTATAGGTCTCCACCTGGCCATCTGCTCCAATCTTTCTTTTGTATACCCACTTGCACCCAATAGGCTTAACACCTTCAGGCGCCTCAACCAGAGTCCATACTTGGTTGGTATACATAGATTCCATTTCGGATTTCATGGCACTATGCCATTTCTTTGAGTCAACACTACTCATAGCCTCATTATAGGTCACAGGGTCGTCATCATCAATGATTGACAACTCATTGTCATTCTTAATGACAAGGCCATAATACCTCTCAGGTTGGTGAGACACTTTTCTTGTCCTACGAATGGGCTGTTCCACAGAAGGTTGTTCAGTCTGAACAGGTATTTCCACTTGATCCGTAGTAGTTTGTGCTTCTTGAACTTCATCAAGTTCAATTTTGCTCCCACTGTTTCCTTCAAGGATAAACTCCTTTTCCAAGAAGGTAGCATGTCTGGAGACAAACACCCGATGATCGGTGTAAAAGTAATACCCCAAAGTCTCTTTAGGATATCCCACAAAATTATATTTTACGGATCGAGATTCCAGCTTATCTGGGTCAACTTTCTTGACATAAGCTGGATATCCCCATATCTTAACGTGTTTAAGAATCGGTTTCCTTTATTTCCATATCTCATATGGTGTTTGAGGAACATATTTGGAAGGCACCTTATTTAGTAAATATGCTGAGGTTTCCAATGCATAACCCCATAGGAATACTGGAAGATTCGCATAGCTCATCATGGAATGAACCATGTCTAACAAAGTTCGATTTCTCCTTTCAGATACCCCATTTAACTGTAGAGTATATGGAGGAGTCCACTGGGAGACTATACCATTTTCTTTGAGATAATCTAGAAACTCTCCATTCAAGTATTCACCACCTCGATCTGATCGAAGAGTTATAATACTGTGTTTGGTTTATTTCTCCACTTCATGTTTATATTCTTTGAACTTTTCAAAGGGTTCAGACTTGTGTTTCATCAAATACACATATCCGAATCTAGATCTATCATCTATGAAAGTAATAAAGTACAAAAATCCACCCATGGCTTGCGTAGACATTGGTCCACATACATCTGTGTGTACCAATCCTAGCAAATCTGTAGCCCTCTCTCCATGTCCACTAAATGGAGATTTGGTCATTTTACCCAATAGACAAGACTCGCATGTAGGATATGATTCAAAATCAAAGGGGTCAAGTAACCCTTCCTTATGCAATGTCCACAGTCTATTTTCACTAATATGACCTAGCCTACAGTGCCGTAAATAGGTCAGATTTTCATCATCTCGTTTTCTTTTATTAGTTTGTTCAATCTGAAGTAAATCATGCTCTACGTCACATACATACAGACCATTATTTAAAATGCCACGTCCAAAAAGAACATTATCTCTAAGGATAGAACATTCATTATTCTTAATTATAAATAAAAAACCATCCACATCCAACATAGGAATAGAAACAATATTCCTCACAATAGAGGGAACGTAATAACAATTATTCAAAATAATAGTCTTGCCCGTAGGCATATGTAAACTAAATGATCCTACAGATATGGCCGCAACCCTTGCTCCATTGCCCATACGTAGAATCACCTCATCTTTTTCAAGAGTCCTACTTCCCTTTAGTCCTTGCAACGAATTGCAAATATGAGAACCATAGGCGGTATCTAATACCCAAGTAGAAATTTGACCTAGTGGCATATTAACTTCGATCATGAACATGCCTGAATCAGAAGCGGTAGTCTTACTACCCTTCTTCTTCTTCAATTCTGCAAGGTAAACCTTGCAGTTCCTCTTCCAGTGCCCCAACTTGTTACAGTGAAAACAAACAGCTAAATTAGGACCAGTCAACTTGTGAGCATCTAGTATGCTCCAGAGTGATAGTGCAGGAGACATGACGAATATAGTAAATATGTAAATGATAAACACATAACAACACTTAGCAAATATTCAATTTTATTTCAAAACACTATATGAATCGGGTCTTTATTCATAAGTGTCTCCCACTAGTTTATCTAATTTTTTCAACCCCGTAAGTGAAAATTAAGCATTCATAATGCTAGTGGGAATATGGATCCTACATTCCATCACACAACCTCGGCTGTGGCACGAAACATCATGTGATGTTCAATAGGCAGACAACTCTTGTCAATTACATCTTATGTTATTCCCTAATATAAGTTTAGCCTCTTGAATAATTGAGTCATGGCTGTGGCACGACAAACTCAATATTCTAAGTCAAGTCTAACCCAATATTTCGTACAATTGAATCAGTCTCCAACGGCCCACGGCTGTAGCACGTACCGACCTTTAGATTCTAATTCAATGTACACATCTCTATGTAATAGACAAGTATTTCTTATTTCGAAATCAAAGCCCTCGGCTGTAACACGAAACGATAATGATTTAAAAATAAGAACCACTTTCTACCATGTTGGAAGGCTATGACCGACACAAGCCCGTTGTGTTATTGGCCAATTACTACTTGATATTATTTAATTTTAGAGGGATTATATTACGTTACAATCATAATCATATTATAAAGAGATTCTTCCTTTTAAATTAAATATTTCAAATCATTAATCGATAATCAGATGATTCCCAGATCGGGTGGAGCATTGTCAAGAGGCGTCACTTAATAACCCTTTCTTACAGATAGAAATCTGTTGTTAACAGAATCATCCTTTCTCTCAATATTGAAAATTCATATTCAATTACGTGTTTCATAAACACAAGAATCTCATGATCGTATTCATAATATTTATTGTTAAGGCAAAAAACGATTCCTATTCTAGATTTTCTAGAGCACGCCTTATATTGATTTAAGTTCACCTAAATCTATCATCGCATGGTAAACATAGGCATATATCTCATATATAAAATTAAATAAACAAGTAAATGTAAAGTGCAATAAAGTAAATGTGTTTGGTTATGACCCCATCCTATGTGATCTTTATCAAGCTCATGATAAAGATCAAAGTCAATCTAATATGGTGATGGAAATAAATACAACTACTTATTACATAAGTCTTCTTCTTTGTTTAGACTTTTTGTATGCCTCGTCTTCTTCTTTGTATCACCTCCATCGGATAGCCTTCTTGAGTCTTCAATTACATTACATGATTGAAAGTAAAACTAATCTAATGAAATTACAAGAATAACTCGAGTTACATTCGAGATTTATGATTACAAAGATTGACGACATGCAAGTCGTATTTAAAACCAAAACCAAAACCATTACACTAAGGTCGAAAGGCCATAACCATCCACCATGCTCATACAACACATAAAAGCATGTTAAAACACATAATCTGATCTTAACATATCATATTATCCATGATCTAATTATAAAAAGAAAATATGACAAAAATCAGAAAAATCAGAATCAAATCAGAAAAACAAGAATCACTGTTTACGGGCACTAAACGACGTCAAACGCCTTACAGATGTGTCGTTGATAGATTTAGCTATCAGTTTTGTTCAGACGCTCGTTTACCTATGGAATAGGGTATTTGTTTGCGTAAATCGGACACCAGACCCAGATTTCAACAAATCTGCAGCAGCCAATTCAGAATCCGTATCTAATATGATTCTCATAATTAGAACAAACATAAATCATGTATATATCAGTATATATACAGATTATATAATCATCTTATAATTATACAACTCACATGAATATCATATATTCAAAACCATACATATATAAGCATATTATATCAACATCAAATCATGGCGAATCACGTACATGCTCATATATCGAAAACAGTTAAACACATAAACGAATTAAAAACTTTTCGTAAGTAGCTCTGATGCCATTGAAGGGTTTTTAGCACATAAACGCAACGAAAACGTAAATTTAAATCTTAAAAAAAATGAAACCCTCTGCAGGATCCATGCGAAAAATAATATTTAATTCGTAGTTCAGTATGTTTACCTTAAGAAGCTTTACGTTAATGGAAAGATGGAGGTCTTTAATGACGATCCAAAAATGATGAACAGAGATCCTTAGCAGCTGCTCCTCAAGTGTGAAGCACTCCACCGGTATCCACCAAGAAAACGATGTAATGAAGGATGAGGAGATGGAGAGAATTAGGGTTTTGTAAATGTTTTTGGTTGAGGCAAAAATAGGGTCTATAATAGTATATTTATAGGCAAAATTTTCAGTTGAAAATTTTCCCATAAAATATTATTATTATTAACCCTTTATTATTCTCACTAATAATTAAAACATCTTTTAATTATTAATCCTTTCTCTAAACACTTTAGAAATAATTCTTTCACTTGATTTAATTTCCAAAAATTAAATTCTTAATTAATAATATTAAGAAATTTTTCTTAATTAATTTATAATCAATTAAATCTCATTTAATCAATTATTAAATTTTCCAATTAATTATTTATTTCATAAATAAATAATTATCAGCCATTATTAATTAATTTCTCCACCATTAAATCATTCTCTTTTATGGTGTGACCCTGTATGTTCAATATTAAGCCAGTAGTAGAAATAAATAATAATAAAACTATTTTATCATTATTTATATAAATTCTCTAATTCATTAAATATGATTAATTAATTAATCATATTTATTCTACATCATGAGGGATACTTCTCAGCATATCGCGACTATCCGGATAATACGAATTCACTGCTTAGAATACCAAGAACCTATTTAGTGAGTAGTTACCGTACAATTAATTCCTTCTACCCTGCAATGTCACAATTAAATACAAGGCATGGAACTTGTGTCAAGCCTATCTTATTTTATCACTTGATTTCCCATTCACTATGCTTAGTTCTATTTAATGTAAATTATAAACTCCTTTCTAATTTCATTCACTCTGGCCAGAGATTCCTGAACTAACATAAGTGGATCAGCATTGAACATTCTCTTCCTATACTGGAAGGGGTAGATCCTTTATTGATCATACAATATCTTCGTGTACAAATTCCTATACCCAGTAGAGCCCTTATAATTGTCCCTTGAGACTAAGAACTAAACCAAAGCATAGTTCAGTGTACACAAGATGACTATGATGACCTCAAGTCTAAGGATACTTGTACAACTATCACTATATGAACAACTGCTGATACGTGAGTGAACTCCATCAGTTGTTCAGCTGTGTGAATCATGTTCAGTGAACTTATTCTATAATAAGCACCTACATACTAGCTATAGTGTCACCACACAAATGTCTATGAGAACAGACATCCTTCATAATGAAGCAAGCATAGTATGTACCGATCTTTGCGGATTATAATTACCAGTTAGTAATCCTACGACCAGGAACTATTTAAGTTTAGAGTTATCATCTTTTAGGTCTCATTATTATGATCTCATCACAATCCATAAAAAGCTTTACTCTAAACTGTGGTATATCTTATTTTACCATTTAAATAGATAGAGCCCGCAATAAAATCAAAACAAGTATTTTATTAATATCAATGAAATCAAAACAGATTACATAAAAGTTATTCCTAATTCCTCATACTTGATTGGACTTAGGACATATCTCTTTCAAGTATCAGGATTTAAAATATCATAAGAATATGAAACGACTCAGAGACAAAATCTTGCAAAAGATAAAATTTTATTAATATATTAAGCAAATACATTTCATAAAACTTAAGTTACATGCTTAAAATTACAAGATTGTCCTAAGCTAAATGTCTAACATCAATAGCTTTAGTCCTAAGCTAAGAAGCCTAACGACTAACTCCTTCTGCTGTTGACGAAGAGTACTACAAGACGGATAATCCGTTCTTGCTGACGGAGATGTAGATCTCTTTGGACAGTCAACAAGTCATTTTTAATGATCTCTGGAAATTGAATCCAGAGATTATGAGGAATGTTGTTGATAGGATATGCAGTCGGAATTCCATTTTGAAAAACATGTACAGTTTCAGTGCCATAGTTGTAAAACCAACCAAACTCAGCCATTTTTGTTGATATGAAAGAAAAGAAAGAGTGAGTTTGTGAGAAAGTGAAGAATGTTTTGGCTGGAGAAATGTTGGTTTAAATAGCCAATGGAATACCAAGGGACGGGAGGACTGGGCAACAAGTCCAAGTAAAAATGATGACCCCTCGACTCCCTAGATTGATGAGTAATAACAACAACCATTGGAAGCTTAAAACAGGAGTTAATGAGCACACAAAACAAGTAAAAATTACTGTGCATATACGAGTACCACTAACCCAAATTATGTTGACTGTTTATATCTCACCCAAACATATTCTGATTTTAAATATGACTGTTTCATATTTTAACCACAAATAAGTCAAGTAAAGAATCAGAATTTAATATCAGAACTTAGACTTATATCAGAACTTAACAATCATCAGAACATGATTCCTTAACTCGAAAGGTGAATGCCTATTTCTGTAATTCTTCACACAAATTTTGATTTCGTTTCTGCAGAATTTAATCATTAGAATTTCCATCATAACTTGTCCTCAGAATTTATACCAGTGACACTTAACTTGTTCATCTAAAGCCATATTTATCACCACAATAATTTTCATCATTCATATGGAGTGTATGTGTGTGCAGTAAGCTAAATATCAGATAAAGATTAAAGTCTGATTCACTTCAGTATATCTTAGAAATAAGGCATAACTAATAACGTTGCTCAAAATCTATTAGTATTCTGAGGTCTACTTTAGAATGAGTTCATGCATGAGTCCACCTCATGCATCTTTTGAAATTCCATTTTATAGTGGCTTCTCAGTGTAAGTGAGTCACGACTGCTTATCAGAATTTATGCTATTATCAAAGTATTTCTCCAGTAATCATAGAGTGTGAAAAGTCACCAAGACAAATATTTATTTTGGTTTTCTGATGCATATTACTTAATACCAGCAATGCACTTGGGTCTTCCCTTCCATATTTTTACTCTAGATCTCAAAGGAGTACCTGATTTTTATTTATTTTTCTTTTTCTTTAGATAAGTGAGGTTTATCAGCACTTAGTACATCCATCAGATTTACTAACATCAGAACTTAACAGATAAGAAGCACTATTCTAGTTTTTGACTTAGTAATAAGATACACAAAGTAAACTTAACTAAGCTCAATATCAGACTTTGCTTGTGTTAAAAGATTTCCACATAAACGATTACTTCAAACATGGGACTTTAGTATATTGTAGACTACTAGGTCAGCATCTAACACAATTATCCTCATTGGATTGAATAGTCACAGAAGCATGCATATCACTTTCAAAGTTTAGAAATTCATATCAGACAATAATCAGTACTTAAGCAATTTTCAATTTAAGCACAGAATACACAAAGATAGTAATATCTGCAAATACTGATTATAACATCTGATGTATCATAACATAAACTAAGCAGATTTAGAGAAAGAACCTGAAACCATTCCAAGTTCATATACCAATCTTGTAAAAGTAGCTTCACACAATGGTTTTGTGAAGATATCTGCTAGTTGTTGATCTGTTGGAATAAAGTGCAATTCCACTGTACCTTCATCCACATGTTCCCTTATGAAGTGGTACCTAATGCTGATGTGCTTTGTCATTGAGTGTTGAACTGGATTACCTGTCATAGCAATAGCACTTTGATTATCACAGTAAATAGGGATTTTAAAGTATGTTAACCCATAATCCAGTAACTGATTCTTCATCCAAAGAATCTGTGCACAACAGCTTCCTGCAGCAATGTACTATGCTTCTACAGTTGATGTGGAAATTGACTTTTGTTTCTTGCTAAACCAAGAAACGAATCCGCCTCCAAGAAATTGGCAGCTTCCACTTGTGCTTTTCCTGTCAATTTTGCATCCTGCAAAATCTGCATCTGAGTAACCTATTAGCTTAAAATCTGATTCTCTGGGATACCACAATCCCAGATCAGCTGTACCCTTAAGGTACTTGAAAATTCTTTTCACAACTGTTAAGTGAGGTTCTCTTGGATCTGCTTGAAATCTTGCACAAAGACAGGTAGCATTAATGATATCAGGTCTACTTGCAGTTAGATAGAGTAGTGAGCCAATCATACCTCTGTAATCAGTAATATCTACTGATGTACCAGTATCCTTATCCAATTTTGGTACAGTGGCCATGGGAGTGGATGCACTTGAACAATATTGCATTCCAAATTTCTTCAGCAAATTTCTGGTGTACTTGGATTGACAAATAAAAGTGCCTTCTTCATTCTGCTTGACTTTAAGGCCCAGAAAATAGCTAAGTTCCCCCATCATACTCATTTGATATCTTGACTGCATCAGTTTGGCAAACTTTTTGTAAAGTCTGTCATTTATAGAACCAAAAATGATATCATCAACATATATCTGCACCAAAAGTAAGTCCTTTCCATGGTTGAGGTAGAACAGTGTTTTGTCAATAGTTCCTCTATTAAATCCACTTTCCAGAAGAAACTGAGCTAAAGTCTCATACCATGCTCTTGGAGCTTGCTTAAGGTCATAAAGTGCTTTGTCTAGTCTATAGACATGATTAGGAAATTTTGAATCTACAAAACCTGGAGGTTATTCAACATATACTTCCTCTTCCAATTCTCCATTGAGAAAAGCACTTTTCACATCCATTTGAAAGACAGTAAACTTTTTATGAGCAACATAAGCCAAAAATATCCTTATGGCTTCCAATCTAGCAACTAGTGCAAATGTTTCATCAAAATCAATTCCCTCCTATTGAGAATATCCTTTTGCAACCAGCCTTGCTTTATTCCTTGTAATTATGCCATCACTATCAGTTTTGTTTCTGAAAACCCACTTTGTACCAATAACAAATCTGTTCTTTGGTCTTGGCACTAGGGTCCAGACTTTGTTTCTTTCAAATTCATTTAACTCTTCCTGCATTGCTTGCACCCAATCAGCATCTTGAAGAGCTTCTTACACTTTCTTTGGTTCAGTTTGAGAAAGAAAAGAATTATAAAGACATTCATTTGATGTAGCTGTTCTAGTTCTGACACTTGTATCAGGATTTCTAATTATTAAGTCAGGTATATATGATTTAGTCCACTTCCTTGCAGATGGAAGGTTTTCTCTAGAACTGGATGCTCCCCCATGATCCATGATATCTTCATCAACATTTTCTGATGCTCCCCCTGAAACTATGCTCTCTAAGTTGGATCCTTCAGAATTTGAGTTTCCAGACTTATCAGAACTTAGCTCATCAGAACTTGATGAATCAGAACTTGAAGAGCTATTTGTAGGTTATGATGTTACTTGAGATGTGGTTGTATCTTCAGTATGCTCCCCCTGTACAGGTGCATCTTCCTTTGGCATAGTCACCACGGTTTCAATAACATCAGAGTTTAATCCATCAGAGTTTGCAGTATCAGAATTTAGACTGTCAGGATTTACAGTATCAGAAATTAAATCTTCATTTTCAAATCTCAGCTGATCATGATCATTGAAATCTTCAAGTCCAGTAATCTTCTTATCATCAAAGGAGACATTGATAGATTCCATGACAACCCTTGTTCTTAAATTATAGACTCTGAAGGCTTTTGTGGAAAGTGGATATCCAACAAAAATTCCTTTATCAGCTTTTAAATCAAATTTGGATAGCTGTTCAGGATGAGTCTTAAGAACAAAACACTTGCATCCAAATACATGAAAATACTTCAGATTTTGCTTCTTTTTCTTCACCATCTCATATGGTGTCTTTTCATGCTTATTAATGAGTGTTGCATTCTGAGTGAAATAAGCAGTCTACACAGCTTCAGCCCAAAAATAGGTTGGTAGCTTTGCTTCATCAAGCATAGTTCGTGCAGCTTCAATAAGAGTTTTATTCTTTCTTTTAACAACTCCATTTTGCTGTGGAGTTCCAGGAACAGAAAATTCCTGCTTGATTCCATGGTCTTTGCAGAACTCTTCCATATCAAATTCTTGAACTCAGTGCCATTATCACTTCTTATGATCTTCACAGAATCTTTGACCAATTTATCCAGTTGCTTGACATGATCAATCAAGATAGATGCAGTTTCACTTTTTGTATGCAAGAAATACACCCATGTGTATCTGGTGAACTCATCCACTATGACCATAACATATTTCTTCTTTGCAATAGACATGATATTAACTGGACCAAATAGATCAACATGTAGTAGGTGATAAGGCTCAAGAATTGATGACTCAGTCTTGCTCTTGAATGAAGATTTTCTTTATTTTGCCTTCTGACATGAATCACAAAGGCCATCAGGAGCAAATACTGATTTTGGCAATCCTCTCACAAGATCTTTCTTGACTAGTTCATTTATATTGTTGAAATTTAAAGGAGAGAGTTTCTTGTGCCAATTCCAGCTTTCTTCAATTGATGCTCTACTTAACAGACAGATTGCAGAACCATCAGTACTTGTTGAAAGCTTGGCTTCATAAATGTTACCATGCCTATATCCTTTCAAAACAACTTTGCCTGTAGATTTGCTTACAACTTCACAGTGTTCTTCAAAGAAATCCATATGATAACCTCTGTCACAGATTTGACTAACACTCAGCAGATTGTGTTTAAGTCCTGAGACCAGAGCTACTTCTTCACTGATGACATTCCCCAGATTGATATTGCCATATCCCAAGGTTTTTCCAATGTTACCATCTCCATAAGAAACACTGGGCCAACTTTCTCCACAAAGTCTGATAGTAGGGCTTTATTTCCAGTCATATGTCCTGAACATCCACTGTCCAGAACTAGGATGTTTTTCCTGTTACCCAGCAATCACAAAGACCATTAATGATTAGTTTTAAGGACTCAAACTTTCTTGAATCCTTTGGCCTTATTAAGTTTGTTAACATTTGCAGCAGATTTAGCATCAGAGTTTATGTTAACATTTTTCTTATCATCATTTACACTATCAGACTTTGTATCAGAACTTACACTAGAAGGAACAATGCTAACTTTCTTTACAGAAGGTTTTATTTGATAATAATCATAGTACACACTATGATATTCCTTACAAGTATAAATGGAATGCCATAAACTACCACAATGAAAACAAGGATTTTGTGGCTTATATTTAATAGACTGACTCTTAACTCCTGATTTTGAAGGTAAGGAGTTTATGTTATTATTTTTCCTGCAAAAAGAAGCCAGATGGTTAGAATTACCACAATTATGACATGTTTTTCTAGGAGCATTAGGAACAGGCTTGTAATCATTACTTTTATTCACACCTTCCTTTCCATTCCTATTTTTCCTAGGTGACTTTACCTTGTTTACATTCTTAACATCTTTCAGCTTATGCTTAAGCTGCTTCTTTGTCATTAAGCCTATGTTTACTTCAGCTGGCTTACCCTGTTTTGATTTGTCAGAAGCTAATTTCTCTTTAACTTCTGATTTATCAGTATCAAACTTTACAGCTACAAACTTAACAGGTTTTACCTTTGGCTTTTATTTAATAACTATAGGCTCAATTTCTACAGTTCCTTTATCATTCTTGTCATCTCCATAACCTAAGCCCTCTTTCCAGTTTCCACTACTTAATAAATTCTGAGTTGTTCTGCCAGAGTTAGTCCAAGTTATGATAATCTCTCTTTCCTTTTCTAACTCAGTTTTTAGAGATTCATTCATTTTAAGTACTTCATCCCTAACATAAAAAGCATCATCTCTATCTTTCTGAGTTTGATGGAACATGACTAACTCTTTTTCTAAATAATCATTCCTCTTTTTACAAGCAAGATTTTCAGAAGTTAATCTTTCACATGTTAAAGTTTGATCTCTATAACTAATGAACATGGTTTTAAGATATCTTCTCAACTCATTAATATCATCAGTATGAAAGGCATAAGTAGTTTGAGGTACCTTTAACTCAGCAGCATCAGAACTGCTATCAGCATTTACCATCAAGGCATAGTTCTCCTCACTTTCAGAATCTGAGGTGCCTGTCCAGCTTTTCTTCTTTGTGACAAGAGCTTTGCCTTTGTCACTCTTCACTTTCTTGCAATCAGGAGATATGTGGCCTTTCTCACTACAGTTATAGCATTTGACATTTGTGTAATCTCCTCTGTCAGGCTTCCCTCCTTTGTCTTCAGATTTTATGAAATTCTTCTTATCAGAACTTGCACCTTTCCTGGAAAATTTCTTTCCCTTCCTGAATTTTCTGTATACAATTCTTGTGATTCCTTTCACCATAAGAGCACACAGCTTCATCATCTCTTCATCAGCATCCATCTCAGGCAAGCTTTTAGTTTATGAGTCATCATCACTATCAGAACTTGATGACTCAGTATCAGACTTTGTGATGAGAGCTTTTCCCTTGCCTTTCCTTGAGGTAGCTGCTTTGGGAGATTCCTCCTCAGCCTTAAGAGCAACTATTATTGACTTTCCTCCTTTCCTCTTGCTTCTTTGTTCCATCTCAAGTTCATGAGTCTTGAGCATCCCATAAATTTCATCAAGAGTTGTTTCTTCAAGATTATAGTTGTCTCTTATAGTGGTGGCCTTCAAATCCCATCTTTCAGGAAGTGCTTATAGGAATTTAAGATTTAAATCCTCAAGATCATATTCCTTGTCGACTAGTGACAAATCATTCAAGAGTTTGAAAAATCTGTCATATAAACCAGTTAATGACTCATCAGGCTTTGAGTCAAAGTGTTCATACTCTTGAGTGAGTATTGTCTTCCTGTTCTTCTTAACTGATTCGGTTCCCTGGCATCTTGTCTCCAAAGCATCCCATATCTCCTTTGTAGTCTTGCAGTTAATTACCCTGTTTGACATGTCATTATCAATGGCACTATGCAGCAAGTGTCGTACCTTAGCATCCTTAGCAATTGAAGAGATATCTTCAGCAGAGTAATCACTCTTCTCCTTTGGTACAGACTTTACTGGTTGACCTGCAACTATAACAGCGAGCTTGATTGGCTTGTGTGTCCTTCATTGATTCTGTCAAGGTATTCTGGATCAGTAGCTTCCAGAAACATAAACATCCTCACCTTCCATATGGAATATTCAGTTGGTTTCAGTATGGGAACTCTAATAGTCCCAGATCGACTATGGATTTGAGTCTTTGGAGGTTCTTCAGTTTTGGTGGGCTTGGTTGGAATTTCTTCTTCAGACATGATTGTTTTTGGATCTTAAACTGTTTGTGTGTTAACAGATTTGCTCTGATACCACTTGTTAGGTCACACACACTGTATAAGGGGGTTGAATACCGTGTTTATCACAATCAAATCGAATTAAAGAACTCAAGTAACAGAAAACAGACTTTATTCAATATAATAAACTCTGTTACAATATGGAACTGTCTTCTCTCAGTGATGAACAAATTATCACGAGAGCTGCTAGGGTTACAATGAATATTATTCTCGATAATGATAACACATATAGTGTAAACCCTATGTCTATGTTTATATACTACACAGTTACAAGATAATCGCTAATTGATATGGAATATAATTTTGCTTCCTAAAATATATCAATCAGATATCTTTTCTTCCAAGTATTCCATTCTTCATAGAATTCCTTCTTCATGCATATCTCTTCTTGCGTTTGTATTGATCATCTTTCCTTTAAATCTGCCGCCTTCCTTATCTGAAAGTCTCCTTAAGTCCTGATATTATCTCCTGATAAATATCTCCTGATAACTTAAGTTCTGACAACCTAAGTTCTGACTTCAGTATAAGTGCTGATTTCCAGTTACGTACTGATTTGTCCTGTTTAAGTAAGATATGAAAACTAAACACAAATCATATTAGACATGACATTATGAAATATATCTAACAGGTGCATACAAGAGTGTTAGGTCCCAATGTGTTTGTAGAAGGGGGGGTTGAATACAAACAGTACCAAATAATTGAATTAAATGTGGAATAAAAAATGTGAAACAAAATTCAAGTTAAATAAAAATATTATTAAACTTGAAAGGTGTTACAACAACTGTATCGATTACAAGGAATTAATCTCAAATTAATTATCACAAATCTAGAATAAATTCGACATGAACTTTTTCTATTTTTGTAATAAAAAGATTCAAATGCTAAACGCAATTTGAGATTAAGTTCTAGGGATTTTGATCCGCTAGATTGTTACACAAGAACAAGATAATGATTTCTAGTGGTTTGGATTTAACTTTACTAGCTAGAAATTGTGATCTTGAATTTAGCAGAGAAGAGATGATATATTTTTCAGCTTCTGCTTTTCTTTGTTCTTGAACTATTTTTCGGATGGATATTGACTTCTGTTGCTTCTGTTGTTTTTGTAATCAATCAACCTTTGATTTAATTGGCAAGACAATCCTTTTAGCTCAGCAAGACAATCCATTGAGCTAGCAAGACAATCCATTGAGCTAGCAAGACTTTCGGTGAGACTATTGATTGAACTAGCAAGACAATCAGAATGAACTGGCAAGACAATCCTCCTCCCAGTGTAACTTTCGGTATGAAAATTGAAATGACTTGGCATGACAATCGGTATGACAATCCAGATTGTCATGCTAGTTCATTTTCAATTGTCTTGCTGATTTAAACTGATTTTAATCCAAAAACAATTCTGAAAAATCTTAATATTAATTCAGAATTAATTAATCAATTAATTCAATTAATAAATAAATTAATCTTTGCAGATATAATTTATTTTCTTAATTAAATTATATGACTTAATTAATTAATAGAGAATTAATACTATTCTTGAACTGCAACCATTCTTCTGCAAATCTTCTGAAAATCACTGAAAATTATGAATCAATTCCACCACTTCAATGTTGACACTCGATGTACTGTCTGGTTCATGAGTGACTAACTTCCGTGACGTATCTTCATGTCTTGACTTTGATACTTGATTTTCTTCAGATTAAATCCTTGTAATTATCTGATACCCTGACGAGATCTCTATCACTTGATTAAATCCATAATCTTGATTTATATCACTGAGGCATGATCAATTTCTTGAACTTCTTCCAGTGAATTAATTCCTCAATTATGTAGATGAACCTTGTTTCTGAATCCTTTGACAGATGCTACTTAGGGAGATCTCTCTGACGGTAGATCCACTATTTACTTATTACATTCTTATTTGAGTTGAGTTAAATCCTCGAATATATAAATAGGCTATGACATATGCCTTACAATCTCCCCCTATTTGTTTGTTAGATAATAACACACAAATACCTAGAGGATAACTCAACTAACAAATAAGAAAAAGATATAAACAGAAATGCAAAGTAAATAGCAGAAAAGTTCTGGACTAGATTTAACATTTTCCAGATTCCAAATAGATGTTCCTCTAGACTGAACATATCTTCAAGTAGTTTCATCTTCTTTTGTACAACCACATTTCCTGTTGAGAAGCCCATATCTCTCTTGCTTCTCCCCCTATGAGAATCAACTGATTAAAGAAGATCACCTTTGTTTACCACCTCTCCCGTACAATAGGATCCGCAGATAAAAACCAATGGTACTCCTTATTTAGAAAATAGCTTCTTCCCTTATCACTAGGAAATCACCTTGTGTTTTACCACCTCTCTCGTATAATAGGATCCGATGTTACAAACAACAATGGTGTGGTGTAGTGTACATGTTCTTTACCTTTTTCTTACTCCCTGCAATTTCTCCCCCTTAGTTGAGGAATCCTCCAAACTATTACTTAAGCTTTTATCTCCCCCTTAGTGAAGGAATGTATGCCGTCGTCTGAAGGAGTTCTCATATTCCACTTGGTTGGAAAAGAAATAACAAGTAGTTTCTCTTTATTCCTCACTGTGAGTGTGTGATTCTGTTTAGTGTACCTCACATGTGTTTCACTCTTCTCTCCACTCGTGTTTACACTTATTCTCACAAGTGTATCACTCCTCTCATAGCTCCAAAAATCAGCTGTACCTGCAAGGAAAATCACCTTAGCCATCCTTAAGGAGGTCACAGGTGGTGCAATGGGAGTTCACAAATCCCCATCCTTGTTAAACTCGTCAGATGAATCTGAGTCATAATCTACAAGTTGCTAGTTTCCCTTTTAGGGTTCCAGATTTGAATTCTGGGAAGGTAAACAATGATCCAACGAATTTAGCATAAAGATCAAGGTTCCCTTCTAATGTCTGTGAAGACATTTCCTTGTGACTCATCAGGTAATATCTGAATCATTGTCAATAAGTTGCCGATCTGCACCTATGTCAGATCCACTATCCGCAGATGCATCCAGGGGATTTAAGCCTGGGGAGGTAGACACTGACCACTGACATATGGCTTTTGGATCAGTATCCTCTCCTAACACCTATAAAGGCAATTGGTCCATTAACGAACCTTGAACAATCGAATCTGGCCTTAAAATGGTCGAAACTCTTGTTTCCGTCAACTCATCCTTTGTGTGTGTAACCTTTCCTTGTGCATTAAGAATTGTTTATATTTGAGGTGGTGACACTATATCGGATACCCTGGCCGACAGGCAAATTTCAATAGACGCACCCTGTCGAGAGAATGAATCTAGTAACTGTTTTTGTGCCTTTTCAACCATTACATCTTTTTGAGAAGATGTATGGGGGTTAGCAGTTATCTCGGTTTAAATACTACTCATCTATGTAGGAGACAGAGCTACTGGGTTGACTACAGAACCTTCCTTATGTGGTGCACTAAGGCACTATCTCCCTCACGCTCATTCATATTACATATAGTGGTAAGAGAGTGTTGGTTGGTTATGTTTTTGTGTTTGTCTTTACAGTCTGGGATAGACGTTGTGGGTTTTCAACCTCATGACTGTAAATGAAAGAAAGTCATTGGAGACTAAACCTGTAACACAGAACATATGGTAATAGAGAGAAAATGATTTACAATAGTGATTTCAAAAGATTTTACATGAAATAAGAAATCACTAATGTAGAAAGAAGTTTGATTTTGTTTTTCAATATGAATGAGTTTTTGATAAAACATTGATCACTTAGGGTAAAGTCTAAGTAATTCTCATTCATGTCAAAAGCTTACAAATATCTGCAACATAATGTTAACAACATATCATTGACCGATACTTGTCAAGTACTTTAGATACTAATTGTTATGTTGCAGGGAATTTAAAATAAAATAAAAATAAAATAAAAAAAATAATACAATACAAATTATAATAATAAAAACAAATATCAATGAATTAAATACCAAATATCTATTAACAAGATATCAGCATTCAATTTCATATATCATACAATATTTACAATTACAGAAAATACAAATAAAAACTTATATAAATATAGCAAAAATATAGAAACTATTTACAAGTTCAAGATAACATTACCAGCTTGTAAACAACCATATCCCTCGCATAAACCTTTGCTGTTATCTCCAAAGGTAACTAGAGGGCCAGCTTTCTCAATCCACATTTGATAGCAGGGCTCTATCTCCGGTCATATGTCTTGATGATCCATTGTCAAGAATCCACACTTCCGGTTTCACCTGTTTTAATGCCCTGCAACACAAATGGATTAACCCTTCTTCGGAACCCAAACTTGGTTGGGCCCGGCATACTTGTAGAACTGTCCTTTGTCAGGCAAAACAACATTTTTAATCTTAATTGTCTCAACTTTCTCAATGACTGAACATTTGACCTTGTAAACAGCCTTAACAAATTTCTGTTTAAGCCTAGGCACAAATGTCTCCTTTCTAGCCTTAGAAGGACTAGCAGTCTTAGACCTATCATGCTTCTTGTTATTTACATGCTGACGAGGAGTAGTCTTATCATTAGAAACATGCTTACCATTAAAATAAGCATACATCATATTAAAAGCACAAGACATACAATTAGAAACACCACATGCTTTATGAGAGATATTAACAGCAGGCAATTTATGCATGGTAGACATGGCATTTTTGTTATCCAACTCATGTGTGTCTGAGTTAGTCTCAGTTGCTTTTACAACTTTGACTGGAACTTTCGACACACTCGACTTGGAAACAACCTTCTCATTAGCAAGATCTTCAACACGTATTTCTTCCTGAATAACAGAAGAGGTCGCATCAAATGGTTCAACAATTGATGGTTTATAGAGGGGTTCATCAACACCCTTAAGCACATGTGGTACTTCCCTCCCTTTAGCACAGACACGAGGAGGGGAGTTTATGCCTAATTCTCCAATAGCAACATTGTAATCATAACCTATTCCAGATGTTTGATTAATAGATTGCTTACTGTAGAACTCTTTAGCCTTCGAACAAGAATTGAAGTAGGCTCTAACCTTAGTCTCAAGACCGGTGATCTTGTCTTTGAGAATAGTTTCGAGTTTTCTATAACAGTCAACTCTATTCTCTAGAAAAGATACTTGTTCTTTTAATTTATCTTGATTAATGTGCACAAGTCTTAATTCATTGACCTCTTTCTCAAGGTCTGTGATCTGTAAACTTAACAGTTCATTATCACGACGTGCACAATCTAAGTTACCTCTTAGATGATAAACCATTTCGGCATCAGAAAGTTTTACCTATTCTTGATGATGAAGCTTTTCCATCAATAACCATAAGAGCAAGATTTCCTTCTTCTTCATCTTCACTGTCAGTATCATTCCAGCTTCTTCCCTTTGCCAGATAAGCCCTTTCAGAGTTCTTTCTTACTTGCTTTGGCTTCCTACTTTCTGTGGCAAAGTGTCCCAACTCATTGAAGTTATAGCATCTAATGGTGCTTCCATCAACCATCCCTGTTTTGTATCCACCACTGCTGGTGTTAGAGGATGAAGATCCACCTTTCTGGAATTTGTTGTAGTTGGACTTGTATTTAAGCTTGGGATTCTTCTTGAATCTGACATGGGAGAATCTCTTGACAATTTGGGCCATTGACTCGTCTTCCAATTGCTCCAGCTTTTCCAAGGAATAAAAATCATCACTTGATTGATTTGTAGTAGGAGGATCATATTCTGCTACTAACATATTTTCCTCAGCCTTGGAACACTGTACCATTCTCTCCAATTGTTGAGATTGCTGTTATTGTTGACCTTCAGCTACAAGTGCAGTAGATGTGCTAATCATCCTATCTTTCCCGTAGACTTCCTTTTGCTGAATCTGCTCCAACTCATAGGTTTTCAACACACCATAGAGTCTATCCAAAGAAATCTCACTCAGATCTCTAGCTTCTCTAATGGCAGTGATTCGATGTTCAAGATGAGTTGGCAGTGTTAAAAGGAACTTTTTGTTGACCTCCCTGATTGAATAATATTTCCCATTTATGTTCAGGTTGTTGATCAACGTATTGTACCTCTCAAACACTTCAGTAATTCCTTCTCCTGGATTTGATTTAAAATATTCATACTCAGAGGTTAGGATCTCCAACTTGTTCTCCCTAACTTCCTCTGTGCCTTCATTAATTACCTCAATAATTTCCCACATGTGTTTAGAATTTTTACAGTTCATCACATGTCTGTTCATCAAGGGATCAAGGGAATCAATTAATATGACTGAAAATAAAATCCTACGATCAGAGTTTAAGGAGAAGGCTGACCCAAATGTTTCTAATGGATATGTCAACATTGGAAAGACTCTAGGACATGACAATATTAAACTTGAGAATGTCATCATTGAAAATATAGCTCTAGTTGCAGAACTCAAGCATAATCTGATGAGTGTGACTCAAATTTGTGACAATGGTTATCATGTGGATTTATATGATGAACATTGTGAAATTGTCAGCAAATCTAGTGGCAATATTGTAATGATTGGATTCAGATATGGTAACTTGTATGAAGCCAAACTCTCCATAAATACTGATAGCTCTAAAATTTGTCTGCTAATTAGAGCTATAAATGAACTTAAAGTTCAAAAATATTAATGAACTTGTGAAAAAAGATCTAGTGAGAGGATTTCCCAATGTAGTCTTTGCTCCTGATGGCCTATGTAACTCATGCCAAAAGGCCAAACTAAGAAGATCACCATTCAAGAGTTAGATTGAATTCTCAATTCTTGAACCATTTCACTTATTAGATATTGATCTTTTTGGTACAGTAAATGTAACGTCTATAGCTAAGAAGAGGTATGCACCTGTCATTGTTGATGAGTATACTAGATATACATGGGTCTATTTTCTGCATACAAAATATGAGACTCCATCTATTCTTTTGGAACATATGATATAACTGGAAAAAGGATGAAACACAATGTAAAGATTGTCAGAAGTGATAATGGAACTGAATCCAAGAACATCACTGTAGAAGAATTACAAATACAAAGAGATCACACATGAATTTTATGCCTCTGGTACTCCAAAATAAAATGGAGTATTCGAAGAGAAGAATACGACTCCCATAGAAGCTGCAAGAACCATGCTTGAAGAAGCAAATTGCCAACCTGCTTTTGGGCTGAGGCTGTGCAAACTGCATGCTTCGCACAGAATACAACTCTGATAAACAAGCATGGCAAGACACTATATGAGATGGTGAAAGGAAAGTAGCCAAATTTGAAGTATTTCCACATTTTTAGCTTCAAGTGCTTTGTTCTCAAAACTCATCCTGAACAACTTTACAAAGTTTGATCTAAAAGCTGATGAAGGCATTTTTGTTGGATATCCATTATCAACAAAGGCTTTCAGAGTTTATAATCTGAAAGCAAGGGTGGTTATGGAATCTATACATGTATCTTTTGATGACAAGAAGATAACATGTCTAAAAAATGTTGATAATCATGACTAACCAAGATTTGAAAATGAAGTACCATATGTTGAACAACTAAATTCTAAAACTACAAATCCTGATATCATCTTAGACTCTGATGGTCCATTTCTAAATAATGAAAATCCCAATACTGAAGCACATATTGAGGGGGAGCAACATGACCACTCTTATGAGTCCAACTCTAGTGATACAACTAAAGAAACAGTAAGAGATACTTTATCAGACTCAAATTCCTCAAATACTGATTAAATAATTCCAGATAACTGAGGAAGCACTAGTTCAAGGGGAGAATAAAAAAATGATGATGATACACATCAAGATGAAAAAAAGACTTCACGGATCATGAGGGAGGATCTAATTCAAGAAGTCTACTTCCTTCTGCAAGAAAATGGACTAAGTCAGATACTCATGACTTAATTATTGGAAATCCTGACATTGGTGTAAGGACAAAGAAGCCACTCAAGATGAATGTCTCTATCATTTTTTTCCATCTCATACAGAACCAAAAAAAGTGGAGGAAACTCTTCAAGATGCTTATTGAGATATAATATTGTGTTAGGACGAAAATACGCGCTAATTTACACGCAAGTATACCCGTTAACAAATAATATAGAATTCTTTTTAGTTCGTTCCCACAGAGACTGGTTTAGGATAACTTCAATCTATGCACTTATGCAACAATAGTATGGTTATTATTCAATGTTAAGATGATAACAAGTTGAGATTGTTTCTAACTATGATTAACTAAGAGATTATGCTAAATAACATTAACTAAGAGAATTGAGGTTGTATTACTTATATAAGACAAACATGGGATTCTAACTTCATTACAACTTCATTCAAAGTCATTGTTCTTAACCTTAGCATGCAATGGTGATGACAACTAATCAGATAACACGAAAGTAGTAAACGCCAACTTTCGTTGCACAAATACCCTACTACCAGACATCCACAAAAGAGATAGAAGCTGAATATACACCAAATATGTTGAGACCCTATATGTCTATAGAATTTGACAACATAAAGGTTTACTGTGCAAGTTATTTATCGTGATTACATAGGGCAAGATGGTTAAAATTACCTATGAATCATGCATAACGAATACATGAACCTATGCTAGCATCGCAAGTTCTAAACCTCTAAATTCACTTTCACTTCAAAAGAGATTAACACGCTATCTTATAAGTTCGTGACACTCATAAGACAAATAAGCACAACCAATACTAGGATATCATACTATCACCACACACTAAGATATTATAACAAATTAACTATTGAAATCCATAAGTAAATCCGTTTGAACCCCACGATAACAATTAGTTCATAACTGAACTCATCATCACCGTGGGTTCCGATGAAAGAATGGTATAATAAACTAAGTCTTTAATAACTGAATAAATAATCAAGTACGTTAACAAGAGTAATAGGTTCAACAAACAAGAAAACTAGCATCCAAGATTATAACTCAATCAAAGAATCTCAATTAAAAACAAGCTTTTCTTCTCCTTCATTGTATTTGTGTTCCTAGTCTTCTTGTTGTGTTCTCCTTAATCTCTATTATGAAAAACATCTTTTAAGAGTCATTATATAGCAGCCCAAATCATCCAAAAGCCTAGCAAATCATTCTTCTATTCAAATCAGAATTTCTGGAAAATGTCCTGGCGCGACCGCTCTGTGTCTAGCGCGGCCGCTCCCAAGTGTAGCGTGGCCGCGCTGAGCTTCTGGAAAAATCATTATTTCTTGTCTTCTCTTGCTGGTTTCTTCGCGCACTTGACCAAGTCTTCATCCTCACACTCTTCCAAGCATATATCATGCAAAATCCATCCCTTCTTCCTGTCTATGCCTTAAAATGCAAAAACTACAAAAAACACATCAAATACACAAATAACTTGAGTACAAAACACCAATTCGAGCCTTTACGAAGTGTTCTAAGTGGAGACAAATACCACTTAACACACCCCAAACTTGAATCGATGCTTGTCCTCAAGCATAAACAGACTCAAAAACAAGAAATAAAAATGCATAAATGCAACTAACATGAATGCAACGATCCCCTCAGAATAACTAAACCAACCAATGAGCAACATCTCAACAAATGCAATTATTCGCACAGAGTTCAATCAAATCCCACAAGTCAACTCACAAGCCAGAAATGTGCATACGTGCAATTGCTTAACATATATATTCTCTGTTATGTCACACAACACTGTAGAAGGGGGTTAAATACAGTGTTTTCACAATCAAATCGATTTAACACAAGTATGTAATAAAGATCAATTATATTGAATAAACTCTGTTACAATAAGAACTGTTGTTCTCTCTCAGTGATGAACAAATATCACTAAGAGCTGCTAGGTTACAATGAATAATCTTCTCGATAATGATAACACATATAGTGTAAACCATAAGTCTATGTTTATATAGTACACAGTTACAAGATAACTTCTAATTTATATGGTATATAATTTTGTCTCCTAAAATATATCAATCAGATATCTTCTACAAGTCTTCCAGTCTTCTAACTCTTTCCATGCATATCTTCTTTTGTTTAAATCTCGATCTTCTACTGTAAATCAGCTTCCTTCCTTATATGAAAGTCTTCCCGCACTTAAGTTTTGATATGACCTTAAGTTCTGATATTAAGTTCTGACTTCCAGTAAGTCCTAATTTCAGTAAGTCCTGTTATGTCCTGTTTGTTAAGATCTGAAAACTAAACATGAATCATATTAGACATGACATCTCAAATATATCTAACATTCTCACAATTAGATCAATAACCATGACTCACTACTCATTAAGACAATCATAAGGTTATAAATAGAATAAATATTGAACTCAAAATGACTGACAACACTTCAATTTTATTGGAGTTATACAAGGCTTCATGCTTTTAATGATAACACATAAACAACACAAACATGCTTATTTGATCGTGCAATAAGTGAGGTCCACAAAAGACTTATGCGATAATACCCATGTAGCGAGTGTTAGGTTAACAGATCCCAGACTATAAAAGCCTTAGGTCGCTAGGCACAAAGTCCCCTAGAACTTAATAACTCGAGTATTAAAGTTCCCACTCGTGATCAATTATGCATAACACATATTTTTTTCTTTTCTTTTCTTTTTTTTTTTCCATTTTTTTCCATTTTTTTATATTTTTTCTTTTCACATGATTTCTGAACGAGTGCGTTTCGATCCATCTCGCTCAACCCTAGACTACTCATATAAAATGAGCCGGCTATTAGCCATTTGACACCTAGCCACAATTAGCAATGAAATCCAATATTTTCCTCCAATTTTTAAAAATCCATGTTATTACGCCACTAAGAGAATATCATATACTCTAGACATAAACAAGTGATTAAACCTTGACAAACAACAAACCATGATCATGATCTAGCATGCAAGCAATATATAAGACTTAGTGAAAAAATCTTATTTCTAGCATGCAAATTAAATCATTAGGACTTAACATCCCTCTATACGACATCACTACACTCGAATCAATATCACAAATTAATCGGAACAACAAACTTAAGGGATCATGATATAATGCACATACAACTATATGCAACATACTAACATGCAAAATAAATATGCAAACTAAAAAAAAACTACATGACAAATATGCAACTATATGAACTAAACTATCATAAATATGCAACTATATGGACTCACACAAACATATTCCTTAACTACAACCCCCAAACTTAAAATTTTCACTGTCCTCAGTGAAGGTAATAGTAAGGAATAAATGCATACTTACTCGGAATCAGGCTTGTCATCACCCTCCGCGGGTGGTGTGTCAAGAGGCGGGTACACAGAATCCTCACCTGGGTAAGGTCCTGTGCAAACCTGCTAGGGATGTCATGCATCGCATTCATCTGCCTCATCAAGCGCCTATAATGCGCTGAACCCAAACCAACCCTGTCCACTACTTCCTGCTACTGCTGCTGCGAAGAACTAGGCTCACCCCTCTAATGTCTCCATGCTGCTCTACTAGCCTGATCTGAACCACCAGTATATGTCTGATCGGCTGGCTGGCCACCCGGAAAGTGATCATAAGTGTAGCCGAGCCCCTTCTCATCAGCCTTCCCATCGTACCACTCCTGCATCACTGCTATCATTGAAATGTCAGTTGGGGCACTAGGTAGCTGAAGCTGCTCGTGTGTGGGCCAATGAACTCCAACCGACATAGAGAGCTTCATCACAATCGACATATACAGAATAGAACCGGTAGTGCTCCCACGCAGAAACCTCAGAATACCTTGATAAATAATGGAGTCAAGATCCAAATAATCACCCTACAAAATCCTCCACAATAACTTTGCATGATCCACAGTAACATCGTGCACATGTGAAGAAGGCATGATGTTTCGCACAGATAAAAGAGTTCTATGCACGAGCAAACCTATTCATGCATGAGGCAGGGAAAGTTGCATACTCGTTCGAACCCTTATTGAACTTCCAATGAATCTCGGGAACACACAACATTGCAACAATGAGGTCCAAGTCAAAATCCTCCCCGGTCTTTGTCACCCAATCCTCCTGACCCGGCTGTCTCTCGGGCTGGTTAATTACCCGACGAATAGCCTCCACCGTATAGTCCACAGTCAAACCACAAAATACCGAGTATCCATTCTTGTTCACCTTCACGTTCGTATAAAACTCGTGAACAACACTCATGGGCACAACAGCGGGTGTCTCACCAAAAGAGACCCAACCCATCTCTAGAATCATCTCCAAAAGCTTACATCCCTCCCTGATGGTAGAAAACCCCTCTCCTTCGCTATGGGCTTTGATAGCAACCTCGTATACTCCACTTCAGCCTTCGGAGTAGCAAACCTAGGCCTCACACCCCCAACACTTGAAGAATCGGTGGTGTTACTGCTAACTTGAGTCCTTTGTCTCTTTGGTGCCATTGAATTTGAATAAGTTGAGAAAAAAGAAGTGTATAAGAGAGATTTAGGTTTGAGATTGAAAAATATGGTGAGGAATAGATGTGTGGAAGTGTATGTATATATAGATAATGAAGAATTAGTTTTGGAATAGAAGTGGGAATTAATCATGGGATTAGTGGGGATAATGGGGTGTAATAAGGCTTAAAAATCGGGTATGAGTGATTGTAACTGATGTGGGAAGAGGGAAATTTGGCTGATGAATTGTTTCAGTGTTGAATTTTCAATTTTTCTGCTTCTTTTTTTTCTCCAGGGCATTAGCGCAGCCGCCCCACCAGGCAGCGTGGGCGCTCTGTGTGTCTGTCAAACCAGCATAGCCGTACAATTTTAACTTCCACCCATTTTAAGACATAATCATCCACCAACAAGATATACTGATTATTGCAAGATGAGACAAATGGCCCCATAAAGTCAATTCCCCAAACATCGAAGACCTCAACCTCGAGTAGCACATTTAGAGGCATCTCATCCCTCTTGGACATATTACCAACACGCTGACAGCGATCACATTTCAAAATGAACTGATGCGTATCCTTAAACAATGTAGGCCAGAAGAATCCTTCTTGAAGGATACGAGCTGCTATCTTTTCTCCACCATAGTGGCCTCCATAAACAGTCAAATGACAGTCTTGCAAGATACCCTCCGTCACGCTGTACGGAATACATCTCCTGATAATTTGGTCAGCTCCTTGCCAAAACAAAAATGGCTCATCCCACATGTACCACTTCACCTCATGAAGAAACTTCTTCCTTTGAGCAGAAGACAAGTCTGGAAGCATAATGTTGCTCACAAGGTAGTTCACAATGTCTGCGAACCACGATTCTTCCTCTTGCACCCCAAACAACTGCTCGTCAGGAAAAGACTCATTTATCAATGTCTTATCCTGTGAATTGTACTTGGATCTTCTAAACAAGAGAGATGATCAACGATGTGATTTTCAGTACCTTTCCTATCCTTGGTCTCCAACTTAAACTCCTGAAGTAAAAGAACCCACCGAATCAATCTAGGCTTCGAGTCCTTCTTCGAGATGAGATAGCGAATAGCAGCGTGATCAGTGAAAACTATCACTTTCGTCCCAAGAAAATAAGAGCGAAACTTCTCAAAATCATAGACAATGGCTAAGAGTTCCTTCTCAGTAGTAGTATAGTTCAGTTGAGCACCATTGAGGGTCTTAATAGCATAGTAGACCACATAAAATATATTGTTCTTCATTTGCCCAAGTATTGCTCCAACTGCAGAGTCACTTGCATCATACATCATTTTAAAAGGCTCATTCCAATAAGGTTCAGTTATGACAGGTGCTGTAATCAAACTCTTCTTTAAGCTCTCAAAAGCAGCTAGTCACTCATCATCAAACTTGAAAGGGACATATTTCTCGAATAAATTGCACAACGGTTTAGAAATTTTAGAGAAGTCCTTGATGAACCGCCAATAGAAACCCGCATGACCAAGAAAACTGTGAATCCCCTTAACAAAAATTGGTGGAGGAAGGTTTTCAATGACCCCCACCTTGGCTTTATCCACCTGAGACCTTATGCCCAAGAATGATGCCCTGTTGCACAAAAAGTGACATTTCTCCCAATTGAGAACCAGATTGGTCTCAACACACCTTTTAAGAACTGCGCCAAGATTTTGCAAACACTCGTCGAAAGAATCCCCGAACACAGAAAAATCGTCCATGAACACCTTCACATTTTGACCAATCATGTCCAATAAGATAGCCATCATGCATCTCCGAAATGTAGCAGGTGCACCACACAACCCAAATAAAACTCTTCTGAAGGAAAAAGTACCAAATGGATAAGTGAAGGTAGTCATTTCCTGATCTTCTGGAGCAATGCAAATCTGATTATAACCCGAATAGCCATCCAGAAGATAATAGTATTCATGCTCAGCCAACCTGTCAAGCATGTGATCAATAAAAGGCAGAGGGAAGTGATCCTTTCTCGTGGCTTTGTTCAGCTTCCTGTAATCCATGCAAACTCTCCACCCCGTGACTGTCTGAGTAGGAATGAGCTCATTCTTCTCATTAGCTACAACCGTGATACCTCCTTTCTTCGGCACACATTGAACCGGACTCACCCGAGAACTGTCAGAGATGGGATAGATGATCTCTGCATCTAGCCACTTGAGAATTTACTTCTTCACAACTTCTTTCATGATTGGATTAAGCCGCCTTTATTGCTCAACAGTAGGCTTGCTACCTTCCTCTAGCAGAATTTTATGCATGCAATAAGAAGGGCTGATTCCCTTAATATCTGCTATAGTCCATCCAATTGCCGATTTGAACTCTCTCAGAATTCTTAAGAGTTTTTCCTCATCACTACCTAAAAGGTCAGACGTAATAATCACAGGAAAAGTAGATGCATCACCTAAAAAAGCATACCCTAAGTGTTCATGCAATGGTTTAAGCTCAAGTGTAGGAGCTTCCTCAATAGATGGCTTGAGGCGCTTTGGAGATTTGTTCAGATCCTCCATTCCAAGAGATTCAAAAGGCATATCCATCTTCCACTTCTAGGGAGAAGCATTTAGTTATTGCAATTGCTCCTCACCTTCATCATCTTCACTATCCGAATTCCCCAATAAGGCCTTTTCTAAGAAATCAGACCTTAGCAATTGATCAAGTTCTGAAGTAATCACAGAATTGACAAACTCCACCTTTAATCACTCCTCATTTTCCAGCACTCGCATGAAACACATCAAAATGTACATCATGATCCAGCACTTGCATGGTGAGCTCACCCTTCTGCACATCTATCAAGGTTCGGCTAGTAGACAAGAAAGGTCTTCCCAAGATTATAGGAATCTTCTTATCCTCCTCGAAATCAAGAATTACAAAATCAGCAGGAAATATGAGTTTATCCACCTTGACCAACACATCTTCCAAAATGCCTCGTGGATATGTAATAGAACGATCGGCCAACTGCAAAGTCATATAAGTCGGCTTTGGATCAGGTAAGTCCAACTTCTTGAAGATTGACAAAGGCATCAGATTGATGCTAGCTCCCAAGTCACATAAGCATTTGTCAAATGACACTTTTCCAATGGTGCAAGGAATAGTAAAGCTTCCAGGATCTTTAAGCTTCGGAGGCAACTTCTGTTGCAGCACAACACTGCATTCCTCCGTGAGAGCAATGGTCTCTAGGTCATCAAGCTTCACTTTCAGAGAAAGTATACCTTTCATAAACTTCACATAACTAGGCATCTGTTCAAGAGCTTCAACGAAAGGTATGTTGATATGAAGTTTCTTGAACACCTCCAGAAACTTTTCAAACTGCTTATCCAGCTTTTTTCTTCTGCAGCCTTTTAGGAAAGGGAGGTGGAGGATAGATCTGCTTCTCCCTTTTATTACCCTCATGAGGAATAAGTTCAACAATAGTCTTCCTTGGTTCCACTTTAGCTTCCTTCTGCACTTTTTCCCCAGCCACAGCTTCTTCATCCAAAACTTGAGAGTGTTCGGGATTTGCAACCTTCCCAGACCTCAATGTAATTGCCTTTACCTGCTCCTTAGCTTCCCTTTTTCCTGGCACTTCAGTGTCACTAGGGAGTGTACCAGGTTGATGATTTAGCAAGGCATTGGCAATTTATCCAACTTGATTTTCCAAGGTCTTGATAGAAACCGCTTGGCTTTTGCACATGAGCCTCAACTCCTCCAATTCAGATATTTCATTAGACTGTTGCAGCTGAAGTTGTTGTCTTGGTGCATATTACGGTTGCTGAAACCCAGGAGGGTTGTACTGCTTTACTGGATACTGCTGATAAGGCTGTTGAACCATATTCTAAGAATTGCTCCAGCTGAAGTTAGGTTGATTGCAGTTGTTAGGATGATAGGTGTTTGGCACAACCTGCCGTGACCTCTGAAAGTTGCTCACGAACTGAGCTGATTCACTAGAAATAGCACGCTGCTCTGTCTCATGGGCACCAGCACAAAGCTCACAGACACTAGTGATCTGATTAACTCCATAATTAGCCAAAGAATCCACCTTCATCGTCAAAGCCTTAAGTTGAGCAGCTATAGCAGTAGCTGTGTCTAACTCCAGAATTCCTGCTACCTTGCCCTGAGATAGTCTCTGAGTAGGATTCTGGTATTTATTGGAAGCCATCAGTTCAATCAATTCATAAGCTTCATCGTAGCTTTTATCCAACAAGGCTCCTCCTGATACTGCATCAAACATGGGTCTAGAAGTAGCACCCAATCCATTATAGAAGCAGTTAATGATCATCCAGTCAGGCATCCCATGGTGAGGAAACTTTCTAAGCATTTCTTTATAATAATCCCAAGCCTCACATAAAGATTCTCCATATTGGTGAGCAAATTGGGTAAGTGCATTTCTGATTGCAGCAGTCTTCGCCATAGGAAAAAATTTAGTTAAGAATTTTTGAGCAAGATCCTCCAATTTGGTGATAGACCCTGGTGGTGGAGAATGTAACCAACATTTCGTTTTATCCCGCAGAGAGAAGGGGAAAAGCCTTAACTTAATAGCATCTTCAGAAAGTCCATTGAACTTGAAAGTATTATAGATCTCGATGAAATCTCTGATGTGCATGTTGGGGTCTTTTATCGGAGAACCCCAAACTGAACTGAGTTTTGTATCATCTGAATCATGCTCGACTTGATCTCAAAGGTATTAGCCGAGATGGATGGTCGAACAATGCTAGACTCAATATCATTTATCTTTGGTTGAGAGTAATCCATCAAATCCTTCGGATTTGCTTCTGGTTCTCCCATTACAATAAGTTCTTCTTCATCCTTCTCAACTAAGATTTCTTCTTTAACTTTCTCCTCGACTACAACTTCTTCCTCAGCTTGATCCAGTGTTCTCTTACGAGACCGAGAACGCGTATGCATACACGCTCGCTAGAGTACCTGAAACATGACAAGGAATTTAGTAAGTAACAATGTCCGAGTCATTGAATTTTAACGACCAATGATGACAAACACATAAAGTAAAAATTAACACCGAAGTCCTCGACAGTGGTGCCAAAAACTTGTTAGATCTAGAACACGCGCTAATATTCACACAAGTATACACGATCACAAGTAATATAGAATGATTTCTAGTCTGTTCCCACAGGGACTGATTTAGGTTAATTTCAATCAATGTATTTATGCAACAATAGTATGGCTATTATCCAATGCTAAGAAGAATAACAATTTGAGGTTGTTTTAACTACACTTAAATAAGAGATTATACTAAAGAACATAAACTAAGAGAATAAAGAGAGTTGAATACTATATGACACAAACATGGGATTCTAACTTCATTACTACTTCATTCAATAGCCTATTCGTTCTTAACCTTAGTACGCATGGTGATGACACTAATCAGATAACACGAAAATGTTAAACGCCAACTTTTATTGTACGAATACCATACTACTAGACATCCACAAAAGAGATAGAAGCTGAATAGACACCAATTATATTAAGATCCTATATGTCTATAGAATTTGATAATATAACGATTTAATGCACTAGTTATCTATCGTGATTATATAGGGCAAGTAACATGGTTAAAATTACCTATGAATCATGCATATCAAATACACGAACCTATGCTAGCATGGCAAGTTCTAAACCCCTAAATTCACTTTCGCTTCATTAGAGATTAACACACTATCTTATCAGTTCACGACGCTCATAAGATGAATAAGCACAACCAATACTAGGATATCATACAATCACCACACACTAAGGCATCAAAATAATATACTAAAGAAATCCATAAATAAATACGCTAGAACCCCACGATAACGATTAGCCATAATCGGATTCATCATCAATGTGGGTTCCGATGAAAGCATGGTATAATAAATGTAGTCTTTATACTGAATAAATAATAAACCAAGTACGGAATAAGAGTATAGGTTCACAAATAAGAAAACTAGCATCCAAAGTTACAACTTAAAACAAAGAATCACAAGAATAAACTAGATCCTCTTCGCCTTGGTTGAATTATTTTCTACGGTCTTCTTTTTTGCCTTCTCCTTAAGCTCTGGTATGTCTTGTTATGAAAACGAACTTAAGTTATGTTTATATAGCAGCCCATGCAGATTAGAAGTCTTCTAGATCAAAATCAGAATAGAAACAGGATTCTTTGAATTCAACCTGGCACGGCCGCGCGCTTCACAAGCGCGGGCGCGCTGCATCTCTGTACTCCTGGCGCGGCCGCGCGCTACTACAACGCGGGCACGCTGACTCTCTGGAGAAAATTCTGAATTCTTCTTTTCTTGCTGGTTTGAGTTGGTCTTTTCACGAGCTTTTATTCTAGACACCATCCTAGCACCATATTAGCATTAAAATAATGCTAGATCACCTGAATTCCTGATATAAGCCTGAAATGCAAAACACTACAAAAACACATTAAAAACACCAACAACTCGAGTACAAAACACCAATTCAAAGCTTTATAGAGCGTTATAAGATGACATAAATGCCACTCAATAGTAGTCGCTGAGAAGGGTTCTGGTATTCATTAGCAGCCATCAGTTCAATTAAATCATAAGCTTCATCGTAGCTCTTAGCCCATAAGGCTCCACCTGATGCTGCATCAAGAATGGGTCTAGACTGTGCTCCCAAGCCATTATAAAAGCTGTTGATAATCATCTAGTCAGGCATTCCATGATGAGGACACTTTCTAAGCATCTCCTTATAACAATCCCAAGCTTCACATAAAGACTCTCCCGATTGCCGCGCAAATTAAGTAAGAGCTGTCCTGATTACAGCAGTCTTCGCCATAGAGAAGAATTTAGTTAGAAACTTTTGAGCAAGCTCTTCCCATTTGGTGATAGAGCCTCGTGGTAGAGAATGCAACCAACACTTAGCTTTATCCCTCAGAGAGAATGGGAAAAACCTTAGCTTTATAGCATCTTCAGACATGTTGTTAAATTTGAAAGTGTCGCTGATCTTGATGAGATCTCTAATATGAATGTTAGGATCTTTCATTGAGAACCCCCAAACTGAACTGAGTTCTGCACCATCTGAATTGTGCTAGCCTTGGTTTCAAACGTGTTATCCGTGATGGCTGGTCTGACAATGCTAGACTCAATATCATCGATCTTCGGTTGAGTGTAATCCATCAAAGCCTTCAGATTTGCTTCTGGTTCTCCCATTGCAATAAATGCTTCTTCTTCAACTTTCTCCTCAACAAAAACTTCTTCTTCTACTTCCTATGCTTTATCCAGTGTTCTCCTTCGAGATCGAGAGCGCGTTAGCATACACGCTCTCTAGAGTACCTGAAAAAGCAACAAGCAAACAAGTAAGTAAAATATCTGAGTCAGTGAACTTTAACGACCACTGATGTCAAGCACATAAACTAAAAATTAACACCGAGTCCCCGCCAACGGCGCCAAAAACTTGTTAGGACGAAAACAGGCGCTAATTTTACACGCAAGTATACACGTTCGCAAGTAATATAGAATTCTTTCTAGTTCGTTCCCACAGCTTATGCACTTATGCAACAATGGTATGGTTATTATTCAATGCTAAGATGATAACAAGTTGAGATTGGTTATAACTATAATTAACAAAGAAATTATACTAAATAACACTAACTAAGAGAGCTGAGGTTGTATTACTTATATGAGACAAATATGGGATTCTAACTTCATTACTACTTCATTCAAAGTCATTGTTCTTAACCTTAGCATGCAATGGTGATGACAACTAATCAGATAACACAAAAATAGTAAATGCCAACTTTCGTTGCACGAATACCCTACTACCAGACATCCACAAAAGAGATACAAGCTGAATAGACACCAAATATGTTGAGACCCAATATCTATAGAATTTGACAACATAAAGGTTTACGGCGTAAGTTATCTATCATGATTACATAGGGCAAGTAAGATGGTTAAAATTACCTACAAATCATGCATAACGAATACATGAACCTATGCTAGCATGACAAGTTCTAAACCTCTGAATTCACTTTCGCTTCAATAGAGATTAACACGCTATCTTAAAATTTCGTGATGCTCATAAGATGAATAAGCACAACCAATACTAGGATATCATACAATCACCACACACTAAGATGTTGAAACAAATTAACTAATAAAATCCATAAGTAAATTCGTTAGAACCCCACGATAATGATTAGTTCATAACCGAACTCATCATCACCGTGGGTTCCGATGAAAGCATGGTATAATAAACTAAGTCTTTAATAAATGAATAAATAATCAAGTAAGTTAACAAGAGTAATAGGTTTAATAAAAAAGAAAACTAGCATCCAAGATTACAACTCAATCAAAGAATTACAAGTAAAAACAAGATTTTCTTCTCCTTCATTGTATTTGTGGACTTAGGTCTTCTCTTTAGGCTCTGTTATGAAAAATGTCTTTTAAGAGTCAATATATAGCAGCTCAAACCGTCCAAAAGCCCAGCAAATCAGTCTTCTATTCAAATCAGGATTTCTAGAAAACATCCTGGCGCCTCCGACCTGGGATACGGCGGAGCTGCTCTGTGTCTGGCACGGCCGCTCCCAAGTGTAGCGTGGCTGCGCTGAGCTTCTGGAAAAAATCATTATTTCTTTATTTCTTTTCTTGTCTTGCTGGTTTCTTCGCACACTTGACCAAGGCTTCATCCTCACACTCTTCCAAGCATATATCATACAAAATCCGGCCTTTCTTCCTATCTATGCCCTGAAATGCAAAACACTACAAAAAACACATCAAATACATAAATAACTTGAGTACAAAACACCAATTTGAGCCTTTATGAAGCGTTCTAAGTGGAAACAAATGCCACTTAACACAATGCAAGAGGAGCTCAATTAATTTAAAAGGAACAAAGTCTGGACTCTTGTACCAAGGCTAAAGAATAGATCAGTAGTGGCACAAAATGGGTGTTCAGAAATAATACTGACAGTTAGGGAATTATTAGAAGAAACAGAGCAAGGTTAGTTGCAAAGGGCTATTCTCGGCAAAAAGTAATTGATTATGATAAGACTTTTGCTCCTGTTGCAAGACTTGAGGACATTAGAATCTTTTTGGCCTATGTTGCTCACATGAAATTCAAAGTGTTCCAAATGGATGTAAAGAGTGCATTTCTAAATGGTGAACTTAAAGAGAAAGTACATTCTTCTGGGTTCATTGATCCCAAATATCCAAATCATGTCTACAAATTGGATAAAGCACTCTATGGACTAAATTAAGCTCCAAGAGCCTGGTATGAGACACTTGCACAGTATTCAGTGGATAGTGGTTTTAAAAGAGATACCACTGATAATACTTTATTTTATAAGAACCATGGTAAGGACTTGTTGTTAGTTTAGATATAAGTTGATGATATCATTTTTGGCTCTACTAATTATACACTTCATGAGAGGTTTGGCAAGCTAATATAACGCCACCTCATGGCTTAAAAGCTTGTTTGGGAGTAGTTTTAGAAGTAGTAGCAGATTTGGATCCCAACCTCTTCTTGCCTTTCAATTTACATTTTCTTTTTGCACTCCCCTTGTTCACCATCATTATGGGAGCATGGGACGCTTTCTGAATGTCTTAGCAGTTTATAACATAACCAACAATTTGGTAGGTGTCTTATCTATATCATTCATGTTGTAATTCATTACAAACTGAGTATATTGCACTTTTCAAGCTATATTTGCAGACTTTCCATTTTAATGATAAAATGGTTTGTTGACTTGTAATCTGGAATCTTCATGATATATGTTTTCTAAAATTGAAGTTGTTATCGAGATCTTCTAAATAGAAAAAGACTTGTCGATATCTTCATTTCTCTACATGTATTTTGGTTTGTCGGTATCTCCACTTCTCTACATGTATTTGACTTGTCGACATCTCCATACCTCTACATGTGTTTTGACTTATCGACATCTCTATATCTCTACATGCCTTTTGACTTGTCGATATCTCTACTTCTCTACATGTCTTGTGACTTGTCGATATCTCCACTTCTTTATATGTGCTTGACTTCTCTATAGACAAAGTAACTTCTCTATAAGTGATATGACTTCTCTATAATAGAAATGACTTCTCTATAGGTCAACTTAATTTCTCGATAAACTTAAGCAGTTATCGATATACTTCTCGATATTCCTTGATCTGTGACTTCTTGATATTTGACTAAGAACATTTTTTGATTTACAGCTTTTTTCCTCACCAAGCTATATATCTTCATTCTGAGGCATGATCATGCTTTCTCTTCTTCCAAAGATTTATTCCTAGTTTGTTGGTTGTTTACAGAAAAATATCACAGTCTGGTCTTCTTCAACATTCTTATAGACTCAAAAAATACCATTAGAGATTACAGAAGAATTACAAGTCAAGTTAGTCTTAGGATTGTCAATATGACCTGGTCTTGTTATATTAAGGCATGACTTGCACAACATAGTCGCTATCATCAGACAGGTGATATACGTGTTATCATCTCTATGCTTCTAATAAGCAGTCTGTTGAACACACGTTGTACCTTCATGAAGAGGTTCAGGGAGAGGAACATCAATGCCATGGAGCTTTCAATCCCGCCTAAGGAATATCCTCAAGTTCCTTTGCGAATCAAGGAAGTTTGTTCCTGTCATCTTGTCCTTCTAAAGGGCTGATCGCATAGAGAAGTTGTTTAAGTTATTTTCCATTTGATATCTACAATATTAAAATGCATAAAATGAACTAGTCTGCATATGATCATTAAATTATGTTTAATTAATTATTCATATATATTGATAATATATATCTTCCACTATTTTTATCAAATCGATATCCATAACTATTAATTCGGAAAGAGTATCCTCTATATCTTTTCTAGTGAGCCAAGATTCATATTTCACCACGCCTTAGGTCGACTTTGGCTTTAATTCTAAAACATGATTTATTTAGGTAGACAACATTTGTCAATTATATCAACTATATAACTCGTGGATAGTTTGGTGGAATAACATTTATTCATATTTATATAATAAATCTCACCAAATTCCATGCCTCTAAGTTCACAATCCTATTATGGTAACTTAGTTAAGTCAAATCCAATAGTCAAAAAGTATCAATATACACCAACACATCTCCCATGATAGATATGTGTACTTCGATTTGGAGAACCCACTCCTTATCGATCTAGGGGTTAACGCATTGGAGATATTGGAACGCATGTAAACAACTTAACATAAACTTTAGGGTTTTGTTAATCTAAAACGATCATAATCCCATAATAAAGAAATTTCCAATTTTTCCTTGAATAAAATACTTCAAATCAATATCCGTCAATGGTTTGATTTGCAGGTAGTGAAGGAGTCACAACAGTCTCGCTTAAAACCCACAACCTTACAAGTTTAATGAACCCGCTTCTGACAAAATCATCCCATTTCAAAATTAAAAAAATCTTATTTTATTATGTGTTTCTTAAACACGAGAATCCCATAATCATTTGTACATTTTAAAATCTTGAATCGTTACAGATTTTATCTTGTTTAGTAGGCATGTCACGGGTGTCATATCTTATACCTACATGATTAATCTAATTAAGCATGCATCATACTAACTACTCTATACATAAATTCATCACTTGATTATAATATATATTAAGTGCATTAAAGTAAAGTAAATGTGATTGGTTATGGCTATATCTTATGTGATCTTCATCAAGCTAATGACAAAGATCTAGGTCAATCTACGGTAGTAATATAAAAACAATCTAATTATTACATGTTTTCTTTACTTGAATTGCCTCCTTGTAACACTTCTTTGGATGACCTTCTTGGGAATGCTTTTCTTCTTTGATCTTCAAGTTTTTATGTCTTCATGTCTTCTTTTACATTACATAAATGAAATATAAAAACTAATATAATGAACTTACAAGAAGAACTCGAGCTACATTCGAGATTTAATAATTACAAGATAAAACAATATGCAAGCCGTATTTAAAACCAAAACCATTAACCTAAGGTCATAAGCCATAACATCCACCATGCTCATTTAACACTTAAGAACATGTTAAAACATACATTATGATATTAACATATCATAGCATCCATGATCTAATCATAAAATCGAATATGACAAAAAATCAAAAAATTATAAAAGGAGCAAAATATAGTAAATCGCAGTTTCCAGGGCTTAAACGACCTCTGAGGCCGAAAAAGCATCTTCATTCATAGTAAAGCGAGTGAATTTGAATCGTGGTGCGATTGCGACCCTATAGGTTATTATTATATTGATAATAATTTAAATATCTCATATTAAAATTATAAACAATGAGCAATATCTGATAATACATCATTGTCACCCAATTAATAAGAATAAAATCGATGATCAATCAAACTTTTCATGAATAATGTAAAATGTAATATAATCCCTTTAACCATATATTATAGATTAAACTTAAGGCATGTAATGTTTTATCCTCTTCATAGTTTAATCCAGGTTTCCTTGATAAATGAGTAGACTATCATTGAAATAAACATTTAGCGCGATGCCACACATTTTATAGTCTAGCTCACATAAGAGGGCAATAACATGACTCCAAAAATAGGAGGGTTAAATCCTTTATAGATCATTCATATTTCTCATATGATTCATAATATACCTGAAGTCTACTTTTATCAGTACCCGGTCAATGAAAAGTTTTAATGTAATCAAAGTATATTAATCATCGTATATAAATATAACAATTTCAAATCTAGGGATCATTACATCATTATCATTGTGAGAATTACTTATGACACAACAGACATGTTGAATCTCATATTAGGTCTATCCAGCACCATGTATATTTACATCTGTTTGTGTTTTTCACTTTAGTATCATTATACATATGATCAATGAGATGTGATCATTAGTCAAAAAATACACTAGTCTTAATGCATTATTATTGTCGCTAAATAATACTCCCTCTGCCCATTGAATTCTCTACATTACCTTTTGGCACGCTTTTCAATGCTTCTTTAAAACATAACTCCTTAATATTTTTTTTAATTTTTTTTCTAAATAAAACTTTTATGTTTAAACTTTTATTCAAAAAAAGAAAATTTTAGAAAAAACATTACGAAACTATACTTTATAGAAGTCTCGAAATGCGTGCAAACAGTACACATATACAACCGAGTGGGACGGAGGTAGTACTTGACTAGAGATATTTCGAAATATCGATACTATTCTCATAATCTCATTTCTTAGTCACGTACTTAGAGATATAGAATATATATCATATTCCAAGGACATTTATTAATCTAATATTTATTTTGAATTAAATTAAGATATAATAAATTATGAAGAGAATAATCAATAGAACATAAACATTAATAATCAAAATATCTAAACAAAACATAATAGTGTTGTCTTTATGGCACAACACTAACACAAGGACCACCTCCTTATACAATTTACAGTAGTGATCTGTTTCTTCATTTTTGGTAAGTTGTACCTTCATTTATTCTATTGTGAAGAGTCGGAGTGATGATATTGTGAACTCCATTTGACTTGATTGTGCTATCCAATTTACTTTGGACTTCTCGATGTCGTATAATTCTGCACTTCACAATGTAACATCTTCCTTGACTTCTCAGTATAGCACAAAATTAGACTTCTCAATCTAGAACAAGTTTGGACTTCTCTACATAAGCCAAACTTGAACTTCACAGTATGGCTGTAAAGTGGTCTTCACTATATGGCTTTAATAGACTTTACGATATAGCTCTTCTAGACTTCACGAAATTGAACTTAGAGAATTTCTTTAACTTATAATATTATGACATTATGAACCGTCTAAAGACAAACAAGACAAATACATTGAAACCTATCATTAATCCAAATGGTAGACTTCATTTGGTCATGAAAAGTAAACATTGTAACTTGGGTAAGCTTGTTATGATGGTATATACATGTTATCTACCTAACAATCTCCCCCAAATTATGAGTAAGACTCTTAGGCACAATTTCAAATCTACTAACAAGTGTACCATACCTAAAAGAAATATGCAAGTAACAGAAGTATGACTTTTAAGTACAATGTATATGCTTTGATCTTTGTAGACTTACGGAAGTTGAATGTTCCATCCTTATGTCTCTTTTGAGATTAACACCAGTGTTGATGTGGTCTTTTAGTGCATCTTATCACTTTCTAGTTCTCTCACTTCTTTGAAGCTTGACTTCTTCTGCAATCCTTTAATCAAATGATATGGGATGACTAATATCCTCAAAGTAATTTCTTTTACTTCTCTACCCAAGGCTTTCAGAAACTTCAGTAAATATGTCATCATGATTTTTATTGAGTTTTTATTCTTCTTGAAGCTTGGCATGACTTGAAGTTGTGCATACACCGGTTCCTTGGAGGGACTTGGCAGCATCAAATATTAAGATCCTTCTATTGCTTCATCTTTTGTTTTCCTCTTCTTTTAGATCTCCATTTGTAGATTTCACCGTTCTCTTGATTTCCATTATTTCTTCACTAACCCAATAACGAAATTTTCGTAAGGGGACTGGTTATTTCATGTTCTGACATTACCATTGACTTCATTTACCTCTTTCTACCTTCTCATCTCTCCTTATCTTTGAATTTATTCATCTATCCCTACCTTTTCATCTAATCTCTCCCCTTAGGCTTGTTAGTAATTTTTGTAACTGTTGCCTCTTCAGAGATTTTGAGATGTGTCAGTGTCCATATTCTGATTTCTAATTTTGAGAGTAGTGAACAAAGACAATGAGTTGAGATCTTATGAGTTCAAAATATTTGTAAATACTAATGATGTAGGGGATGAATAAATAATAGTGAAATCAACTGCTATTGTCAATACACTTCTAGATTCTTCATAACTGATCATAGAGTGTTCAGTAAAGACTGGTGGAACCTCTATATTTGTGATAATATCATTATATAATACCTCAACATACATTTCCTAACCATCAAGATGTGGTGTTTGAGTGGTGACCAAGATGGCATGCATCAAGTCACTTGAAATTTTTGGCTCAACAACTGAAAGAAGAGTTAATATTTGTTCAATGAAAATTATGTTTGGATTTTTTGGGCATAATACAGAATTTCAACTTAGGATCACTAAGTGATGCATCATGTTCTAATGAGAACAGCTAAACTGAAGAGATGAATGATTTAAGTAAAATTAAAGCACTCTTGTGGTTATGTGGATGTGAAACTCTAATAAAGTAGAGGGAATTTGAATTAGCTTCCAGTCAGATAACATTCTCAAACCCTGGTTCACTAGAAGAAGGACCACTATAAATGCGGATTTACTATCATTGATAAATCAAGAAAACTTAATTTAGTTTCTCAATATCTAACTAATATGCATCTTAGAAAATGTTATGAGGGATGATTATTCAGACCAGCTAAACCTCATTAATTGGAGTGGATTTGAATGGTTTCCCCATCGAAAGTACCGTCCTCAAAGCTTTGAAGATCTACTTGCACCTGATATGTGCTGTAATTCACTTGATCTTCACTAAAAAGTGATGAATCCATTGGGTTTGAATTGGCTTCATCAAGGTCTACCTCAACATGTAGATTCAAACCAAAAACTAAATGAGGGTTCTGAGTTAGTAAACATAATGCAAGAATTATGTTACATGGATCACTCGGCTTAGCAACAAAAATGATTTATTGCCAATATTATTGCAAGTAGTTCAACAAGTTGAACTTCTTGATTACAAAGAAATTTATGTCTTTAAGAAGCAAAATTTATTCATTATTTGAGTGTCAACAACTTCTTCTGAAAATATAAGAAGTTTCAAGTGATGTGCGTTCTCTTACTCATATGCAGCTCCACTACTAACTCCTTTATTTTATGAAGAGGTTCCCTAAAACTGGTACAAATTATCTATTTGGTTTACCATTGTATTTTGAGAGACATTCAGTATTTTGTCAACTTTATTAGAGAGGGTCACTGTTTTACTCAACTCACAGATCTAGTTTTTCTGTTTTATATGTCTTTGTTACTTGAGCACATGTGGTTCAAGAAGGATAAGAAGCTGGGTTAGTAACTTTTGGGATGCCTTTTATTACCATCCAAGGAAAATTTACTTATTTCTGATAACCACAAGGATCACGACACTATTGAGATATCCTTGAAATAATAACACTAGGGGTAATACTGTTAGTTGAAAGATCTATTCTGCTGAAATTTCTGTTTATCACAGTGCTCAATGAAAATTATTATCACATTTTTAATCATTTCAGAGTTTAATTAAAATGTTCCACTTAATTATAGATATTTTATGTTAAGCACATAAATATTAATCAGTTAAGTTTAGTAAGCAAATTTGATTAGTCTAATTTCAGCTCTTGTTTTAAACATGAATAAATTGTGAATGTTATGAGTTGTTGAATCAGTACAAAGCCGATGGAAACAAAAATACAGTCCATTAATCAAGAAATAAAATTATTAGAATGACAACTTCAAGGTTTATGAAAATATGATGATTTAGAAGTTTAGATTAATAAGTTCCATTAATCATACTTAGTTAATCATCCAAGATTTAAATGCAAGAATAAACAGTGATGGCATAAGTTGAATTTGGATCTGGAAAAAATTATTAGAAATTTGTAAGGAAACGATCATTCATTGATAAATAATTTTTTATTACAAGAAGAAAACAACAAAAAGAAAAGAACACCAAATCTATGATATTTTCTTCTAATTAGCCTTCTTACGGCTTGCTTCCACAAGGATGGCAAGTTGAATAATACTGTGACGACTGAGAATTTTGTGATGTAATTAAGTGAATAAAGTACGATTAATGTGATGTGATTATAAATTATGTGATTAAGGTGTTGATTAATTGTCTTTATTATATATTAGTATCTGGGAGCGTCGATAGACGCGTTCCAATTCAAAGAGTCAGCTTAGGAGTTAAGCTGTGTTGTCGGGCCGTCAGATAGAACGGAACCCGTCCTAAAAAGGGATTAAAGTATTTAAAATGTGAAATATGTGTTATTATGTGAAATGAATGTTTAAGCAAAGTATTGCATTCTAGTGACGTGTCGGTCGGTAATGATATTGTGAAGCGTAATTGAAACGCTGAGCGTCGGGCCGTCAGGCAGAACGTGACCCGGTACGCGAAAAGAGGAATAATGATAAAAAGGGAAATTTTATGATCAGACATAAGTTGTGATGTGTGAGTATACGTGCTTGCTTATCTGTATGCGTGATTACGTGATCTGTTGATATTTTTAAGGAAATTATTTGATATAAATAAGGTTTATTTAACCTTTGCACATTTTTATAAAATTATCTGAGTAAGATAAAGGCATGAGATTTGTTTTGTTATCTTCGAAATAGTCCTAGAGACTTTCTAAAAATGATAGACGGATTTATTTCATGATCGTTGCTTTTAAAATGATTTTTAAGTGATAAAATGCTATTTTTAGTGTGAGCTTGTAAAAAATCATATAAAATCAACCGTACGCTCAAAAGTCTAGTATGAGTAATAGTTGGAAAGCTAATTTCAAGATCTACGTCTTAAAATTGTTATTCACAATAATTTTCAACTTTCTGAGAGGGATATATTTAATATTCAATTTCTATTTTATTGGAGTAAAAAGAGAGAGTAAATCAAATCAAAAGGGGAATTAGTAAATTACTAAATTACCCCTGCCCCTTATCATATATAAGCTCATCCCCCCCTTTTTCTTTCTTTCTTTCCATGGCTCCCTCTCTCTCTTTCTTTCTCTCTCTCTCGATCACTCTATCTCTCTCTCGACTTTCTTCTATCTCTCTCGGTATACCTCTCTTTTCCTTGTTTAATCTCACCAATCCTCCCTAAATCTTCTTGATAAACACCTATATGTAGGTAGAAGAGTGTGCATGTGTGTATATCCATTTGCATGTAGGTGTGTGTGTGTTGTTTGTGCTCGATGTGTGTATGTTCACCCAAGAACATCTCGGTTCTTGTTGTTCTTGTTGATATCATCTTGTTTAAGCATGATTCCTTTTAAATGAATGATATATAAGATGTGCATGTTAGTTATTTTGAGGAATTGATGGAAAAACGGGGGTTTCGTGGTTGGACACCCTCGAATGAGGGAACCACCGTGAAGCCACTGCCACCGGTGATGAACTCCAGTGAACCAGTGGTGAATTATGATGTGTAAACTAAACTCTAGACTATATAAACTCAAATTTTAGTGCATGCATGTGGTGTTTTCTATAAAGCCGAATGGGTTTTGATTTCAAAAAAGATTAAGTTGATTTTTGATAATGAAATTGATGGTGGATAGTTGTTTATAGAAAGTATAGAATAATTAGAATTGATTGGTGATTTATAAACTTGAATTGATGCATGCATGTTGTGATTTAGGTGAAATTCGAATTCTTGGATTTGTGTTAAGAAATTTAATTGGTTTAATTGATAAAATGACTTGTGAACGATGTGTTATAGAAATTGTTAGATGATCTTGGAATAGAATGAAGTGCGAAGTTGATTCGAATTATGCATGTTGATCTATATGGTTAGGGCCGAATGATTGCCTTGTGTCAAGAAAGAAATTAATCAAATAAACTTGTGTGATTTGAAATTGGTGTTGATTGGTCAATAATTGTTGAAATTAAGATTATAGTTAAGCTTGTATGTGGATTTAGAGTCATGCATGTAGAGATAAGTGAATGCATGTACGATTAATTGGAAAATTCGACTAAGGTTTTGTGTTGCTAAGTGATGAATTGATGTAAATGAGTGTTTGATATAATGAAGAGATAAATTTGAATTGCATGTGAGCATGTATGTATGTTTTGGTTCAAATTATTGTTGATAAAGAAAAGGGTGTTAGTTAAATATTGGATTATGCTAAGATTAAAGATGCATGGTGTAATTTTTGAGAAATTTTATTATATATATATGATTATGGTTCGGATTTCTATGATTAAAAGAAAGGAGAATGATTCTTTAAAGGTTTTTGAATGAGTTATGTATTTATGTGAACTAAAGTGAGTATTTGGTTGATTTTGTGTGATAAGGCCGAATAGGCCATAGAGATTAAAAGTCAAAAACTTGGTTTTGAAGATCGAAAGGATGATTGAATGTGTATAAGTGGATATCTATGAATTGTTTGCTTGATTGTAGTATGTGGTTCGAATTAAGGAATAAAAGAAAAGGGAACTAAGTTGATTGATTTTATAAGCTATAAGTGATAGTTATGGTCGTAAAGATTTAGTTGTGTATGAATGTGTACTCGTATGAGTTATAATCATTTGATTTGAAGAATAGTCAAGGTTAAGCGAGTATAAGTTGATTATTGAGTATATAAGCGTATAAAGGTTATGAAAAAGGAATGTGTTATGTGCTATGTGCATGTGTGTATAAACTATACTCGTATAGTTCGAGTCGAGAGTATAATCGAGCTATCGTATTGAGTAAACATTCCGGGAATGAGAGTTGAGAATCTAATTAAGGTTTTGGTTTTGATTGTAGATTCGGAGCGCGAGGGTATTCAGGCTAGGAAAGGGAAAGGTATACTAGGTGGCAGTAGTTCAACCTTCAGGAAAGCGAATTCAGGCAAGTAACTCTAATTACTTGTGTAAATGGTTATAGAGAGGATATTGTTCATGCCATGTAGAGTATTGAACTATTAAAGTAACATACCCCTGTTATTGATTATTGAGATACCTTGTCATTGATCTTATGAGCTTGTCATTGATAGTTTATTGATTCAGCCCATTGGTAACCATTTTCTGGTTTTGATCACTTGATATACCATGAACTGTTATAAACCCTATAAGTACCTTTATGAACCCCTTGTAATGATGCTTCATTCCTTGTTTACCTTATTCCCTATTGATCCTTGATACGGTTTTGATTTCCCTAAATTGAGTACCATGTTATCATTGATCAAGATCCCTAGAATTTAACTTTGCTTATCCCTGATTCATTCCCTTAACTTTGAAATTCTTGAAATTGAACTTAAGAATGAGTTTCGACTTGAAAAAGTCCGAATGATTTCATGTTCTTGGTAAATGTGAAATGAATTTTGTAAACCTACTTTTTTTCCAACTCAAGGTTTTCCAAATGAATTCCTAGTGGATTGGATTAGGACATAAGAGGCTAGTGGGACTAGTCCATTCATAGTAAGAGGCTAGCGGGGCTAGTCGAGTTTAAGGCTGAAATTATGCCATTGGTACCTTAAAGACCAGATGGAGGTCGGTACAGGCTGATCACCCGTATTATTATGAAATGAAAGATAAAGTGGTCTAATCAAGGGTTCCATAATGATTTTAAAAGGAATTGAAATTTCCTATTCAGTAATTGATTCTTTGAAAATGAAAAAGATTTATATTGCTTTGATTGTGATATTGTGGAGCTTAAAGCTTGTGAACCCTGATTTTTGATTCTGTTGATCATATAATTGATTCCCTATAATGAAAAGATTTATCGCTTTCCATTTGAAAGATCTGTTTTGATCCTTTAATGATTTTTGATGAATATCGGCTTTCACCCTGCTTTGAGCCTTGTTCCTTGAAAGCCCAAAATTTTCTTCATAACCACTTTTATAACCTGAAAGATAGAAATCTGCCCCCTAGAACTGATAAAGTAGAATGCCCTGAGATCAGTAAAGTATATTATGGATTTTGTATTGTGGAACTGCTGTTTAGTTACTTGCTGAGTTTTTATACTCATATGTTTTGTTTTAATCTAACCATGGCAGTTAAGCAAGAAGATGGCTAGGCTTGGCGCACTGCTCGTAAGAGCGTACCTGATGGTCCATATCGTATTGAGGGCTTTCGGTTGCCAGAGCAGGTAGTAAAGTTTTTGAGTGAGCAAGCGCTTAGCCAGAGAGTTGTAAAAATGCACTGGATTATTTGTCGATTCCAAGCCAAGATCGACTATATATATTCGATTTTAATTTGGGGTTGGAAGTTATATTTTATGGTTGGTAGTTGTAATCTTTGTCTCATACTTTATCCTGTTTGATCATGTTAGTAGCTAATCGGGGTTTATGCTTATTTAATTAGTAGATTGTAGGTGTGTGGGTCCTCATTTCTTAACCCCGAGATTGAGGGCATCATAAGTTGGTATCAGAGCTACAGGATCTAGTCCCTGAGACAAGTTAGGATTAAAAAGGGGTATTTTGGGTATATATATATCGCGAGAGAGTTCGACTCAGATAGAGTTGAGTTAGACTATTAGGTATAGTCTAAGGAAAAGTGTGCATTAGCTGAAGTGGCAACTAGAGTTAGGGTGTGAGTTAGCTGGAAGCTTTATTTAACCCTAACATTGTTTCATGGTTGCTGTTTTGTGTTTTCTCTCAGGATCCCAGAAGTGATAGTGATTCAGATTCAGAGATTAGTTTGACCGGTACCCCAGTGGACCCCATTCCACCCTCTCCAGAGGAGCCTGTGTATGTTAGTTCAGATCCAGAGGAGGATCCTTCTGAGAGTAGTGAGATCCCTATGCAGATTTCACCCTTGAGGCCAGATTCAGAGACCCCTGCCCCTGAGCCAGAGTCTAAGATGCCTAAGATGGTGCATGTCAGTGTTGGTGGCAAGTTAGCCCAGGACCGAGACTTTGTTTACTCCCGTATTCCTGAGTTGGGAGCTTTGGTGGATAGGCTAGCTCGAGAGACTAGGCATAGCACTTCAGTTATGGATGACGAGTGGCGAGTCCGGATTAAGATGGTGGAGCAGGTTTCCCGGAGGAGATTGGATGAGGGACCATCCACTAGTGATGCTGATGCTGAGGCCCGGAGGCTCCATAAGATCATTCGCTAGATGTTAGTTGTGTTGAGAGAGATTCTGGATGATTAGTTGTTAGGCGGGACTGTTGGTTGAGCCCGTAGTTGTTGTTTTCAGCACCGATAGGCTTTGGGATACTTGGTCAGATGACGGGATCCCTTTTTCATTTGTTGCATTGTATTTCGGAACTTGGTAGTAGTTGTTAGAACTTAGGGGTAGATAGGGGGATATTTTCCAGTTTTTCCTCTATTTAACCCTGTTATATTATTGTACCTTATTCCTGAACTTGTGATAACCAGACCTTTACTTATGTACCCTTGGTTTGATGAATCCATTATATATCTTATTTTCTATTGTGCACCCTAAAGATCTACATAAACTGTTCTGAATACCATGTTTTCATATAACCGTGTTTAAAATTTCGTAATACCCTATCCTGTGCCATGAGAAAATAACATTGATATGAGAATTATGTAGTAATAGGATTGCATGCGCAAAATTGGGTAAAGCTTAAAACCCGCGAAAGAGATTTCATAATAAAATGTTGTTATATATTCCATGCTATCGTATTGCTAAATAATTGCTCAATCAGGTTTGTAAGAAATGGCCAACTCACCAGATCACCAAGAAAAAGAAATTCCAACCCAAGACCCAGAAGTAAATCCAGAAACCACCATGATGAGCAGACTTGCTCAGCTTTTGCAACAACCCGTGGCCCCTAAAGTTGGAAACTTCAAACACTTTCAATCTGTTGATCCCTAGAATTCTTAGGATTTCTAGATCCGATAAAAGCACAGTCGTGGTTAAGAGAAATGGAAAAAGCATTTGAATTAGCAGAAGTTAATGATGACAAGAAAGCCCAGTATACGAGTTATTACCTTAAAGATGAAGTGAGCTTCTGGTGGGAATCTTCGAAGGTGTTTCTGGAAGGAAAGGACTTAACATGGGAAAAGTTTACTGAAATGTTTCTGGAGAAATATTTGCCAAGTTATATGCAAGATCAGTTGGATGAAATTTCTGGACCTTAGACAAGAAGATATGTCAGTAGAGGAATATGAAGTAAAATTTTCAGAGCTGTCTAGATTCATACCTGAGTATGTAAATACGGAAGCAAAGAAGGCTAAGAGGTTACAACAGGGACTTAAGCCATGGATTAGAAGTCAAGTGGCATTATTGGAGATCAAGAATTATGCCGCCTTGGTATAGAAGGCAATGATAGTAGAAGGAGAGCGTGAAGCTGCGAAGAGAGAAAATGAAGGAAGGAAAAGGAAGTTTGAAAGCTCGGAGCAAGAACAAGGAATTTCAAAGTTTAGAGGAAATTTTGGCAAGAATGGTGGAGGTCAGAACCAAAAGTTTCAGAAGTTTAAACCCGGTAACGGAGCCCAGAAGAACTGTTTCCAGAAAGCAGGACAACCGGGAAAGGATAACAGACCTCAGATTCAAGAATGCAAGGTTTGTGGGAAGAGACACCCGGGAAGGTGTAATAAGTTGGACATAACCTATTTCAAGTATAACCAGAAAGGGAATTACTCTTTAGAGAGCCCGAATGGAACAAGGAAGCCTGACTTGGCTTGTTTCAAATGTGGAAATGTGGGCCATATGGCCAGAAACTGTAAGGAGCCTGTTCAGAAGGCCAATGTTCTTAGGATTGCTGGACCGCCGTCTCTCCCAGCACCTTCAGCTCAATCCAGAGCTAGGACCTTTAATATGACAATGAAATATACGGTGCAAGATATGGACGTGGTGGCAGGTATGCTCGTTATAAACTCAGTAGAAGTAAAAGTATTGATGGATTCTGGAGCAAGTAGATCTTTTTTTTCTGAAAGTATTCTTGATAAGCTAAATTGTGTTGCATACCCTCTGGAACCTAATTTGATTATAGAGGTAGCAAATCAAGAGAAAGTTATTGTTAAGAAGGTTTTTCCTGATTGTGATGTGGTTATAGAAGGTCGGCACTTTTCTGCTGACTTAATTTCTTTTAAATTAGGAGAATTTGAGGTTATATTAGGAATGGATTGGTTGTCAAACCACGAGGCACAAATAGAGTGTAAAAGTAAGAAGGTGAAGTTAAGAACTAAGGATGGTGAAGAAGTGATATCCAAGGGAAAAAGACAAGAGAAGAAATTCCTAACGGCTATCGAGACGAGAAGATTATTACGTCAAGGATGCGAAGTTTATTTGGCTCATGTTAAAGACGTGGAAAAAGAATTCGTAAGGATTGAAGATATTCCAATAGTAAGAGATTTTCCTGATGTGTTTCCTGATGAATTGCCTGGACTACCTCTAGATAGAGAGATCGAGTTTACGATTGATTTGGCTCCTGGAATGGAACCAGTATCGAAAGCTCCCTATCGTATGGCGCCAGTCGAGATGAAGGAATTGGTAGCACAGTTGCAAGAATTGTTGGATAAAGGAGTAATTCGGCCGAGTGTATCCCCGTGGGGTGCACCAGTAATGTTTGTAAATAAAAAGGATGGAAGTATGAGGTTGTGCATTGATTATCGAGAATTGAATAAGTTGACGATTAAGAATAAGCACCCCCTACCACGAATTGATGACTTGTTTGATCAGTTAAAAGGAGCTTCATATTTCTCCAAGATTGATTTAAGATCCGAGTATCATCGATTAAAGATTAAAGCGGAAGATATACCCAAGATAGCGTTTCGAACAAGATATGGACACTACGAGTTTCTGGTAATAGCGTTTGGTTTGACGAACGCGCCAGCCGTATTTATGGATCTTATGAACAAAGTATTCAAGCAATATTTAGATAAGTTCATCATAGTGTTTATCGATGATATATTGATATATTCCAAGATGGAAGAAGATTATAAGGAGCATTTGAAGATTTCCCTGGAAATTATGAGAAAAGAAAGGCTGTACGCTAAGTTTTCGAAGTGTGAATTTTGGCTAAAGAAAGTGTAATTTTTTGGTCATGTAGTTAATAAAGAGGGAATCAAAGTAGACCCAGCCAAGATAGAAGCTGTAATAAATTGGGAAAGACCCAAGACTCCTACGGAAGTCAGAAGTTTTCTGGGATTAGCCGGATACTATAGAAGGTTTGTGCAAGATTTCTATAAGATTGTTGTTCCATTAACGAAGTTGACAAGGAAGAACGAAAAGTTTGTGTGGACGGAAAAGTGCGAAGAAAGCTTTCAAGAATTAAAGAAGAGGTTGGTAACCGCCCCAGTGTTGGTGTTAAAGGGTTTTTAGCACATAAACGCAACGAAAACGTAAATTTAAATCTTAAAAAAAACCGAAACCCTTCACAGGATCCATGCGAAAAATAATATTTAATTCGTAGTTCAGTATGTTTACCTTAAGAAGCTTCACGTTAATGGAAAGATGGAGGTCCTTGAGCAGTCCTCCTTTCCTTGCCCTGTGCGAGTCCCGGAGCTTGGGGTGTTACTGACAAGCTGGTTGATTTGATCAAAGACGGCCCTTCAGGGAGCCCAGGGCACAAGAGGAAAGAACTCGAGTCCAGCTCTGGGGAGGAGGAGACTTCTTCCGAAGAAGATTCTGCGCCTGCTGTGAAGAAGGTCAGGGTGGAAGAGCCTCCAAGGGCTGCGCCTCAGAATCCAGTGTCTCCCGCATCATCCAAAACATTCGAAGGTGGTTCTGATGGGACCTCTACGGGGACTTCTGAGGGGACAACTGAGACGTCCGAGGAGACTTCGGATAGTGGTTCCGAAGAATCCGAAGCTTCCGAGGCCTAAGTTTTTTTGTATATCTTTTTTCGAGACAATATGTGAATTTAGTTTATGTCAGAAGTTGTTACCCTTCGGGGCTATATTAGATATGATGTTTTCCTTATTTGCTTCTTTCTTCTTTACAGTACTTAATATGCACTTAAACTTTAAGCATCCTTAGATTGAAATAATTTCAAACTCTTTAATACGAAGTCTGGTTTTCCAAAACCTTACATAGCATGGGTTCGACCCTAATCAATAATAACTTGACAATGTAAACTCTAATAGAATATAAAGTCCTACGCAAGCAAAGCTTCAAGGTGCTTTTAAACCTGCTTGTCATAATGACAAGCAAGAATCGTACTTCGACTATCTTACACATAGTAAACCTTCAGGTTTTGTGCATGCCAGGTTCTCGGGACTTCAAAATCATCCATAGTTTCCAGCTTATAGGTTCCTCTACCCTGAACGCTCTTGACTTTGTACGGCCCTTCCCAATTCGGGGCAAGTTTTCCTTTTTGTCCGACACCAGAAGCTTCTATCTTTCTCAAGACTAGGTCACCTTATTTGAAAAACCTTTTTTTAACCCTTAGGTTGTAGTAGAATGAAGCCTTTTTCTGATATTCTACTATCTTTGTATGAGCCTTATCTCGCACTTCATTAATTAAATCCAGGGCTAACCTCTGCCCTTCTTTATTTTCTTCTGCATTGAAAGCCTGAATCCTTGGAGAGGAATGTGATATCTCTACTGGAACTACTGCTTCTGCCCCATATGCCAACATGAAGGGAGTTGCTCCTGTCATGACTCTACAGGTAGTCCTGTAGGCCCATAATATTGGAAGTATTTCATCCGCCCAATTATTTCTTGACTTCTCGATCCTCTTCTTTAGTCCATCCAGGATTATCCGATTTGCTACCTCCGCTTGCCCATTGGCTTGCGTGTGAGCCACAGAGGTGAACCGTAACTCAATTTCATTTTCTTCACAATACTTCTTGAATTCCTCATTGTTGAATTGTGTTCCATTTTCAGTGACGAGGATACGGGGAATTCCATATCGGCACATAATGTTTTCCCACAGGAATTGTGCAACCTGCTTAGTTGTGATCTTGGCCAAGGGTTTGGCTTCGATCCACTTGGTGAAATAATCAATGGCTACAATCAGAAACTTCCTTTGTGCTGTGGCCATGGGAAAAGGCCCCAAAATATCCATTCCCCACATAGCAAAAGGAATGGGCGAGTTGATAGAGGTCAGCATCTCGGGGGGTTGTCTAACAACAGGTGCATGCTTCTGACAACGATCACATTTCTTCACGTATTTTTTGGCATCAGCCATCATTTCTGGCCAATAAAAGCCTAAACGAGTTATCTTATGAGCCAAGGCCCTGCCCCCCAAGTGTTGTCCACAAATACCTTCATGCACTTCTTCAAGAGCCAAGCGTGCCTCATCGGGCCTGAGACACCTCAAGTAGGGATCCACGAAAGATCTTTTGTAAAGAATCCCATCTATCAAAGAGTACCTTAGTGCTCGAACAGTTAACTTCCGTGCTTTAGTTGCATCATTTGGCAACCAACCGGTTTGAATGTGAGCCTTGATGGGATCAATCCATGACGTCCTCAGGCCTATGGGAGCCACAAGCTTAACATCTATGCTTCGTGTCTTCAAAACACGGAAGTACACACTTCCTGAACTTTCTTCTATCTCAGATGAGGCAAACTTTGATAACGCATCTGCCTTAGCATTTTCTTCCCTTGGAATGTGTTCAACATGGCATTCATTAAATTGGGTCATCACAGCCCTTACTATACGGACATACTTAGCCATCGTATCATCCCTTGCCTCAAATTCTCCCTTTACCTGGGATATGATCAGTTTCGAGTCTCCACGGACCTTTAAGTTTTTGACTCTAAGTGTCCCAGCTAGGCCAAGGCCAGCTATCAGGGCTTCATACTCTGCCTCATTGTTTGTGGTTGGGAAGTCTAGCTTCATAGCATACTCAATTAAGAACCCATCAGGACTTTGCAAAACCAACCCTGCTCCACTGGAATTTGTTTTTGATGCTCCATCAAAATAGAGAACCCAATATTCTTTCTCCTTATCATCCTTCTCTCTGTCCCCATTATCGACTCCCTTGTCTTGAGGTATGGTATCTTCCTGCCCCCCGACTTCTTGGTTGGGTATGGTACATTCCACCACGAAGTCAGCTAGTGCCTGGGCTTTTATGGCCGTACGTGGCTTATACTTGAGATCGAACTCTCCCAACTCTATTGCCCACTTAATCAATCTCCCACTTGCCTTGGGACTGTGAATGATATTTCTCAGTGGCTGATTCGTTAGCACCTCAATCTGATGAGCCTGAAAGTAAGGACGCAGTTTTCTTGAAGCCATTACCAAGGCTAGAGCAAATTTCTCAATAGTTGAATAATTTAATTCAGCACCATGCAGAATTTTGCTGACATAATACACGGGTTTCTGGACTTTTAGCTCCTCCTTAACCAACACCGCGCTCAAGGCGCTCTCTGAAACAGCCAAGTACAAGAATAAAACTTCACTCAGAACTGGCTTGGCCAATAACGGGGCCTGGGCCATATACTTCTTTAACTCTTCAAATGCCTTCTGGTTTTCCTCACTCCATACAAAGTCTTTGATGCTCTTTAGTAACTTGAAGAATGACAAACACTTGTCTCCCGACTTGGAGATGAATCGTCCTAGCGCAACAACCCTTCCTGTGAGCTTCTGAACATCCTTGATAGTTTTTGGTGGTTCCATGTCCAGGATCGCCTTTATTTTATCCGGGTTAGCCTCAATTCCCCTCTTTGAGACCATCAATCCCAAGAATTTTCCAGATCCTACTCCGAAAGCACACTTCATAGGATTCAACATCATCTTGTGGTACCTCAGGACCTCGAAAGCTTCCCTCAAATGGGTTATATGATCAGTCTTTACTACACTCTTGACTAACATTTCATCAACATAGACTTCCATAGTCTTACCAATAAGATCCTTAAAAATTTTATTCACCAACCTTTGATAGGTGGCTCCTGCATTCTTGAGACGAAACGCCATAACAAGATAACAATAAACACCAAAGTCAGTGATAAATGATACCTTTGGAATGTCATCCTTATGCATTTTGATCTGGTTGTATCCGCTAAATCCATCCATGAAACTCAGCATCTCATGTCCAGCAGTGGCATCAATCAAAGTATCAATTCTTGGCAGCGGAAAACAGTCTTTGGGGCATGCATCATTCAGATCAGTGAAGTCTATACACATCCTCCACTTTCCATTAGCCTTCTTCACCATTACAGGGTTTTCTAACCACTCCAGAAATTGAATCTCCTCAATGAAACCAGCCTCTAAGAGTTTTTCTACTTCCTGTTTTATAGCCTCTTGTCTTTCTGGGGCAAAATTTCTTTTCTTTTGTTTTACTGTCTTCCGGTTTGGATCCATGTTTAACCTGTGAGTAATCAATTCCGGGTCTATGCCTGGCATATCAGCTGCTGACCATGCAAACACATCACTATTTTCTTGCAAAAATTTCACCAACTGCCCTCTAAGGGGCTCCTCTAATGTGGCTCCAATGAAAGTCATCCTCTCAGGATTTTCGGGGTCTAAAGGAACGGAAACCAAGTCTTCTGCTGGCCTTCCTCTATTCTCGTCATTTTCTCGGACATCCATATCTTTAATAGGAAGAACCTGCCCCCGACTCCATCTGCTCTCAAAGAGGCCACATAACAGCTTCTAGCCATCTTTTGATCTCCTCTCTCTTCTCCAATCCCGTTTCGGGTGGGAAACTTCATGACTGAATGATAGCAAGAGGGGACTGCCTTGAAGGCATGTATCCCTGTTCTCCCCATGATAGCATTATAAGTTGAACTAGCCTTTACCACCACGAAATCCAGCATCTGCGTTGCTTGCCTTGGTTCCATACCTATGGTGGTTGGCAATTTGATTATCCCTTCCACAGGACATTCTACTCCAGCAAATCCATATATCGGCATGTCGGTTGGTGTCAACTGGGAGTCGTTATACCCCCATCCTTAGAAAGGTGTCATGGAGCAAGATATCCACAGAAGCACCATTATCCACAAGGACCCTCTTAACCGGGCTATTTCCTATTATCGATGTTATGACCAGTGGGTCGTCATGAGGGAACTTCACACCCTCTAGGTCGGAATCATCAAAAGCCAACGTTACTTCTGTCCTGGCCCTCTTCGGGGCTTCTCCAACAATATGCATAACCTCCCTAGTATATGCCTTTCTGGAATTTTTGGACAATCCAGCAGCAGTTGGACCTCCAAAGATCGTGTTTATCACAGGTCCTCGAGGGCGTCGCGGTCCTCCAAAAATTGCATTTATAACTGGCCCTCTAGGTTGGGGATTCCGCCCCTGATCGTCTTGGTCCCTCCTACAATCTTCAAAGTTCTTCCTTCCATTATTATTTCTGTCCCCTCCATCTCCAGTATACTTGTTCAATCTTCCTTTTCGAATCAAAAACTCAATTTCATCTTTCAATTGCCTACACTCATCGGTGTCATGGCCAACATCCTTGTGAAGCCTGCAATACTTGCTCTTATCTAGCTTGGCGAGATCAGCCTTCAAGGGCTTAGGCCAACGAATATCAAAATCTGACTTCTAGGAGCATTCAGCTTAGCGTATTCAGTGAACTTTTGCCCAGGTCCTCCCTTCTTGGGGGTTGAATCAGGGTTTTGTTCGGTTCTAGGATATTTGTTCTTTGTAATATATTCTAAATCAGTTTTCCGCTTCTTGCCTCCAGTGGGCTCATTACTTACTACGGTCTTCCTCATACTTTCTTCAACCTTGATATACTTCCCTGCCCTCTCTTGGAGCTGCAACATGCTTTCAGGGGGACGTTTGGCCAAGGACATCTTGAAAAACTCATCCCTAGTTCCTTGTTGCAGTGCTATCATGGCTACCTTATCATCAAGGTCCGGGACTGTTAAAGCCTCCTTTGTGAAACGATTCAGGTAATCTCTCAAGGATTCCTTAGCTCCCTGCACAAGACTCATAAGAGATGCTGAACTTTTCTCATGGACTCTTCCACTGATGAATTGCTTAATAAAAGCCTGACTTAATTCTCTGAACGATCCAATGGAGTTTGGGGCAAGCGACTGTACCATCTTTGAGCCATACCCGGCAGGGTTTGAGGGAAGGCCCGACACTTTATAGAATCATTCACGGGTTGCAGCAGCATTGCATTAGAGAATGTCCTAACATGATTAGCGGGGTCTCCCGTGCCATCATAGGCTTTGATAGTGGGCATCTTGAATTTTCTTGAGATATGGGCATTCATTATCTCTTCTGTGAAGGGTGGAGTTGGATCATCAGGATCTCCAAGGGGAAGGAGATTGCTTGGATCAGTTCATGGGACGATAGCCCTTCTTCGTACCGGACCATCCAGGTCTATGACAGGAGGAGGATTTCTCCCCCTAGGAGGTATCTGGGGTCTGGTGGCCTGGTGAGCCTCCAAATCACGCCTCAGCCTTTGGATCTCAGCCTCATGAGCCCTGATCCTTTCCTGCACTTCTTGGGGATTCGCCCCTGGGGTGCTTTGAGGGCGTTGCCTCCCATCGGCCATTGGCTCTTTGCTAGGACGCCTCCTTCTTGGGGCCACTTCATCATCCGAAGATTCGGAGTCTCTCTCAGTGTAAGGACCAGAAATTTCCCGATCCTCGGGGATAGGAGCCAAACCTCGTATATAGGGGAGCGACTGCCCTCGTGCTTCACTTCGCCCAGCATATCCACTTCCTCCAACCTCAAGGTGAAGGGGCATCCCATAAGGGGGTTAGTAGTAACAATAGTTGAATATTCATACCCGACGGGTCGAGAATTCACAGGTACATGTACTTGTTGAACTTAAGGATTCGTACCTTGAATAGTCGGGAGAGTTGACCCTTGTGGCTGAGGTTGAGTTTCCCCTATCTGGGCTTCCCCTTGAGTAGATGCATAAGTTGAATGGGGAGGAATCTCCATGGTTGACGAAATCACCTGAGTTGTCCCTGATGGTGTTCCTTCCTCCAGAGCTCTAATTGTTCTCCGTGTTCTCGCCATGGTTATTGTTGTGCTTTCCCACAGACGGCGCCAAATGTTTGGATAAAAAACTAAGGTTATTATTTGCTGTATTTATTACTAAGATTCGGGAGCTCAAGGCCTTTAATGGCTGCTCTCGTGTTTCCTAGCTTAATTCTGCCTTTACGAGATGCCTACGTATCTCTGTGAATTAGAGAATCAAGCCAAAAAATATAGTTCTGATCTGTGGGGTGAGGCCCCTTATATAGATGTTGGGAGTCCTTGAATTGGACTTGGTATAGGAGACTTGGTGGGCAAGTCTCATAATTAGAATGGACTTTGGAGTCCTAGATAGTAGGAAACTGATTCCTTATCCTTTTAGGTCCCCTTGAGGCTAATCTGTAAGGATTTATATCCTTATCGGGACTCTTCTCAATAGCTGATTTTTCCCTTATTAATTAATTATGAAATTAATTAATAATCAGGGTTTTTGGGCCTTCTTTGTTCCATCAGGCCTGATCTGGTCCATCAGGCCTGATCAGCATGTTAACCTTTCTGGTCTGAATGTCATACATCTTCTTATTGGGCCTAGCAGTCCACACCTTGTATAATTAATGCAGTATTTAATTATACTATCATAATTTATTTATCCCTATCATGAATCTAGATCGATCATCTATGAAAGCAATAAAGTATGAAAATCCACCCATGGCTTGCGTAGATATTGGTCCACATACATCTGTGTGTACCAATCTTAGCAAATCTACAGCCCTCTCTCCATGTCCACTAAATGGAGATTTGGTCATTTTACCCAATAGACAAGACTCGCATGTAGGATATGATTCAAAATCAAAGGGGTCAAGTAACCCTTCCTTATGCAATGTCCGCAGTCTATTTTCACTAATATGACCAAGTCCACAGTGCCACAAGAAAGTGAGATTTTCATCATCCCTTTTTCTTTTATTAGTATATTCAATTTGTAGTAAATTATGCTCTACGTCACATACATACAGACCATTGTTTAAAATACCACTTCCATAAAGAATGTTATCTCTAAGAATTGAACATTTATTATTCTGAATAACAAACGAAAATCCAGCCAAGTCTAACATGGAATAGAAATAATATTCCTCACAATCGAGGGAACAAAATAACAATTATTTAGAACAATAGTCTTGCCCGTAGGCATATGTAAATGAAATGATCCTACAGCTTCAGCAGCAACTCTTGCTCCATTCCCATCCGTAGAATCACCTCCTCTTCTTCAAGAGTCCTACTTCTCCTTAGTCCCTGCAACGAATTGCAAATATGAGAACCACAGGCGGTATCTAATACCCAAGTAGAAATTTGACTTAGTGACATATTAACTTCGATCATGAACATACCTGAATCAGAAGCGGTAGTCTCACAACCCTTCTTCTTCTTCAATTCTGCAAGGTAAACCTTGCAGTTCCTCTTCCAGTGCCCCACCTTGTTACAGTGAAGGCAAACAGCTTTGCTCTTGGGGTCTTCAGCTTTTGGTAGAACCGGCTTTTTCTCACCTACTTTCTTCTTCTTGGAAGGGTTCTTCTTCCTTTTCTTAGGATTGGAACCTTCACCAATTAGAAGAACAGAACTCTTCTTAGGGGAAAAATTCGATTCCGCAGTCTTCAACATGTTGTGGAGTTCAGGCAGGCTGACATCCAGCTTATTCATATGAAAGTTCATAATAAACTGCGAGAACGAACTCGGAAGTGATTGTAAGACCAAGTCTTGGCTCAGCTCCCCATCCATGGCAAAACCAAGTTGTCCAAGACGTTCAATCAAATTGATCATCTTAAGTACATGGTCATTCACAGATGATCCCTCAGACATCCTACAATCGAACAGTTCCTTCGATATCTCATATCGAGTTGTCATCCCTGCCACATCATACAACTCTTGTAGATGCATAAGGATAGTGTGAGCATCCATATGCTCATGTTACTTCTGTAGCTCAGTGTCCATGGAAGCTAGTATGATGCATTGAGCAATATTTGCATCATCTATCCACTTACGATACACAACATGTTCATCATTATGTGCATCGCTAGCAGGTTCAGTATGCATAGGTGAGTCAAGCACATATTTCAACTTCTTAACCCTGAGAACAATTCTCAAGTTTCGAAGCCAGTCAGCAAAATTAGGACCAGTCAACTTGTGAGCATCTAGTATACTCCAGAGTGATAGTGCAGAAGACATAACGAATATAGTAAATCTGTAAATGATGAACACATAACAACACTTAGCAAATATTCAATTTCATTTCAAGCCACTATATGAATCGGGTCTTTATTCATAAGTGGCTCCCACTAGTTTATCTAATTTATACAACCCCTAAGTGAAAATTAAGCATTCATAATGCTAGTGGGAATAGGGATCCTACATTCCATCACACAACCTCGGCTGTAGCATGAAACGTCATGTGATGTTCAATAGGCAGACAACTCTTGTCAATTACATCTTATGTTATTCCCTAATAAAACTTTAGCCTCTTGAATAATTGAGTCATGGCTGTAGCACGACAAACTCAATATTCTAATTCAAGTATATCCCAACATTTCGTACAATTGAATCAGTCTCCAACGGCCCACGGTTGTAGCACGTAACGATCTTTAGATTCTAATTCAATGTACACATCTCTATGTAATAGATAAGTATTTCTTATTTCGAAATGAAAGCCCTCGGCTGTAGCATGAAACGAAAATGATTTAAAAATAAGAACCACTTTCTAGCATATTGGAAGGCTATGACCGACACAAGCCCGTTGTGTTATTGGCCAATTACTACTTGATATTATATAATTTTAGAGGGATTATATTATGTTACAATCATATTATAAATAGATTCTTCCTTTTAAATTAAATATTTTAAATCAATAATCGATAATCAGATGATTCCCAGATCAGGGGGGGCATTGTCAAGAGGCGTCACTTAATACCCCTTTCTTACAGATAGAAATCTGCTTTTGACAGAATCATCCTTTCTCTCAATATTGAAAATTCATATTTAATTACGTGTTTCATAAACACAAGAATCTCATGATTGTATTCATAATATTATTTTTAAGGCAAGAAATGATTCCTATTCTAGATTTTCTAGAACACGCCTTAAATTGATTTAAGTTCACCTAAATCTATCATCGCATGGTAAACATAGGCAAATATCTCATATATAAATTAAATAAACAAGTAAATGTAAAGTGCAATAAAGTAAATGTGTTTGGTTATGGCCCCATCCTATGTGATCTTCATCAAGCTCATGATAAAGATCAAGGTCAATCTAATATGGTGATGGAAATAAATACAACTACTTATTACATAAGTCTTCTTCTTTGTTTAGACTTCTTTTATGCCTCGTCTTCTTCTTTGTATCACCTCCATTGGATAGCCTTCTTGAGTCTTCAATTACATTACATAGATTGAAAGTAAAACTAATCTAATGAACTTACAAGAATAATTCGAGTTACATTCGAGATTTATGATTACAAAGATTGACGACATGCAAGTCGTATTTAAAACCAAAATCAAAACCATTACACTAAGGTCGAAAGGCCATAACCATCCACCATACTTATACAACACATAAAAGCATGTTAAAACACATAATCTGATCTTAACATATCATATTATCCATGATCTAATCATAAAAAAATGACAAAAATCAGAAAAATCAGAAAAACAAGAATCACTGTTTACGGGCAAGTAAACGACGTCGCCTTACAGACGAGTCGTTGATAGATTTTGCTATCAGTTTTGTTCAGACGCTCGTTTACCTATGGAATAGGGTATTCGTTTGCGTAGATCGGACACCAGACCCAGATTTCAGCAAATCTGCAGCAGCCAATTCAGAATCCGTATCTAATATGATTCTCATAATTATAACAAACATAAATCATGTATATATCAGTATATATACAGATTACATAATCATCTTATGATTATACAACTCACATGAATATCATATATTCAAAACAATACATATATAAGCATATTATATCAACATCAAATCATGGCGAATCACGTACATGCTCATATATCGAAAATAGTTAAACACATAAACGAATTAAAAACTTTTCGCAAGTAGCTCTGATGCCATTGAAGGGTTTTTAGCACATAAACGCAACGAAAACGTAAATTTAAATCTTAAAAAAAAAACCGAAACCCTCCGCATGATCCATGCGAAAAATAATATTTAATTCGTAGTTCAGTATGTTTAACTTAAGAAGCTTCACGTTAATGGAAAGATGGAGGTCTTTAATAGCGATCCAAGAACGATGAACGAAAATCCCTAGCAGCTGCTCCTCAAGTGTGAAGCACTCCACCGGTATCCACCAAGAGTACAATGTGATGGAGGAGGAAGATGTTGAGAGAATTAGTTGTCTCTCTCTTGTTCTACTTTAGAATTAGGGTTAATTATTTTGGTTAAGGCAAATAGGGTTTATAATAATATATTTATAGGCAAAATTTTCAGCTGAAAATTTTCCATAAAATATTATTATTAACCCTTTAATTGATTATTCTTATTAACCAATTAACTAATAATTAAAACACCTTTTAATCATTAATCCCTTTTCTAAACACTTTAGAAAAATAATTTTCTCACTTGATTTAATTTCCAAAATTAAATTCTTAATTAATAATATTAAGAATTAATTAAATCTCATTTAATCAATTATTAAATCTGCTTATAAATTATTTATTTCACAAATAAATAATTACCAGCCATTATTAATTAATTCCTCCACCATTAAATCATTCTCTTTTATGGTGTGACCCTGTAGGTTCAATATTAAGCCGGTAGTAGAAATAAATAATAATAAAACTATTTTATCATTATTTATATAAATTCTCTAATTCATTAAATATGATTAATTAATAAATTAATCATATTTATTCAACATCGTGAGAGATACTTCTCAACATATCGCGACTATCCGGATAATATGAATTCACTGCTTAGAATACCAAGAACCTATTCAGTGAGTACTAATCGTACAATCAATTCCTTCTACCCTGCAATGTCACGATTAAATATAAAGCATGGAACTTGTGTCAAGCCTATCTTATTTAATCATTTGCTTTCCCATTCACTATGCTTAGTTCTATTTAATGTAAATTAGAAACTCCTTTCTAATTTCATTCATTCTGGCCAGAGATTCCTGAACTAGCATAAGTGGATCAGCATTGAACATTCTCTTCCTTCACTGGAAGGGGTAGATCCTTTATTGATCATACACTATCTTCGTGTACAAATTCCTATACCCAGTAGAGCCCTTATAATTGTCCCTGGAGACTAAGAACTAAACCAAAACATAGTTCAGTGTACACAAGATGACTATGATGACCTCAAGTCTAAGGATACTTGCACAACTATCACTATGTGAACAACTGCTGACACGTGAGTGAACTCCATCAGTTGTTTAGCTGTGTGAGTCATGTTCAGTGAACTTATTCTATAATAAGCACCTACATACTAGCTATAGTGTCACCATACAAATGTCTATGAGAACAAACATCCTTTATAATGAAGCAAGCATAATATATACCGATCTTTGCGGATTACTAATTACCAGTTAGAAATTCTACGACCAGGAAATATTTAAGTTTAGAGTTATCAGGTGTTACCTGATGAAAAAGGAGAATTTGTAATATTCAGTGATGCTTCGTATAAAGGACTTGGATGTGTGTTAATGCAACACGAGAAGGTAATAGCATATGCATCAAGGCAACTCAAGCTACATGAGAAAAGTATCCCACGCATGATTTGGAATTGGAAGCAATTGTATTTGCCCTTAAGATTTGGAGACATTATTTATACGGGGAAAAGTGCGAGATTTATACAGATTATAAGAGTTTAAAGTATATTTTCACTCAATAGGAGTTGAATATGAGATAAAGAAGATGGTTAGAATTGATCAAAGATTATGATTGTGCGATAAACTATCATCCTGGAAAGGCAAATGTGGTAGTAGACGCTCTAAGTCGCAAAGAAAGATTGAATATGTTAACGTCATCAGAGAAATTTATCAAGGATTTTGAAAAGATGGAAATAGAAGTGCAGACTCTAGAATTTGAAGGTGAAGCAATATATGCGATGTCATTTCAACCCGAAATTTTGGAAAAGGTTCGATGTTGTCAAGAGCAAGTGGTGAATCATGAAAAGGATAAGTTATCAGGAGAAGAAATCAAAGCTCAAAAGGATGAGAAAGGAATATATCGTGTTAACTCACGTATTTGGATACCTAATGATGTGGAGCTAAAGCACGAGATTTTGCAAGAAGCGCATAACTCGAGATTTTCAATTCACCCTGGAAGTACGAAAATGTATCAGGATTTAAAAGAGAGTTATTGGTGGCCAAACATGAAAAAGGAAATTGCGGAATTGATAAGTAAGTGTTATACGTGTCAAAGAGTAAAACCGGAACATCAGGGGCCAAGTGGATTACTTCAACTACTAGACATACCAGAATGGAAATGGGAACATATCACGATGGAATTCATGGTAGGATTACCTAAAACCAAGTCTAATCATGATATGATTTGGATAGTAATCGATCGATTGACGAAGTTAGCACATTTCTTGCCGATAAATGAAAGGTTTTCATTGGAAAAGTTGGTCAAATTGTATTTGGATGAGATTGTGATGCGTCACGGAGTTCCTGTATCTATCGTCTAATAGAGAACCAAGGTTTAACTCGAGATTTTGGAGACAATTCCATGATCATTTGGTAACTAAGCTGAAAATGAGTACGGCATATCATCCGTAGACTGGCGGACAAAGTGAAAGGACAATTCCGAAAATTGAGGATATGTTGCGAACTTTTGTAATAGATTTCAAAGGAAATTGGGACGATCATTTGCCGTTAATTGAGTTTTCCTACTACAACAGTTATCACGCGAGTATTGGCATGCCGCCTTATGAAGCATTGTATGTAAGAAAATGTAGAACCCCTACGTATTGGGATGAAGTTGGTGAACGCAAATTAATTGGCCCAGAGCTAGTTCAACAAACGAAAGAAAAGGTGGAAATGATACGAAAAAGATTAATTGCAGCTCAAGATCGACAAACGAAGTATGCAAATCGAGAACGAAAGGATATGCAATTCGAACCTGGAGACAGAGTATTGTTAAAGATATCTCCTTGGAAAGGTTTAACCAGATTCGGAAAGAAAGGGAAGTTGAGTCTTAGGTATATTGGACCATTTGAAGTACTGAGACGAGTTGGAAAGGTGGCATATGAATTGGCGCTACCTCCGCAAATGCAACATCTTCACAATGTATTTCATGTGTCTCTTTTAAAGAAGTATAATGCTAATGCCAGCCATGTGATCGAATTGGAACCAGTGGAAATTCAACCAGACTTGTCTTATGTGGAACAACCAGTTCGAATCTTAGACCGAAAAGAGAGGACACTTAGAAATAAAGTTGTACCTCTAGTCAGAGTATTGTGGAGAAATCCAATAGTGGAAGAATCAACTTGGGAATTAGAAAGTGAAATGCAAGAAAAGTATCCCCATCTGTTTGTTTAGACTAGATTCTGGGGACAGAATCCTTTTAAGGAGGGTAGATTGTGACGATTGAGAATTTTATGATGTAATTAAGTGAATAAAGTATGATTTATATGATGTGATTATAAATTATGTGATTAAGGTGTTGATTAATTGTCTTTATTATATATTAGTATCTGGGATCATAGATAGACGTGTTCCAATTTAAAGAGTCAGCTTAGGAGTTAAGCTGTGTTGTCGGGCCGTCAGATAGAACGGAACCCGTCCTAAAAAGGGATTAAAGTATTTAAAATGTGAAATATGTGTTGTTATGTGAAATGAATGTTTAAGTAAAGTATTGAGTTCTAGTGACGTGTCGGTCGGTAATGATATTGTGAAGCGTAATTGAAACGCTGAGCGTCGGGCCGTCAGGCAGAACGTGACCCGGTACGCGAAAAGAGGAATAATGATAAAAAGGGAATTTTTTATGATCAGACATAAGTTGTGATGTGTGAGTATACGTACTTGCTTGTTTGTATGCGTGATTACGTGATCTGTTGATATTTTTAAGGAAATTATTTGATATAAATAAGGTTTATTTAACATTTGCACATTTTTATAAAATTATCTGAGTAAGGTAAAGGCATGAGATTTGTTTTGTTATCTTCGAAATAGTCCTAGAGACTTTCTAAAAATGATAGACGGATTTATTTCATGATCGTTGCTTTTAAAATGATTTTTATATGATAAAATGCTATTTTTAGTGTGAGCTTGTAAAAAATCATATAAATTCAACCGTACGCTCAAAAGTCTATTATGAGTAATGGTTGGAAAGCTAATTTCGAGATCTACGTCTTAAAATTGTCATTCCCAATAATTTTCAACTTTCTGAGAGGGATATATTTAATATTCAATTTCTATTTTATTGGATTAAAAAGAGAGAGTAAATCAATTCAAAAGGGGAATTAGTAAATTACTAAATTACCCCTGCCCCTATCATATATAAGCTCATTCCCCCCCTTCTTCTTTCTTTCTTTCCATGACTCTCTCTCTCTCTTTCTTTCTCTCTCTCTCTCTCTCTCTCTCTCGGCTTTCTTCTATCTCTCTCGGTATACCTCTCTTTTCCTTGTTTAATCTCACCAATCCTCCCTAAATCTTCTTGATAAACATCTATATTAGGTAGAAGAGTGTGCATGTGTGTATATCCACTTGCATGTAGGTGTGTGTGTGTTGTGTGTGCTCGATGTGTGTGTGTTCACCCAAGAACCTCTCAGTTCTTGTTGTTCTTGTTGATATCATCTTGTTTAAGCATGATTCCTTGTAAATGAATGATATATAAGATGTGCATGTTAGTTATTTTGAGGAATTGATGGGAAAATGGGGGTTTCATGGTTGGACACCCTCGAATGAGGGCACCACCGTGAAGCCACCGCCACCGGTGATGAACTCCGGTGAACCGGTGGTGAGTTATGATGTGTAAACTGAACTCTAGACTATATAAACTCGAATATTAGTGCTTGCATATGGTGTTTTCTATAAAGCCGAATGGGTTTTGATTTTAAAAGAGATTAAGTTGATTTTTGATAATGAAATTGATGGTGGATAGTTGTTTATAGAAAGTATAGAATAATTAGAATTGATTGGTGATTTATAAACTTGAATTGATGCATGCATATTGTGATTTAGGTGAAATTCGAATTCTTGGATTTGTGTTAAGAAATTTAGTTGGTTTAATTGATAAAATGACTTGTGAACGATGTGTTATAGAAATTGTTAGATGATCTTGGAATAGAATGAAGTGCGAAGTTGATTCGAATTATGCATGTTGATCTATATGGTTAGGGCCGAATGATTGCTTTGTGTGAAGAAAGAAATTAATCAAATAAACTTGTGTGATTTGAAATTGGTGTTGATTGGTCAATAATTGTTGAAATTAAGATTATAGTTTAGCTTGTATGTGGATTTAGAGTCATGTATGTAGAGATAAGTGAATGCATGTACGATTAATTGGAAAATTCGACTAAGGTTTTGTGTTGCTAAGTGATGAATTGATGTAAATGAGTGTTTGATATAATGAAGAGATAAATTTGAATTGCATTTGAGCATGTATGTATGTTTTGGTTCGAATTATTGTTGATAAAGAAAAGGGTGTTAGTTTAAATGTTGGATTATGCTAAGATTAAAGATGCATGGTGTAATTTTTGAGAAATTTTATTATATATATATGATTATGGTTCGGATTTCTATGATTAAAAGAAAGGAGAATGATTCTTTAAAGGTTTTTGAATGAGTTATGTATTTATGTGAACTAAAGTGAGTATTTAGTTGATTTTGTGTGATAAGGCCGAATAGGCCATAAAGATTAAAAGTCAAAAACTTGGTTTTGAAGATCGAAAGGATGATTGAATGTGTATAAGTGAATATCTATGAATTGTTTGCTTGATTGTAGTATGTTGTTCGAATTAAGGAATAAAAGAAAAGGGAACTAAGTTGATTGATTTTAAAAGCTATAAGTGATAGTTATGGTCGTAAAGATTTAGTTGTGTATGAATCGTGTACTCGTATGAGTTATAATCATTTGATTTGAAGAATAGTCAAGGTTAAGCGATTATAAGTTGATTATTGAGTATATAAGCGTATAAAGGTTATGAAAAAGGAATGTGTTATGTGCTATGTGCATGTGTGTATAAACTATACTCGTATAGTTCGAGTCGAGAGTATAATCGAGCTATCGTATTGAGTAAACGTTCCGGGAATGAGAGTTGAGAATCTAATTAAGGTTTTGGTTTTGATTGTAGATTCGGAGCGCGAGGGTATTCAGGCTAGGAAAGGGAAAGGTATACTAGGTGGCAGTAGTTCAACCTTCAGGAAAGCGAATTCAGGCAAGTAACTCTAATTACTTGTGTAAATGGTTATAGAGAGGATATTGTTCATGCCATGTAGAGTATTGAACTATTAAAGTAACATACTCGTGTTATTGATTATTGAGATACCTTGTCATTGATCTTATGAGCTTGTCATCGATAGTTTATTGATTCAGCCCATTGGTAACCATTTTCTGGTTTTGATCACTTGATATACCATGAACTGTTATAAACCCTATAAGTACCTTTACGAACCCCTTGTAATGATGCTTCATTCCTTGTTTACCTTATTCCCTATTGATCCTTGATACGGTTTTGATTTCCCTAACTTGAGTACCATGTTATCATTGATCAAGATCCCTAGAATTTAACTTTGCTTATCCCTGATTCATTCCCCTAACTTTGAAATTCTTGAAATTGAACTTAAGAATGAGTTTCGACTTGAAAAAGTCCGAATGATTTCATGTTCTTGGTAAATGTGAAATGAATTTTGTAAACCTACTTTTTTTCCAACTCAAGGTTTTCCAAATGAATTCCTGGTGGATTGGATTGGGACATAAGAGGCTAGTGGGACTAGTCCATTCATAGTAAGAGGCTAGCGGGGCTAGTCTAGTTTAAGGCTGAAATTATGCCATTGGTACCTTAAAGACCAGATGGAGGTCGGTACGGGCTGATCACCCGTATTATTATGAAATGAAAGATAAAGTGGTCTAATCAAGGGTTCCATAATGATTTTAAAAGGAATTGAAATTTCCTATTCAGTAATTGATTCTTTGAAAATGAAAAAGATTTATATTGCTTTGATTGTGATATTGTGGAGCTTAAAACTTGTGAACCCTGATTTTTGATTCTGTTGATCATATAATTGATTCCCTATAATGAAAAGATTTGTCGCTTTCCATTTGAAAGATCTGTTTTGATCATTTAATGATTTTTGATGAATGTCGGCTTTCACCCTGCTTTGAGCCTTGTTCCTTGAAAGCCCAAAATTTTCTTCATAACCCCTTTTATAACCTGAAAGTTAGAAATCTGCCACCTAGACTGATAAAGTAGAATGCCCTGAGATCAGTAAAGTATATTATGGATTTTGTATTGTAGAACTGTTGTTTAGTTACTTACTGAGTTTTTATACTCATATGTTTTATTTTAATCTAACCATGGCAGTTAAGCAAGAAGATGGTCAGGCTTAGGCGCAGTGCTCGTAAGAGCGTACCTGGTGGTCCCTATCGTGTTGAGGGATTCCGGTTGCCAGAGTAGGTAGTAATGTTTTTGAGTGAGCAAGCGCTTAGCCAGAGAGTTGTAAAGATACACTGGGTTATCTGTCGGTTCCAAGCCGGGATCGACTATATATATTTGATTTTAATTTGGGGTTGTAAGTTATATTTTATGGTTGGTAGTTGTAATCTTGTCTCATACTTTATTCTGTTTGATCCTATTAGTAGCTAATCGGGGTTTATGCTTATTTAATTAGTAGTTTGTAGGTGTATGGGTCCTCATTTCTTAACCCCGAGATTGAGGACGTCATAAGTACTCTCATGTTGTGCTAAATGTCTTCTTTTTCTTTCTTCTTCATATACTTTATTAGGTCCAAAGTTTACATAAAGAGGGGGTGAATGTATAATAATTATGTTTATCAAGGTTTAAGCATCAGAATTGAAAACAAATAATTTAACACACATAGTTTCACGATTCAATTCTTTTACTAAGAAAATAAACATCAGGGTTTGCTTACACATTCAAATACTGAAGTTTTAAAGCAACAAATCCAAGAAGAAACCATTACAATAGATTATCAAATCTAGGGTTCTTCTAATCCTTCACACAAGTTATAGTTCTTATCAAATGAGCTATCAAAATATAGATCTATAACATGTAAGTGTAGCTATATAAGTCTTTAATATGGTGTAAAAAATTGGGCATCACTTCTCCTTGAAAAATTAACAAATAGTATCAAAAAATATTGAGAAATAAATTATCAGAGTTTCCTTGTTGTAGAGAATGCTTGCTTGCGAGAGAAGTGTTGATTTGATTGAATTATAGACTTGTAGATGTGATTGATGTCTTGGAGGAGTGGATAGGTGATGCGGCCTTTTCTAGTCCTTTCATTTGAATTTCCAAGAGTCATTAAAAGCTAGATGTCGACACAATTCCTTCCTTTCCTATTTTCAGATTTCGACCAAAATGTTGACCTCACCTAGTCATCTACATGTACTTGATTTCTTTATTATTTAATCTTAAAAATGGACAAATGAAAGCTACGTGTTGATATATATGTTCTTGGGAATATAGATATCGACCATCTTCTTTATTTAAAGCCTAGATCTCGACCAAATTGATTCGAAATGCTCACATGTCGACTAGATCAAAAAACAATTCAATTAGTAAACTTTGCCTTGGAATGTTTTTATGTTTTAAGCTAGATGTCGACCATATGCATGATGTCACCCTATATGTCCACCTTTGTCTCTTCCTGGAAGTATAGGTGTCGATGTAGACCTCTTTTAGTGCTCATAAGTCGACCAAATGCATGTCAATTGCACTATTCATCCTTCACTTTGCCTTGGAATGTTTCTTGTTACTAAGCCTAAAACTCGACCATGTGTGTCCCATAAGCCTAGATGTCGACATTTACTTCTTAAATGTCGACATGTGGGAGTTTTCCTTAAAACAAATCACTCATTTATGCCTAAATATCGACAAGAACCACATGGAGGAGTTAGGAGGTGACAAGAGCCAAGAACCATGGAAACTGAGCACTTAAACTTGTATTCCTTGAGATCTTGATGAAGAACGAGGTGTAAAAATCTTAAAGAAAGAGTTTAATTTACATTTTAGGTCTTGGAGCCAACAATATCTAGTACAAATGGTACTGGAGCCACAAGAGTAGCCAAATGGAGACAAGGAACCTGGATTATAGCGACATGGTATTTTAACTTATGTTCCTTGAGTTCATGATGGCGACCGAGGTATAAAAATATATAAGAAAGAATTTAATTGTCATCTTAAGTCTTGGAGCCAACAAGAATCATAAGTAATGTTCTTGTAATTGTGATCCACTGAGGCCTTCTTGTCCTTGAACCCTTAACCTTGATCTTTATAGTACTCTAAGTTATTCCTCTTCCTTCTTTATCTTCAAGTCTTCATAATATTCAGATTATATTATGTTTCAATACAAATCCTCACTTAAAAATCTCCCTAGAGATAATATTCAGTTTCCTTTCACGGATCACTGACGCCTAATGCAATGGTCTGGTTCACACACGACTAGTTCCGCTCTCAGGATTTCGTGTTATAATCTTTGAATTTCATTGTTAAGTCTTTTATAGTATTCAATCAACTTCACTTGAACCCTTGATATCTTTACACTAACCCGATGCATGAATATATTAATGAACTTCACCCGGACTTCTATTAAAGACTTCTTCACTGCAATTCTCAGAACCATATGTGTATCAACCAAATTTACTTTCTCTTTTGATTCAAGTGGAACATATATTATTTGCAAATCCTCGTTCCATGTTGAGTTATCCAAACCAATATTGTTGAGTTATACATACAGCTTCAATCTTGGTTAACATACTTAAATGAGAAGATGATAAAAATTGATTGGAGCATCCATGGTTGGTTTTGATTAAGAGTTAAAGAGAAAATATTATAGATATGGAATAGAGTAAGAAGGTTTTGAGAATATAAAGAGAAGTGAGTTGAATTGATTATTTATAAGGACGAGAGAGAGAGAGAGAAATATGAAGAGACACCTAAATTTTAAAGAGAGATAACCACTTAATTTTTTAATAAAAAATTGATTAATTATTTTCTATAATATTAGGAGACACTGATAAATGATAATTATGTAAATGCACATAATTAAGAATAAACAGATAAATAGATAGCATGCAAACACATTTATCTAGTCATACACTCCTAAACTCATCCTTACAACATTGAAAGATGTGTAAAAATAGAGAAAACCTATATGAGAAAACAGATTTTAAATCTTAATTAGCCAATCTTAGATAGATCTTCTTTGACAAGTCTTCATCACTTTTCTTCTTTTACTTGTTATGATCTCAACTCTGCAACATTTTCTCAAACAATATCCAAATAATTTGTTAAAAAATTATATCGTAAAGTCCGAAAAATAATCATTGAATAGTTGACTATATAATAAAATTCATATTATTTATTCAAGATAATATTTTAGCTGAATAGATTTTCATTAATTTTAAACTGTTTGATATATGTGATTAACCTATCGTGAACTTTTTCAATATAATATATTTGTATTTAACTATAATATTGAAGTCTAAAATCCATTTTATCGTGGAGTCCCAATATACCATATCGTAAACTTGAAAATGTACCATTTCGACAAGTCAAAATTCCTCATTCAGCAAATTCTTGTTTATCACAAATAGATAATGCTTGCTTCATAATAATTTATAATGAAAATGTTATCAAAGCATATTTTTGAGAATTGAGTTGACTAATTGACTAATTAACCCAAACCAAATTGGGTTATCAACTTCACGATATAGTTCATATCGTGAACTCGGTCTTGATATTGATCTATATCGTGAAGTCTTACAACTAACGGGTACTCAATATACCTTGTTTCATTTGAGTTATATCGTGAACTCTTAAAACTACTATTTTATTCAGTAGTCTAAAAATTCACAATATAAATCCTCAGAATAAATTCTGAGTTTGTGACAATGATTCTTGTGACTATCAGAAAATTCTGAAAATTATATTAATTAAAATTAAAAGTCCATCCAAGTTTCACCTCAAGAATATTAAGTATTAAACAAGTGAAACTCTACTAGTTCCATATAAACACGGATATCTCAATAAATCATTATCAGTATTTACCAATATTAAAACCAATAAATAATTGATGTATGATCATTGCTCCTTTTGAAGAATGTTATATCTGACTTCTAGAACACATAGTTTGGTGAAGACTCCGAATTCCTGATGCAGTGGTTCGCAAGTTTCTTTGAGACAACAAGTCATGATAATTTAGTCATCATGAGAAGCCCCCCTAAGATAGATGCTCCCCTGAGTGGGATGCTCCCCCAATGCTAATCAAGAGTGAGTATGGGTGAAATTTATCTGATTCAGGTGCTGATGTGCCACCTCTCTCTTTTCTTGACATACTGTAAGTCATATGTCATAGCCTATTTGTATATTCGAGGATTCAACTCAACTCAAATAAGAATGTAATAAGTAAATAGTGGATCTACCGTCAAAAGAGATCTCACAGAGTAATATCTGTCAAAGGATTCAGAAACAAGGTTCATCTACAGACTTGAGGAATTAATTCACTGGAAGAAGTTCAAGAAATTGATCATGCCTCAGTGATATAAATCAAGAGTGTGGATTTAATCAAGTGACAGAGATCTCGTTAGAGTATCATTAATTACAAGGATTTAATCTGAAGAAAATCAAAGTATCAAAGTCAAGACATGAAGAAACGTCACGGAAGTTAGTCACTCATGAACCAGACAGTACATCGAGTGTCAACGTTGAAGTGGTGGAATTGATTCATAATTCTCGGTGATTTTCAGAAGATATTCAGAAGATTGGTTGCTGCTCAGGGTTAGTATTAATTCTCTATTAATTAATTAAGTCATATAATTTAATTAAGAAAATAAATTATATCTGCAAAGATTAATTTATTTGATTAAATAAATTAATTGATTAATTAATTCAGAATTAATATTAAGGATTTTCAGAATTTAAATTGGATTAAAAACAGTCTTAAATCAGCAAGACAATTGAAAATGAACTAGCATGACAATCAGGATTGTCATACCGATTGTCATGCCAAGTCATTTCAATTGTCCTACCGAAAGTTCTACTGGGAAGGAGATAGTCTTGCTAGTTCAACTGATTGTCATACCGAAAGTCATTGTAGTTCAATCAGATTGTCTTGCTAGTTCAATCCATTGTCCTACCGAAAGTCTTGCCAGCTATAGGATTGTCATTCCAGTTCAATTCAATTCTGTTGAATGAATTAAAAAGACAAAGAAGCAGTAGAAAGAAAAATAATCATCCAATCAAGAACACAGAACTCGAGAATAAAGAAAAAGAAGCAGACACAAATATTTCATCTCATCTGCAACTTCAAGATCAATTTCTAGATTGTAAAGTTAAATCCAATCAACTAGAAATCTTTATCTTGTTCTTGTGTAACAATCTAGCGGATCAAAATCCCTAGAACTTAATCTCAAATTGCGTTTAGCATTTGAATCCTTTTATTACAAAAATAGAAAAAGTTCATGTCGAATTTATTCTAGATTTGTGATAATTAATTCGAGATTAATTCCTTGTAATCGATACAGTTGTTGTAACACCTTTCAAGTTTAATAATATTTTTATTTAACTTGAATTTTGTTTCACATTTTTTATTCCGTATTTAATTCGATTATTCGGTACTATTTGTATTCAACCCCCCTTCTACAAACACATTGGGACCTAACAATTGGTATCAGAGCCTTCTGATTAACGAACAAATCAAGATCCTAGAATTTTGTGATTTTTCAACTCCTTGAATTTTTATTCATTCAAAAATTCATAATGACTTCACAAAAAGTTGGAACCGTTAAAATTCCACAATTTGATAAAGAGAATTATATTATGTGGAAGAAGAAGATGCTCTTATTTTTACAAGTGGCAAATCCCAAATATTCAAACTTGTTAAAGAAGGGGATAAGAACTCCGATGGTTATTGAACCGGAGGTGATAGTAGATGATGTTGTGATCACCAAAGCCAGAACCTATCCTAAAGATCCTGAGGATTTTTCTCCTGCTGAAAAAGATGAAGCCTCCTTGGATGCCAGCCTTCAGTTAATTTTAATTGATTCCCTTGATCCCTTGATGAACAGACATGTGATGAACTGTAAAAATTCCAAACATATGTGGGAAACTATTGAGGTGATCAATGAAGGCATAGAGGAAGTTAGGGAGAACAAGTTGGAGATCCTAACCTCTGAGTATGAATATTTTAAATCAAATCCAGGAGAAGGAATTACTGAAGTGTTTGAGAGGTACAATGCGTTGATCAACAACCTGAACATAAATGGGAAATATTATTCAATCAGGGAGGTCAACAAAAAGTTCCTTTTAACACTGCCAACTCATCTTGAACATAGAATCACTGCCATTAGAGAAGCTAGAGATCTGAGTGAAATTTCTTTGGACAGGCTCTATGGAGTGTTAAAAACCTATGAGTTGGAGCAGATTCAACAGAAGGAAGTTTACGAGAAGGATAGAATGGTCAGCACATCTACTGCACTTGTAGCTGAAGGTCAACAACAACAGCAATCTCAACAATTGGAGAGAATAGTACAGTGTTCCAAGGCTGAGGAAAATATGTTAGTAGCAGAATATGATCCTCCTACTACAAATCAATCAAGTGATGATTTTTATTCCTTGGAAGAGCTGGAGCAATTGGAAGACGAGTCAATGGCCCAAATTTTCAAGAGATTCTCCCATGTCAGATTCAAGAGGAATCCCAAGCTTAAGTACAAGTCCAACTACAACAAATTCCAGAAAGGTGGATCTTCATCCTCTAACACCAGCAGTGGTGGATACAAAACAGGGATGGTTGATCGGAGCACCATTAGATGCTATAACTGCAATGAGTTGGGACACTTTGCCACAGAATGTAGGAAGCCAAAGCAAGTAAGAAAGAACTCTGAAAGGGCTTATCTGGCAAAGGGAAGAAGCTGGGATGATACTGACAGTGAAGATGAAGATGAAGGAAATCTTGCTCTTATGGCTATTGATGGAAAAGATTCATCATCAAGAATAGAGGTAAAACTTTCTGATGCTGAAATGGTTTATCATCTAAGAGGTAACTTAGATTGTGCACGTCGTGATAATGAACTGTTAAGTTTACAGATCACAGACCTTGAGAAAGAGGTCAATGAATTAAGACTTGTGCACATTAATCAAGACAAATTAAAAGAACAAGTATCTTTTCTAGAGAATAGAGTTGACTGTTATAGAAAACTCGAAACTATTCTCAAAGACAAGATCACCGGTCTTGAGACTAAGGTTAGAGCCTACTTCAATTCTTGTTCGAAGGCTAAAGAGTTCTACAGTAAGCAATCTGTTAATCAAACATCTGGAATAGGTTATGATTACAATGTTGCTATTGGAGAATTAGGCATAAACTCCCCTCCTCGTGTATGTGCTAAAGGGAGGGAAGTACCACATGTGCTTAAGGGTGTTGATGAACCCCTCTATAAACCATCAATTGCTGAACCATTTGATGCGAACTCTTCTGTTATTCAAGAAGAAATACGTGCTGAAGATCTTGCTAATGAGAAGGTTGTTTCCAAGTCAAGTGTGTCGAAAGTTCCAGTCAAAGTTGTGAAAGCAACTGAGAGTAACTCAGACACACATGAGTTGGATAACAAAAATGCCATGTCTACCATGCATAAATTGCCTGCTGTTAATCACTCTCATAAAGCATGTGGTGTTTCTAATTGTATGTCTTGTGCTTTTAATATGATGTATGCTTATTTTAATGGTAAACATGTTTCTAATGATATGACTACTCCTCGTCAGCATGTGAATAACAAGAAGCATGATAGGTCTAAGACTGCCAGTCCTTCTAAGGCTAGAAAGGAGACATTTGTGCCTAAGCTTAAACAGAAATTTGTTAAGGCTGTTTACAAGGTCAAATGTTCAGTTATTGAGAAAGTTGAGACAATTAAAATTAAAAATGTTATTTTGCGTGACAAAGGACAATTCTACAAGTATGTCGGGCCCAACCAAGTTTGGGTTCCGAAGAAGGTCTAATCCATTTGTAGTGCAGGGCATTAAACAGGTATAACCGGTAGTGTGGATTCTTGACAGTGGATCATCAAGACATATGACCGGAGATAGAGCCCTGCTATCAAATGTGGTTGAGAAAGCTGTCCCCATGGTTACCTTTGGAGATAACAGCAAAGGTTTATCTGAGGGATATGGCTGTTTGCAAGCTAGATATGTTATCAGTGAAAATTTTGTATAGTGTGCTAGGTTATTATCAGGAAGCATCATCTAACATATAGCACCAGTGACGAGACTTGAGAATATTACGACATATCAGGCATCATCTAACATTACACTTGGAATTGGACTCTAGTAAGATGTGTACAAGTGTACTCCTGGTTGGTGAGTCAAAAGAGGAAGTCAATGCACCACAGTTCATGGACTTTGCAGCTGCAGATCTATTGGACTATGCAATCTCTTCTTCACAATCTCACTTCAGGTTGGTATGAACTAGTGTACTACTCAAGCAATCGTCAAGAACATGGTATGGCACTCTAACTGAAGTTATTGTTTAATATGAACTAGTAGAGTCGTCATATTTTTAACTCTCTTATCATTAGGCACAATCATATTGTTTTATATGTGCAGTGATATATTGTTTATGCAACATAACAATTAGTATCTAAAGTACTTGACAAGTATCGGTCAATGATATGTTGTTAACATTATGTTGCAGATATTTGTAAGCTTTTGACATGAATGAGAATTACTTAGACTTTACCCTAAGTGATCAATGTTTTATCAAAAACTCATTCATATTAAAAAACAAAATCAAACTTCTTTCTACATTAGTGATTTCTTATTTCATGTAAAATCCTTTGAAATCACTATTGTACATCATTACTCTCAAAAGATTAAATGTATAATTTTCATTCATTATAAATCTTAAATACATTTTATCTCTATAGTGCCATATATTATGTGATACAGGTTCAGTCTCCAATGACTTTCTTTCATTGACAGTCATGAGTTTGAAAACCCACAACATCTATCCCAGACTGTAAAGACAAACACAGAAACAGAACTAACCAACACTCTCTTACCACTAAATGTAGTATGAATGAGCGTGAGGGAGATAGTGCCTTAGTGCACCACATAAGGAAGGTTCTGTAGTCAACCCAGTAGCTCTGTCTCCTACATAGATGAGTAGTATTTAAACCGAGACAACTGCTAGCCCCCATACATCTTCTCAAAAAGATGTAATGGCTGAAAAGGCACAAAAATAGTTACTAGATTCGTTCTCTCAACAGGGTGCGTCTATTGAATTTTTCCTGTCGGCCAAGGCATCCGATGTAGTGTCACCACTTCAAATATAAACAATTCTTAATGCACAAGGAGAGGTTACACACACAAAGGATGAGTTGACGGAAACAAGAGTTTCGACCATTTTAAGGTCAGATTCGATTGTTCAAGGTTCGTTAATGGACCAATTGCCTTTACAGGTGTTAGGAGAGGATACTGATCCAAAAGCCATATGTCAGTGGTCAGTGTCTACCTCCCCAGGCTTAAATCCCCTGGATGCATCTGCGGATAGTGGATCTGACATAGGTGCAGATCGGCAACTTGTTGACAATGATTCAGATATTACCTGATGAGTCACAAGGAGATGTCTTCACAGACATTAGAAGGGAACTTTGATCTTTATGCTAAATTCGTTGGATCATTGTTTACCTTCCCAGAATTCAAATCTGGAACCCTAAAAGGGAAACTAGCAACTTGTAGATTATGACTCAGATTCATCTGACGAGTTTAACAAGGATGGGGATTTGCGAACTCTCATTGCACCACCTGTGACCTCCTTAAGGATGGCTAAGGTGATTTTCCTTGCAGGTACAGCTGGATTATGGAGCTATGAGAGAAGAGTGATACACTTGTGAGAATGAGTGTAAACACGAGTGGAGAGAAGAGTGAAACACATGTGAGGTACACTAAACAGAATCACACACTCACAGTGAGGAAGAAAGAGAAACTTCTTGTTATTTCTTTTCCAACCAAGTGAAATATGAGAACTCCTTCAGACGACGGCATACATTCCTTCTTTAAGGGGGAGATAAAAGCTTAAGTAATAGTTTGGAGGATTCCTCAACTAAGGGGGAGAAATAGCAGGGAGGAAGAAAAAGATCATATGTACACTACACCACACCATTGTTGTTTGTAACTACGGATCCTATTGTACGGGAGAGGTGGTAAACACAAGGTGATTTTCTAAGTAAGGGAAGAAGTTGTTTTCAAAAGGGGAGTACCATTGGCTTTTATCTGCGGATCCCATTGTACGGGAGAGGTGGTAAACGAAGGTGATCTTCTTTAATCAGTTGATTCTCATAGGGGGAGAAGCAAGAGAGATATGGGCTTCTCAACAGGAAATGTGGTTGTACAAATGAAGTTGGAACTACTTGAAGATATGTTCAGTCTAGAGGAACATCTACTTGGAATCTGGAAAATGTTAAATCTAGTCCAGAACTTTTCTACTATTTACTTTGTATTTCTTTTTATATCTTTTTCTTATTTGTTAGTTGAGTTATCCTCTAGGTATTTTCGTGTTATTGTCTAACAAACAAATAGGGGGAGATTGTAAGTCATATGTCATAGCCTATTTGTATATTTGAGGATTCAACTCAACTCAAATAAGAATGTAATAAGTAAATAGTGGATCTACCGTCAAAAGAGATCTCACAGAGTAATATCTGTCAAAGGATTCAGAAACAAGGTTCATCTACAGACTTGAGGAATTAATTCACTGGAAGAAGTTCAAGAAATTGATCATGCCTCAGTGATATAAATCAAGAGTGTGGATTTAATCAAGTGACAGAGATCTCGTTAGAGTATCATTAATTACAAGATTTAATCTGAAGAAAATCAAAGTATCAAAGTCAAGACATGAAGAAATGTCACGGAAGTTAGTCACTCATGAACCAGACAGTACATCGAGTGTCAACGTTGAAGTGGTGGAATTGATTCATAATTCTCAGTGATTTTCAGAAGATATTCAGAAGATTGGTTGCTGCTCAGGGTTAGTATTAATTCTCTATTAATTAATTAAGTCATATAATTTAATTAAGAAAATAAATTATATCTGCAAAGATTAATTTATTTGATTAAATAAATTAATTTATTAATTAATTCAGAATTAATATTAAGGATTTTCAGAATTTAAATTGGATTAAAAACAGTCTTAAATCAGCAAGACAATTGAAAATAAACTAGCATGACAATCAGGATTGTCATACCGATTGTCATGCCAAGTCATTTCAATTGTCCTACCGAAAGTTCTACTGGGAAGGAGATAGTCTTGCTAGTTCAACTGATTGTCATACCGAAAGTCATTGTAGTTCAATCAGATTGTCTTGCTAGTTCAATCCATTGTCCTACCGAAAGTCTTGTCAGCTATAGGATTGTCATTCCAGTTCAATTCAATTCTGTTGAATGAATTAAAAAGACAAAGAAGCAGTAGAAAGAAAAATAATCATCCAATCAAGAACACAGAACTCGAGAACAAAGAAAAAGAAGCAGACACAAATATTTCATCTCATCTGCAACTTCAAGATCAATTTCTAGATTGTAAAGTTAAATCCAATCAACTAGAAATCTTTATCTTGTTCTTGTGTAACAATCTAGCGGATCAAAATCCCTAGAACTTAATCTCAAATTGCGTTTAGCATTTGAATCCTTTTATTACAAAAATAGAAAAAGTTCATGTCGAATTTATTCTAGATTTGTGATAATTAATTCGAGATTAATTCCTTGTAATCGATACAGTTGTTGTAACACCTTTCAAGTTTAATAATATTTTTATTTAACTTGAATTTTGTTTCACATTTTTTATTCTACATTTAATTCGATTATTCGGTACTGTTTGTATTCAACCCCCCTTCTACAAACACATTGGGACTTAACACATACCTTAAAAAATTTTAATTTTCATGCAAGCATTCTCATGAATAGCTTCAGCTTCAATTCTTTTCAACTTCATTGATCCTTTCTTGATCATATCAGCATTTAGCTGAAGCATAGGGCTTTCCTGTATGCAGCATTCCTTTGATGGAGTTTTATTGAAGAATCTTCACTATGTCCTACTCTGCATTTTTATGATTAGTTGCAGACTGGCTTTTCTTAAGGATGAGAATTCCCATCCTTTTTATTATGTCATCTCCCTTGTTAGACTATTGTTCTCATCTCCAAGGTCTAAACATGGGCCAACTTCTTTCTCTCCTTTTGTGATAGTAAGGTTGTATCACTTCCTCACTTTCTTCTGCCCTGGAAATGTTGTAGCATTCAAGTTATTTTTGGTACCCAAACTCTGTTAGGTCCCAGATGCTTAAAAACAGTTCTTACCTTCTCAACCTTTGACACAGGGTCTGACGCCCTCCAAATCCGGGTCATAGATTTGGGGTTCACAACCCACACACACACACACAATATAAACCCGCATATGAAATAATATATATGCAATAACCCTACACTATACATCCACAGATCGCAACAGGTTAAAGTATAAAACAAGCCACAAACTTAACTTATATTACATCGTACTAAATCCTAACTAGTTAAATTACAACTTAAATTAAAACATTCTTATAAACTTGCAAAAATCATAACTATAACATAAAACTCCTGCTAGCTCGCTTCATCACTCAACCCAGAATCCCAACTCGAACACTGGTCTGGGGATCCTCGCTACCAACAATTTCCTTCTTAACTGGAAAAGAACATAAAAAGGATGGCAAGAGTGAGCTAACTAGCTCAACAAGTCATATAAACAAAAACTGAGGATAAGCAATGATCAAATGAAATGATTCAGAGGAATCAAGTTTCTTGTTAAGAAATTATTAGAATTGGATATTCACTTTTAATTTTAAAAACCAAGATTAGACTGTTAATCAGTCACGCACTAACCCTGAACAAGACACACAGATCTGCTCTATATACTAGATCCAAGGCACACATTGGCCTAACATGACCACGAATCCGGCCTGACCACGAATCTGGTCCACATTTTGAAAACCATCCAATTCTTTAAAAATTCAATATAATAAACAAAATAATTTAATAAAATAAGATAATAATCAACATTGATAAGACATTTATCTCAAAGCATAAGACATTTATATCAAGGTATGTATGAATAATGGCTTCAATTCTGTAGAAGAATCAAGTAATAGATGAACAATGGTTTAATGGTTATACAAAGTTTAGTTCTCTGATGTTACAAGGTATTGTAGAATGTATGAGTTATTGTATGTTCAAATAATTCTATTTCAGTGTTTGGTGTATGGTGTGGATGTATTTATGGAGTAGTGTCGTATTTATATGGTTTAGTATATAGGACTTCAACAATCAATGGTTCACAATGAATAAGGTTTACAGTTCAAGTATCAAATGATCTGGTCAGGGTTCAGGGCTTAAGCAATTTAACTAACTCAGGCTACCATATGATATATCTCCGGTATATTCAAAGTACTTGCAATATAACATAAGAAAATTCCAAGATACTTGTAACACAAGAAAAGTCCAAGATACTTGCTATATATCAGAAGAAAGATCGGGATTACTTGCCTTATCTCAACGACTTTCACTTTGCTTGCACTCATCTAACAGTTCTACTCACTGGCCCGCTTTCCTTTACCTCGCTTCCTCTGCTAAACATCACAATTATCTATCTGTTATGGATCAAAAACTAAGGTATAATAATTGTTGTATTTATTACTAAGGAACGTGAGCTTCGAGGCTCGATTTGACTACTCTTGTGTTTCGTGACTCGATCTGCCTTAAAAAGATGCCTACGTACCTTGCTGATTGCCAAGGATCAAGTCAAAAAATGTAGTTCTGATTTGTAGGGTGAGACCCCTTATATAGATGTTGGGAGTCCTGTTAGGGCGAAAACACGCGCTAATATTCACGCAAGTATACGTGTTCGCAAGTAATATAAGATATAAATCAGATTCGTTCCCACATAGACTGGTTTAGGTTAAGTTCAATTTATGCACCTATGCAACAATGTATGGTTATCGCTCAATGCTAAGACAAATAACAAATTGGGTTTTTATTAAACTAAGAGATTATACTAAATAACATTAACTAAGAAAATTGAGGTTGAATTACTATATATGACAAACATGGGATTCTAACTTCATTAAATACGTCATTTAATAGCCTTATTATTCTTAACCTTAGCATGTAATGGTGATGACACTAATCAAATAACACGAAACTAGTAAATGCCAACTTTCGTTGTACGAATACCTTACTACCAAGCATCCACAAAAGAGATAGAAGTTGAATAGACACCAATTATGCTTAGTCCCTATATGTCTATAATAATTGAAAATATAACGGTTTAATGCGCAAGTTATCTATCATGATTACATAAGGAAAGTAAGATGGTTAAAATTACCTACGAATCATGCATAACAAATACATGACCCTATGCTAGCATGATAAGTTCTAAACCTCTATATTCACTGTCGCTTCAATAGAGATTAACACGCTATCTTATATGTTAGCTACGCACATAAGACGAATAAGCACAACCAATACTAGGATGTCAATCAATCACCACACACCAAGATATCGAAACAAATTAATTATTGAAATCCATAAGTAAATCCGCTAGAATCCCATAATAACGATTAACCCATAATTGAACTCATCGTCACCATGGGTTCATATGAAAGCATGGTATAAACAAGGTCTTAATAAACTGAATAATAATGAAAGTACGAATAAACGAGATCTAGGTTCAACAAAAACGAAAACGAGCATCCAAAGTTACAACTAATTCAAAGAATCACAAGTTGAAAATAAGATCTTCTCATTTAGAGTTGTTTTGTGCTTTTAGGTCTTCTCCTTGGTATCCCAATCTTCCTGGATGATGAAAACCCTTTTTTTAAGTATATATAAGCCCATATTGGATCTAGACCCTTAAAATCGTCAAATTCCACTCAAAAAAGGCTTTTTCAGCGAAGTCAGCCGCGGATCAGCACGCAGCCGCGCGGCACCAGCAGGCGGGCGCCTCCTAGCAGGCGGGCGCCTCCTAGCAGGCGGGCGCCTCCTAGCAGGCGGGCGCCTCCTAGCAGGCGGGCGCCTCCTAGCAGGCGGGCGCCTCCTAGCAGGCGGGCGCCTGACACCAATAGGCGGGCGCCTGCAGCCTTTCTGGAAAATTCTGATGAATCTTATTTTGCCCATAACTTGAGTTCTACTCGTCAGAATTAGGCGATTCAACTGCCCACGCGAAGCTAACGAAATTCTCTACAATTTGAAAATGGCCTTGGCTTCCAAATCTGATCACTTTTCATCATATTTCCTTTAAAAGTTCCTTTCTTCATTTAACTGATACCTGAAATGCAATAAGACAAAAACACATCAAAATACCAACAACTTGAGTCCAAAACACCAATTTAAGCTTGTAATAAGGCGTTCCAAGTGGATATAAAATCCACTTATCACACCCCCAAACTTGAATCGATGCTTGTCCTCAAGCATAAACAGACTCAAAACTACAAAACAAACCTAATGCATGAATGCAACTACGTGAATGCAACTTAATGATAATGCAATCGATCCCCTCAGAATAACCATAACCAAATGAATAAGCCAATGCCTCTAAGAATACAATGACTTAAAACAGAGTTCGAATAAATCCCATAAACCAACTCACAAACCAGAAACGTGCGTGTTTGGAATGCTTAACAGATATCTCTCGATACTAGATCAATAACCATAACTTATCTATCATCGAAACAATCAAAAGTTTATAAACAGAATAGAAAATAAACACATTATGACTCACAACACCTCCTTTCTACTAGACTTATACAAGGATTCACACTATTATTGAACACATACCTAAGATACTTATTTGACCGTGCAATGAATGAGGTGCCAAAAGACTTCTGCAATAATACCTATGTAGCGAGCATTAGGTTAGCGGATCCCAGACTATAAAACCTTAGGTCACTAGGCACAAAGTCCCCTAGAACTTAATAACTCGAGTATTAAGGAGCTCACTCTTGATCAATTATGCATAAACACATACTTTTTTTTCCTTTTTTTCTCTTTTTTTTCTATTTTTTTTCAATAATTTCTAAATGAGTGTGTTTCGCTCCATCTCATTCAACCCTAGACTACTCATAAAAATATGAGTCGGTTACTAGCCATTTGACGCCTAGCCTTACAACAACTAGCAATGAAATCCAAGTTTTTCTCCAGATAAAAAAAAATCAGTGTTTTTACGTCATTACGAGAATATCACAAATTCTAAATATAACCAAGTGATTAAATATCAACAACAAACAAGTATGATAATGATCTAGATCAAAAGCAACCCTATAAGACTTTGTGAAAATATTTATTTCTGGCATGCAAATCAATTCATTAGGACTTAAACATCCCTTTATTCGTCATCACCACACTCAAATCAACATCAACTTATCAAATATCATAGTTCATCTTAAGGGATCATGCTAAATATGCATGTAAATGCAACTATATGAAATCACATAAAAACAAACAAATATGTCCTAAATGAAAAATCATGCAAAAATATGAATGAACTACAACTAAAATGCAATATGAAACTATATGAATCTATATGGACACACACACTACTAATCCTTACATTATCACCCCCAAACTTAAAATTTCCAATGTCCTTATTGAAGGTAATCATAAGGATTTCAGGCACACCTAATTAGCGGGAGAATCACCCTCGTCGGGTGGAGGATCAGGTGGTCAATCAACCTCGCCGCCAATGTCTCGAACAACAGTACCGAAAGCGTATGTCAAATCTTCAGTAAAATATCGGTTGATAACATGCATGGCCTCCATGCGTCTAGTCAATCTTCTATACTGTGCATCACCAACACGAGTCCTATTAACTACCTGTTTCATATGAGAAGAACCCTCTGTAGGCACGGGAATATCCATCCAGCCACTCTCTACATCATCAAAAATATATCCCAACCCCTTATCATGGGGTGCACCTATGAATGAATAACTCAAGTGATCTGGCATTCGGTTGAGCTCAAGTGTGGGAGCTTCTTGAATAAATGGTTCAAAATTCTCCTGAGAAATTTTCAGCTCTGCTATCCCAAGAGAATCGAATGGCATATCTAACTTCCTCATCCACAGAGGTGCATTCAAATCCTGCAATTGCTTTGCTCCTTCTTTATCTTCAATAACTGATTCCCCTATTAAGGATCTCTCTAAAGTATATGACTTTGGCAATTGCTCAGGCTCTGAATTTACTACAGAGTCGACTCACTCTACTTTAAAGCACTCCTCTTTAGCTGTGGGTAACTCTATTTCCTTGAACACATTAAAAGTGACCTTTTGATCCAAACCATTCATCGAAAGCTCTCCTTTTTACACATCGATCATAGTTCGGCCTGTAGCCAATAATGGTCTTCCCAAGATAATAAGAATCTTCTTATCTTCCTCGAAATCAAGAATTACAAAGTCAGCAGAGAAGATGAGTTTATCTAGCTTGACCAAGACATCTTCCACTATACCTCGTGGATAAGCGATGGAACGATCAGCTAGTTGCAATGACATGCATGTTGGTTTCGGATCAGGTAGACCAAGCTTCTTGAAGATAGATAAGGGCATCAGATTGATGCTAGCTCCTAAATTACATAAATATTTGTCGAATGACAAGTTTTCGATAGTGCAAGGAATAGTGAAGCTTCCAGGATCTTTAAGCTTAGGAGGTAACTTCTGTTGCAGCACAGCACTGCATTCCTCTGTGATAGCAACGGTCTCTAAGTCATCGAGCTTCACTTTCTGAGAGAGAATACCTTTCATAAACCTCGCATAGCTAGGTATCTGTTCAAGATCTTCAGCGAAAGGTATGTTGATATGAAGTTTCTTGAACACCTCCAAAAACTTCTCAAACTGCTTATCCAGCTTTTTCTTATGTAGCCTCTTAGGAAAAGGAGGTGGAGGATAAATTTGTTTCTCCCCTGTATTACCCTCAGGAGAAGTGTGTTCCACAGTAATCTTCTTTGGTTCCACATCTGCTTCCTTTGCACTTCTTCTTCAGCCACAACTGCATTTTCTGAAATTTGAGATTTTTTAGGCTCTTCGTCTTGCTGAATTTGGGGCTTGCGACCTTTCCAGACCTTAAGGTGATGGCGTTCACCTGTTCTTCAACTTCCTTCTTGCCTGGATTTGTTTCTGTATCACTAGGAAGCATTCCTGGTGGTCGATTCAATAAGGCGTTAACAATTTGCCCTATTTGGTTCTCCAGAGTCTTGATAAAAACAGCCTGGCTGTGGCATATAAGAGTCTGGTTTTTGCACATAAGCCGCAACTCCTCCAATTCAAATTTTTCATTCGAAGATAGACATGCACCAAGAGTTTGTTGTTGAAGTTGGAGTTGTTGTCTTGGTGCAAATTATTGCTGAAAACCAGGAGGGTTGGATTGTTTTGCTCCAAACTGTTGGAATGGTTGTTGCATCGCATTCTGATTGTTGCTTCAGCTGAAGTTAGGATGATTCCAGTTGTCAAGATGATAAGTGTCTGAAACTGGTTGCTGTGATCTCTGAAAGTTGCTCACAAACTGTGCTGATTCACTAGATATAGCGCATTGCTCCGTCGCATGTGAACCTGCACATAGCTCACAAACACTGGTCATCTGATTAACACCATAGTTAGCCACAGAATCGATCTTCATAGACAACGCCTTTAGTTGAGCAGTGATAGCCGTAGCTGTATCCACTTCAAGAACTCCTGCTACCTAGCCCTGTGGACATCTCTGGCTTGGATACTGATATTCATTAGCAGCCATCAGTTCAATTAGATCATAAGTTTCCTCATAGCTCTTTGCCCATAATGCTCCGCCTGCTGCTGCATCAAGCATGGGTCTAGACTGTGCTCCCAACCCAATGTAAAAACAATTGATGATCATCCAATCAAGCATTCCGTGATGAGGACACTTCCTAAGCATCTCCTTGTAGCGCTCCCAAGCTTTACATAGCGATTCTCCCGTTTGCTGCATAAATTGAGCAATAGCATTCCTGAGTGCAGCTGTCTTCGCCATAGGGAAGAATTTAGTAAGAAACTTCTAAGCAAGGTCTTCCCAAGTAGTAATCGAACTAGCTGGTAGAGAGTGTAACCAACTCTTAGCCTTGTCCCTCAGAGAGAATGGGAACAGTCTCAGCTTCGCAGCATCTTCAGAAATACCGTTGAACTTGAAGGTGTCGCAAATCTCAATGAAATCCCTAATGTGCATATTGGGATCTTCCGTTGAAGAACCCCCAAACTGGATTGAATTCTGCACCCATTGAATTATGTTAGGCTTGATCTCAAAGGTATTAGCTGTGATAGTTGTTCTGACAATGCTAGATTGAATGTCATTGGTCTTGGGTTGAGAAAAATCCATCAAGACTTTCGTTCGTGCTGCTGGATCTCCCATTATACTGAGTACCTGAAACACAAACAAATAAACCGTGAGAGTAAAAGAGTCCAAGTCAGTGAAATTTAACGACCACTGATGACAAGCACATAAACTAAAAATTAACACCGAGTCCCCGGCAGCGGTACTAAAAACTTGTTAGGGAAAAAACACGCGTTAATATTCACGCAAGTATATGCGTTCGCAAGTAGTATAAGATATAAAATCAGATTCGTTCCCACAGAGACTGGTTTAGGTTAAGTTCAATTTATGCACCTATACAATAATGTATGGTTATCGCTCAATGCTAAGACAAATAACAAATTTGGTTTTTATTAAACTAAGAGATTATACTAAATAACATTAAGTAAGAGAATTGAGGTTGAATTATTATATATGACAAACATGGGATTCTAACTTCATTAAATACTTCATTCAATAGCCTTATTGTTCTTAACCTTAGCATGTAATGGTGATGACACTAATCAGATAACACGAAACTAGTAAACGCCAACTTTCGTTGTACGAATACCCTACTACCAAGCATCCACAAAAGAGACAGAAGTTGAATAGACACCAATTATGCTTAGTCCTTATATGTCTATAAGAATTGAAAATATAACGGTTTAATGCACAAGTTATCTATCGTGATTACATAGGGCAAGTAAGATGGTTAAAATTACCTACGAATCATGCATAACAAATACATGAACCTATGATAGCATGGCAAGTTCTAAACCTCTATATTCACTGTCGCTTCAATAGAGATTAACACGCTATCTTATATATTAGCTACGCACATAAGACGAATAAGCACAACTAATTCTAGGATGTCAATCAATCACCACACACCAAGATATCGAAACAAATTAATTATTGAAATCCATAAGTAAATCCGCTAGAATCCCATGATAACGATTAGCCCATAATTGAACTCATCGTCACCATGGGTTCATATGAAAGCATGGTATAAACAAGGTCTTAATAAAATGAATAATAATTAAAGTACCAATAAACGAGATCTAGGTTCAACAAGAATGAAAACGAGCATCCAAAGTTACAACTAATTCAATGAATCACAAGTTGAAAACAAGATCTTCTTTTTCAGAGTTGTTTTGTGCTTCTAAGTCTTCTCCTTGGTATCCCAATCTTCCCGGATGATGAAAACCCTTTTTTAAGTGTATATAAGCCCATATTGGACATAGACCCTTAAAATCGTCAAATTCCACTCAAAAAAGGCTTTTTCAGCGATATCAGCGAAGTCAGCCGCGCATCAGCACACGGCCGCGCGGCACCAGCAGGCGGGCGCCTGACACCAGCAGGCGGGCACCTGCAGCCTTTCTGGAAAATCCAGATGAATCTTATTTTGCCCATAACTTGAGTTCTACTCGTCAGAATTAGGCGATTCAACTGTGCACACGAAGCTAACGAGATTCTATACAACTTGACAATGGCCTTGGTTTCCAAATCTGATCACTTTCATTATATTTCCTTTAAAAACTCTTTTCTTCATTTAACTGATACCTAAAATGCAATAACCCAAAAATACATCAAAATACCAATAAGTTGAGTCCAAAATACCAATTTAAGCTTGTAATAAAGCGTTCCAAGTGGATATAAAATCCACTTATCAAGTCCTTGAATTGGACTAGGGTGAGGAGACTTGGTGGGTAAGTTTCAGAATTAGAATGGACTTTGGAGTCCTAAGAGGTAGGAAGCTGATTCCTTATCCCACCAGGTTCCTTGGAGGCCAATCTACAAGGATTTATTTCTCCACTTGGACTCATCTTATCTGCTGACTTATCCCTTATTAATTAATTATGAAATGGGCCTAACTGTTGGCCCAATTCTGATATGATTAATTACATACCCAGACCTTATTTTCTTTCCTATTATTTGCCCCCCAACTTTTGGTAACGGTGACTAGGTTTCGCAGAAGTTAAGTTCATTTGTTCCCTTACAGGGTATCGTTTTTGCGTAAAGTGTGGAGCGACCTATACATTTAAAACAATTTGCTTTTATCCCTATTATTTTAAGAATTATCTTAATTTCCAGGAATTTTCCCTGAATTTTGGGATTTTTCCTTAATTTTATGGAATTTTCCCTTAATTCTGGGATTTTTCCTTAATTTTATGGAATTTTCCCTTAATTTCTGGGATTTTTCCTTAATTTTCTGGAATTTTCCCTTAATTTCTGGGATTTTTCCTTGATTTTCTGGATTTATTCCTTATTTTATGAAAATATTTATATTTTCAGAAAATATTTTAAGGAATTTTCATCTTTTCCTTCCTTTTCTTTCTTTTCTTTTTCTTTCTTTTCTTTTTCTTTCTTTTCTTTCTTTCTTTTTTCTTTCTTTTTCTTTTATATATATACCTGGTTCGATCAGGATCCTGGTCGACCAGGATCCTGGTCGAATTAGGCCTTGATGTGCCCTAGTCGACATGCTTTCGAGCAAGAACTGTTTGACTTCAATTCATTGTCGATTTTTCGCTCAGGATTTATATATTTATTTATTTATTTATTTATTTCGAGCAGGAATTTTTGGTCAGGATTTACGTTTTGACCGAATTATATGCCCTCCTTCTTGCCCTGGTCGAAGGTCATTTCGACCTAGATCATTTGACCAAGAACATAGTATTAGTCCTGGTCGAATTAGGTCAGAAAATCAATTTTTTGTCCCTATTTTCCTGGGCTTTTATCTTGGGCCAACCTTTTTGGGCCTATTTTCTACAGGCCTTTTTTCCTAGGCTTTATTTTTGGGTCAACCTTCTTTGGGCCTATTTTCAATAGGCCTTTTTTCCTGGGCTTTATTTTTGGGCCCTTAACTTTAATTACCTGGGCCCTTTTCTGGGCTTATCTCTTATTGGGCTACTTTTTACCATTTCATGCCCACATACCTGATCTGGGCCCTAAACCAGGGCTGGATTTTTTTCTTTCAACTTGAATTTGGGCTTTTTCTGATTTTTTTAGAATCTGAGCCCATGAGATGGGCTGGGCCCTTAACTTCAAGCCCAATTTCCAGAATATTATGGAATTTCTGGATTCTTCTAGATTTTGCCAAGTAATATCAGGATTTTTCTTAGAGCTTTGTAAAACGAGGTAAGGATGTCGAGATTCGCTCTTCTTACATGTCTTTGATAGATATGATTAATACTAGGGGGACGAATATCTCTCCACTGCACATCTCGACTCTTTTAATCATTGCAACACATGGCACAATATAGATTATGATAAGTTAAATGCACGTTATAATGTTCGTCCTCCCCTTAGGCTAGTTCCAGTTTCTGGTGGCGACCGTACTTGCCATTGGGAACCCGATACTCTTTTCGTTTACACAGTTGCCCTTAATGCTGGGCTTAGGTTTCCTTTTCATCCCTTCATTCCTCACCTCCTAGCTGATTTGCAAATTAACCCCTATGAGCTTCCTCTAAACGCATGGAGGAACATTTTATGTTTCATGGTTTGTTGTCTTAGGGGAGGTTTTCCCTTATCTGTAGCTGTTTTTAGGAAGATTTTCCAGTGTTATAACAGTTCTTATAGTATTTGTGGTTGGGTCTACATTAAACAAAGTCCCAAGTGTAAGCACATTTTTAACAATGCCTCCATTCTTGAAAATAATCAAAATTGGAGGAATAGTTTTATCGGGTTAAGGTGGGAGAATGGTGACTGGGGCACCCTCTTTAGATCTTCCTTCGGGAAGGTTAATGATGGTAGCCTCAAATCCATTCACTTAACCCCCGAGGAAACTATCATTTATGATGAGCTTACTCGGGATGACGGTGCCACTATCAGCTGGACTCTTTTAGAGGAGTTCTCCCTCATCCACGTGGGGCTATCCTCTGTATCTCTACAGGGTATTTTTCTTCCCTTCTCGTTTTTACTTTTCTTCATGCATTATTGACACCACTTATTTTGTTTTTTCTCTTTTTTTGCAGCTGCTAAGGAGATCACGAGGATAATGTGCCTCTCGTTGAGGAGACTGCGAGGATGAAGAAGGCTCGCCTTGCGGGTCTGGATACTAGAGGGAAGGCTACGGAGCCTAGCTTCCTATGGAAGCATAAGGAGCCCATGGTGGAGGCTCCTGCTGAGGGAGCTGAAGCCCCTAGTGCCCCTATCGCTGTTGCTGCTCCTGTCTCTGCTGCTACGGGGGCCTTTTAGCCTCTTTGGGGATTCCACCGAGGGGATACCGTGGTTGGATCCACGAAGCATGCCTGGGATTGGTCTTACCACGGTGTAACTCCCAAGGACTTCACCGATGTGGTGACTACTCCCGACTTAGAGAGGATAAAGCTCATGGGAGCTCAGTCCTTAGCCTCGGTATGACTATTTCTTACAATTGTACTCTTTTTTACTTGTAGCATTCACTTGCCTTACATTTCTATTTATTGTTTCATTTCAGTCTAACGCCTACTTCCAAGGCGCTGTGAGGCAAGCTGAATCCTGGAAGAGGGCTTCGGATAAAACGGATAATGCCCTCAGGAAGCAGGAGAAGAAGTATGCTGCCTTAGAGAGGAGGTTCAAGTGCAAGGAGGAAGAGCTCGGAGAGTCTAACGCTGAGTTGGTGGTGCTAAGGGCGGAGAAGGACAGAGCAATTGATAACTACTTGGACTCGGAGGAGTTCACTCAGTCTATGAAGGTGAGGGATGACTCAGTCTTCCCTGGATTTTTTAGGACTGGCTGGGACACGACCCTTGGGATCGTGAACGAGGCTTTTCCTGATATTAACCCGGCAGACTATGTATGCCCTGATGACGAGGCTTTGTTGTAGAGGTTTCGTATCCGAGTAGTTGTCTCAGATCGTATCCCTAAGGACCTGCTTCTTCCTCCTCCCGATTCGTCTTCGAGGCCTGCTACGGATGATAGCTCTTCCTCCTCTGGACGACTGAGACTTTCAGCGAGAGTGGAGGAGATGATGATATGAATGCCGAGGGCACCTCTGCTCCTTAGAGCTTTTCTAGCCCTGCGTGGCTTATTTATTTTATCTTGTCTTCGAGACTTTATTTATTAGACTTTGTACTATTTATTCGAACCAGTTTTATTTATCGAACTTTATGCTTTCATCTTATGTACTTAGTTTACTTGTCTTGTTACTGGAACATATTTTGAAAACTTTCTGAATTTCACAAATTGTTGGGATTCATCCCTTACACCAGTCTTAATAAACCTCAAAACAAAACTAAAATATGTAAATTCTAAGCAAGCAAAGCTTCAAGGTTCTTTTTAACCTACTTGTCATCTTGACAAGTGAGAATCGTGCTCAACTGCTTCACACATAGTAAATCTTCAGGTTTTATGCATGCCAAGTTCTCAGGACTTCAAAACCATCCATGGTCTCAAGCTTGTAGGTTCCTCTACCCTGAACACTCTTGACCTTGTATGGCCCTTCCTAATTTGGGGCAAGTTTTACTTTCTGCCCTACACCAGAAGCTTCCACCTTCCTCAAGACTAAGTCACCCTGTTTGAAGAACCTTTCCTTAACCCTTAGGTTGTAATAGAATGAAGCTTTTTTCTGATATTCCACTATCTTCGCATGTGCCTCATCTCATACTTCATCGATTAGATCCAGAGCTAACCTTTGCCCTTCCTTATTTTCTTCAGCATTGAAAGCTTGAATCCTGGGAGAGGAATGTGATATTTCTACAGGAACAACCGCTTCTGCCCCATATGCTCACATGAAAGGAGTTGCTCCAGTCGTGACTCTACAGATAGTCCTATAGGCCCATAGTATTGGGAGTATTTCATCCACCCAGTTATTCCTCAACTTCTCGATCCTTTTCTTTAGTCCATCCAGGATTATTTGATTCGCCACTTCCGCTTGCCCATTGGCTTGCGGTGAGCCATAGAGGTGAATCGTAATTCAATTTCATTCTCCTCTTAATACTTATTGAATTCCTCATTGTTGAACTGTGTTCCATTGTTAGTGACTAGGATGCGGGGAATTCCATACCGGCACATGATATTTTCCCACAGGAATTGTGCAACCTGCTTAGTTGTGATTTTGGCCAAAGGCTTGGCTTCAATCCATTTAGTAAAATAATCAATGGCTACAATCAGGAACTTCCTTTGTGTCGTGGCCATGGGGAAAGGCCCAAGTATATCCATTCCCCACGGAGCAAAAGGGATGGGTGAGTTGATGGAGGTCAGCATCTCGGGGGGTTGTCTAACGGTAGGTGCATGCTTCTGATAGCGGTCACACTTCTTCACATACTCTTTGGTATCGACCATCATTTCTGGCCAATAGAAGCCTAAACGGGTTATCTTATGAGCTAGTGCTCTGTCCCCAAAGTGTTGCCCACAGATACCTTCATGTACTTCTTCAAGAGCCAAGCGTGCCTCACCGGGCCTGAGACAGCTTAAGTAAGAAACCACATAAGATCTTTTATATAAAATCCCATCTATTAAAAAGTATCTTAGTGCTCGAACAGCTAACTTCCGTGCTTCAGTAGCATCATTTGGTAACCAACCGGTTTGAATATGGGTCTTAATGGGATCTATCCATGACGTCCCCAGACATATAGGAGCTACAAGCTTAACAATAATGCTTCATGTCTTCAGAATGCGGAAGTATACACTTCCTGAACTTTCCTCTATCTCAGATGAAGCAAACTTTGATAATGCATCTGCCTTAGCATTTTCCTCCCTTGGAATGTGCTCAATATGGCATTCATCGAATTGGATCATCACAGCCCTTACTAGGCGGACATACTTAGCCATCGTATCATCCCTTGCCTCAAACTCTCCCTTCACTTGGTATATGACCAACTTCGAGTCTCCACAGACCTTCAAGTTCTTGACTCTCAGTGTCCCTGCTAGGCCGAGGCTAGCTATCAGAGCCTCATATTCTACCTCATTGTTTGTGGTCGGGAAGTCTAACTTCATAGCATATTCAATCAGGAACCCATCAAGGCTTTGTAAAACTAACCCTGCTCCACTTGAATTTGTTTTTGATGCCCCATCAAAATAGAGAACCCAATATTCCTTCTCCCTATCATTATTTTCTTTGTCCCCTTTATCAACTCCCTTGTCTTGAGGTATGGTATCTTCCTGCCCCCGACTTCTTGGTTGGGTATGGTACATTCCAGCATGAAGTCAGCCAATGCCTGGGCTTTTATTACCGTTCAAGGCTTATATTTGATGTCGAATTCTCCCAACTCTATTGCCCACTTGATCAACATCCCACTAGCATTGGGACTATGAATGATATTTCTCAGGGGCTGATTTGTTAGCACCTCAATTTAATGAGCCTAAAAGTAAGGACGTAACTTTCTTGAAGCCATCACCAAGGCAAAAGAAAACTTCTCAATAGTTGAATAATTCAACTCAGCTCCATGCAGAATTTTGCTGACATAGTATACGGGTTTCAGGATTTTCAGTTCCTCCTTAACCAATACAGCGCTCAAGGCACTCTCTGAAACGGCCAAGTACAAGTACAAGACTTCATTCAAAGCTGGCTTGGCCAACAACGGGGCCTGAGCCATATATTTTTTTAATTCCTCGAATGCATTCTGGCTTTCCTCACTTCATACAAAATCCTTAACCTTCTTTAAAGACTTGAAGAACGACAAACACTTTTCTCCAGACTTTGAGATGAATCGTCCCAATGCAGCAACCCTTCCAGTGAGCTTTTGAACATATTTGATAGTTTTTGGGGGCTCCATGTCCAGGATTGCCTTTATTTTATCGGGATTGGCCTCGATTCCTCTCTTGGAGACCATCAATTCCAAAAAATTTCCAGATCCTACTCCGAAAGCACACTGTGTAGGATTTAACATCATCTTGTGGTACCTCAGGACCTCGAAAGCTTCCCTCAAATGGGTTATATGATCAGTCTTCACTAGACTCTTGACTAACATGTCATCAACATAAACTTCCACGGTATTGCCGATAAGATCCTTAAAAATTATATTTACCAACCTTTGATAGGTGGCTCATGCATTCTTGAGACCAAATACCATAACAAGATAACAATAAACACCAAAGTCAGTGATGAATGATACCTTTGGGATGTTATCCTTATGCATATTGATCTGATTGTATCCACTAAATCCATCCATAAAGGTCAGCATCTCATGTCCAGTAGTGGCATCTATCAAAGTATCTATCATTGGCAACGGAAAACAGTCCTTATGGCATGCGTCATTCAGATCAGTGAAGTCCACACACATCCTTCATTTTCCATTGGCCTTCTTCACCATTATAGGGTTTTCTAACCATTCTGGAAATTGTATCTCCTCGATGAAACCAGCCTCTAAGAGCTTCTCTACTTCCTATTTTATAGTTTCTTGCCTCTCTGAAGCAAAAATTCTTTTCTTTTGCTTCACTGTCTTCCGATTTGGATCCACATTCAGCTTATGAGTAATCAGTTCCGGGTCTATGCCTGGCATATCAGTTGTTGACCATGCAAACAAATCACTATTTTCTTGCAAAAATTTCACCAATTTCCCTCTAAGGGGCTCCTCTAGTGTGGCTCCAATGAAAGTCACCTTCTCAGGATCCTTGGGAGCTAAAGGAATCGAAACCAAGTCTTCTACTGGATTCCCTCTTTTCTCATCATTCTCTCGAATATCCAGATCTTCAATAGGCAGAACCTGCCCCCTCGACTCCATCTGCCCTCAGAGAGGCTACGTAACAACTTCTAGCCATTTTTTGATCTCCTCTCTCTTCTCCAAATCCCATTCTGGGTGGGAAACTTCATAAATGAATGGTAGGAAGAAGGGACTGCCTTGAAGGCATGTATCCCTGTTCTCCCCATGATAGCATTGTAAGTTGAACTAGCCTTCACCACCACAAATTCCAACATCTGTGTTGCTTACCTTGGTTCCTGTCCTATGGTTGTTGGCAACTTGATTACCCCTTCCACGGGGCACTCCACTCCTGCAAATCCATATATCGGAATGTCGGTTGGGGTCAATTGGGAGTCATTATAACCCATCCTTAAAAAGGTGTCATGGAGTAAGATATCCATTGAAGCACCATTATCCACAAGGACCCTTTTAACCGGGTTATTTCCTATTATAGGTGTTATGACCAGCGGGTCATCATGAGGAAATATCATACCCTCTAGGTCCGAATTATCAAAAGCCATTATTACCCCTATCTTGGCCCTCTTCGAAGATTCTCCAACAATATGCATAACCTCCCTGGCATATGCTTTCCTGGAGTTCTTGGATAATCCAGTAGCAGTTGGTCCTCCAAAAATTGTGTTTATCACAGGTCCTCGGGGTCGTGGTCCTCCAAAGATTGCATTTATGACTGGTCCCCTAGGCTGGGGGTTCCGCCCCTAATCATCTTGGTCCCATTATTATTCCTATCTCTTCCTTCCCCAGTGTACTTGTTCAATCTTCCTTTCTGAATGAGGAACTCTATTTCATCTTTCAGTTGCCTACACTCATCAGTGTCATGACCAACATCTTTATGAAATCTACAATATTTGCTCTTGTCTAGCTTGGCAGGATCTGCCTTCAAGGGTTTAGGCTAACGAATATCTTGGTCTTTCTCGATTTCCATCAAGATCTGGCTTCTAGGAGCATTCAGCTTAGCGTATTCAGCGAACTTTTGTCTAGGTCCTCCCTTCTTAGGGTTGAATCAGGGTTTTGCTCAGTTCTAGGATACTTGTCCTTAGCAATATACTCCAGCTCATTTTTCCGCTTCTTGCCTCCAGCGGGCTCGTTGCTTACTACGGTCTTCCTCATGCTCTCTTTCACCTTGATGTACTTCCCAACCCTATCTTCGAGCTGCAATATGCTCTCAGGGGGTGCTTGGCCAAGGACATCTTGAAGAACTCATCCCTAGTTCCTTGTTACAGTGCTATCATGGCTACCTTTTCATCAAGGTCCGGGACTTTTAAAGCTTCCTTCGTGAAACGATTCAGGTAGTCTCTCAAGGATTCTTTCGTTCCCTGCACAATGCTCATGAGGGATGCTGAACTTTTCTCATGCACTCTCCCACTGATGAACTGCTTAATAAAAGCCTGGCTTAATTCTCTGAAGGACCCAATAGAGTTCGGGGTCAAACGACTATACTATTTATGAGCCATACCCGACAGGGTTTGAGGAAAGGCCCGATACTTAATAGCGTCATTCACGGGTTGTAACAACAGTGCATTAGAGAATGTCCTGACATGATTAGCGGGATCTCCCGTGCCATAATAAGATTTGATAGTGGGCATCTTGAACTTCCTTGAGATATGGGCATTGATTATCTCTTCAGTGAATGGTGGAGTAGGATCATCAGGATCTCCAAGGGGAAGAAGATTACTTGGATCAGCTCTTGGGACTACAGCCCTTCTTTGTGACGGACCATCCAGGTCTATGATTGGAGGAGGATTTCTCCCACTAGGTGGTAATGGGGACCTGGGAAACTGGTGCGCCTCCAAGTCGCGCTTCAGCCTTTGAATCTCAGCCTCATGGGCCTTGATTCTCTCCTGCACTTCTTGGGGATTCACCCCTCGGGTGCTCCTAGGACATTGGTTACCATCATCCATCAGCTCTTTGCCAGTACATCTCCTTCTTGGGGCCACTTCATCATCCGAAGATTCGGAGTCTCTCTCAGTATAAGGACCAGAAAATTCATGATCCTCCGGGATAGGAGCCAAACCCCTTTTATGTAGGGGGTATTTTCCCCCGTGCTTCACTCCGTCTAGAATGTCCACTTCCTCTAACCTCGGGGTAAAGGGGCATCCCATAAGGGGGGTTAGTGGTCACAACAGTTGAATACTCATACCCAATGGGTCGAGAATTCACAGGTGTATGTAGTTGTTGAAGTTGGGGATTCATACCTTGAGAAGCCGGAGGAATTGTCCCTTGAGGTTGAGGTTCAGTTGCCCCTACCTGGGCTCCTCCTTGGGTGACGACATAGGTTGAATGTGGAGGCACCTCCACGGTTGACGGAAATGTTTGGGTTGTCCCCGCGGGTGTTCCTCCTTCAAGGACGCTGCTTGTTCTCCGTGTTCTCGCCATGGTTGTCGTTGTGCTTTCCCACAGACGGCGCCAAATGTTATGGATCAAAAACTAAGGTATAATAATTGTTATATTTATTACTAAGGAACGTGAGCTTCGAGGCTCGATTTGACTGCTCTTGTGTTTCGTGACTCGATCTGCCTTAACAAGATGCCTACGTACCTTGCTGATTGCCAAGGATCAAGTCAAAAAACGTAGTTCTGATTTGTGGGGTGAGGCCCCTTATATAGATGTTGGGAGTCCTTGAATTGGAATAGGGTTAGGAGACTTGGTGGGCAAGTCTCAGAATTAGAATGGACTTTGGAGTCCTAAGAGGTAGGAAGTTGATTCCTTATCCCACCAGGTTTCTTGGAGGCCAATCTATAAGGATTTATTTCTCCACTAGGACTCATCTTATCAGCTAAATTATCCCTTATTAATTAATTATGAAATTAATTAATATTCATGGTTTTGGGCCTTCTGAAATGGGCCTAGCTGTTGGCCCAATTCTGATATAATTAATTACATACTCAGGCCTTACTTTCTTCCTTATCACTATCAATACTCAATTTCGTATCATTCTAATCGTCACACAATTGATATAAGCTTTCATCTACCCTTCATATCACCCAAATCCGACTTACAGATTGAAAATTACAATTATAATAGTCAAACAATATTCACATAGGCATATAATACACCAATCAGGTAGCACATAGCACATAACATATAAAGAATTTGATAAAAATAATTTTTCATTGAAGGTTCGGGGTCAAAATGATTTCTGGAATTTAATACGAATTTTTGAACATATTTTGGAATTAAACGGGTAAAAGAATCATTTTATAAATAAATAAGAAAGTTCGAATACCTCAATTTAGCTTTAAAATCATTTATCTCCTGGATAGAAAAGCAAGATGCTCATCTATGTCATCCATGTCATCTTGACTAAGCTGGTCTTCATGCTCAGCTACTAGTCCATTTCCTTTGCCTTCACAAACTTTTAAGAGCTTCAACCTTTATCTCCTTCTCCTTTTCTTGCTGAGCAACTAATGCAATGGACCCTCTCTTCTTTCTTCCTTTCTCCAACTTCTCATCTTGCTCTATTTTAAGCTCATAGGTTTTTATGATACCATACAGTCTATCCAAGGTGAACTCCTTGTAATCTTGAGAATTTCTTAATGAGACTGTCATTGGCTTCCACTCCTTTGGCAGAGATCTAAGGAATTTGAGGTTTGAGTCTTTTGTTTGATAGACCCTTCCATGCAGTTTTAGAGCATTCAGTAGTTTTTGGAATCTACTGAAAATGTTAGTGAGTGACTCACTTTCTTCATTGTGGAAATGCTCATATTGCTGAATCAAGAGTTGCATCTTATTCTCCTTTACTTGCTCAGTTCCATCACATATAACTTAAATTGTATCCCAGACATTGCAGTTTATGATGTTGTCAAACATGTCACTGTTAACATCATTAAACAGAATGTTCATGGCCTTTTTATCCTTTTGAACTTAATTTTTATCTGGATCTGACCATTCTGCTTATGGCTTTGGGACTGATGCTTCATTTCCTGTAGCAGCTCTCATAGGGACATGTGGACCTTTCTCAATGCAGTCCACATATGCTTCATCTTGAGATAGGAGATGCAGGTGCATCTTCACCTTCCAATGGTGATAGTTGTCTTTGTCCAGAAATGGAATCTTTACTCCAACATCTTTTCTGTTCATCTTGTTGATTGTGGTGATCTTTACACTCTTTGTACTTCAAGAGCTTGCTCTGATACCAATTGTTATTCCCAATCAATGCAAAAAAAATTACAGAAGGGGGGGTTTAATGTAATTCTGGCTTCTTTTACTGATTATAAGAATGTTCTTACTTAATATATAACTGTGTTTGATTTTGCAAGAAGTGCAGAATGAAAGTAAAATGGAAATCAAAACACAAAGCAATAAAACACAAGGCTTTAAAACTTTCTGGTGGATTTGAACTTATCCACCAGAGATATATATAAAAAGATGAGAACTCTGTGATGCTTGAATAACACACAGCTGCTTACAAGTGAACTTTCAGAATTACCAAGAGATGCTTAACATATACAGCTTTATCTATCTCTTTGAAAATAATGCTTACTTCGTTATTTTATTTTACTTGCTACACTTGGTTTATATACTACCAAGTTACATGATAAAAAGACAAACAAGTAAAATAAAAATTGTTTCTAGTCTAATTTCATGCTACTTCATTACACTATCCAATATCTTTGAATATCTTCATAATTACATGGAAATGGTAATGCTTCTTTGTTCTCTAAATACTACAATTAGGCTGCAACATTCCATTTACAAGCACCCGAAGCATGTGATTGTGTTGTCACTGTCAACTGCTATTTTGAATATGATCATTCGTCGGGACTATGTTGGTCATCCATCGGGAGCCTTGTTGATTATCTGCCGGAAGCCTTTGTAGATCATCCGTCGGGATCCTTTTTGCAACTTGACTCTATTTCACTTATACATAATTACAAGACATCTTATATTTACAATTAGCCAACCTATTCTGCATATCAATCTAGAGGTCAACATGACTTAAAGAATCCTACAACATCTGCTCAACTAATATATTATTGTTTGCAGAATTGTGCTACAAGACTTATTATTACATAAGCTACACTCTCGATGGATGTTCAGTGGTCATCCGACGGGACTATAAAGTTCATCCGTCAGGACTATTGTAGAACATCCATCGAGAGCTACAAAAATACTAAGTTAAATCAACTAAGGTGTTTTGTTCAGCTTATCATCAAGTTCACAACATATTCCCAACAACTTTTAACAACTCAGCATTCTTAGTACTGAATCTAACATTCTCTTCAATAGCAGCAGTATGACTTGTATGTATATTAAACATTTCAATACTAAGCTTCTCAACAATAGACTTATATTCAGTAGGAGGCATTTCGATTGAAGTGAGAATAAGTACCTTACCAGAAGACTCTCCAACATCTTCTGATTTTTCCATCAAGGCAAAGTTCCCATATTAACACTCTTTTTCATCATCTATGTCATCCCAACATCTCATTTCAACAATATAAGCCTGGATTTTTTGCTCTTTGAGCAATGCATCATACTTGGATTCCAGCTCCAAGTATGTCTTGTCCTTGTCGACATGTTTTGGCATTCTACACTATGTGGCAATTAGACAAGTTCATTACAGTTGAAGCTCCTGATCTTAGACCTATCTACACATCTTATCTTGTAGCTAGTCTTTTTCAAAGCTTTGCTCCCCCTGTATCCACTTCCTCCTTCACCAACTCTTGATCTTAATGGTTGATTCTTCTTGAACCTTTTATGTGAAACTTTTTTTCCATAAAAGCCATGGATTCGTTGTCCATCTTCTCAATTTCTTCCATGGTATATAACTCATCTTCACCGTTATCCTCTTCACAACCCTTATCATCTTCAGAATAATACCCTTCTTCATGGATCTCTTCAATATTTACTTTTCCTGATGACAACACCTTCTTCTTCTTGATGGGATCCCAAACCAGCAATGCACAAGCATTGTTAGCCATAACATCATGCTTGGCCTGTATTGATCTCTTTTGAAATAACTCTAACTTATAGATTTTCAAGACTTCATACAATACATCATAACTTATCTTGGCTAGATCTATATCTCTCTCTCTTTTATTAAAGAGATTCTATTTTCCTAATGATCTAGAAGAGTCAGCAAGAACTTTATATTCAGCTCCTTGGTTTCAGAGATCTTTCCATGAAGCTTCAGATCATTTACAACCTCCTGAATCTCCCAAACACCTCAGTGATTCCCTTATTTGGCTTTTCTATGAAGCCTTCATATTGAGAGACAAGAATCTGCATTTTGTTCTCTCTCTCTCTCTTCTTCAGTTCCTTCACATAAGAACTCTATGTGATCCTGCATAAGCTTGGCACTATATAGATGAGCAATAGTACCAAACATATCTAGATCCATAAATCACTGATAATAAGCTAAAGACATACATCCAAAGCCACTTTTTATTTCTCAGTCTCATTATATGGTGATGGATCTTTTGGAACAAACCTTGTATGAATGACTGTTGTTCCTTGAGTGGTCCCGTCAGTATCTGTCGGAGGTATAAATGGACCAAATCTCGGACATAGTAGTATCTTGAGGTTGTCATTCTGTGACATTAATATTATTGGAGCATATGTAGTCGGTGTATGTGACACAGTCACTATTTCTGGTCATCAAATATATAAATGAATTATCTTATGAACTTCTGGTTCATATTAACATCCTTTTTAGGATCAAGATGAGGCAACGATAATTCATTCTCATGAGAATATTCACCGACTATTTATTTTCTCCCCCTGATTTTAATCAAGTCATAAAGAAATATACTTATGATTCCAATAATATATATCCAGTGGTGGAATCGATCTTACTATCGTGGTGGAAAATCTATGATGACCAAATTTGTTTATGACGGGGAGGAAATATGAAAAATTATTTATATGAAGCGAATCATTATATAATTGATACAAAATACTCAACAATTTTCATGGACAAGATAATACTCATTGTGAGATTCGCCAGCATTATATAATTACATATTCTAAACAATGAATTTTGTATACTTCAGGTTGCGAGTTGATAGAACTTGGTATATAAAAATATCTCATTGTACTATATCTTTGCTGGTGATTAATTATGCCTTATAAGCAAATAACATATTTATCACTGAGAAGAATCTGCAGGTTCTTCAACAAAAGTTTATATAAATTACAATTATTCCATCTTTATTAAATTGATGGCTTGGCTGGTAATGTCCAGTTATAAAGTTATTAGTAAACTTCTGGTTTACTTCAAAATCAATTACAATAATTTTATAAAAAAATATTCTTCAACTTTTTGGGAGAGTACGATTACATCAATAATATACATACCCTTTTGGGTAAAATATATTTAAGAATAATATGATAAAATGTACATGCTCTTCAGGAGTCTTATACATGCTCTTCAGGAGCCTTATATTTAGAAAAATATATAATGAGTCATTCTATATATTACTCCCCCTTTTAATGACTCACATTATATATTAGGTATTGATATTAGTCATCTTTATCTCATTTAATAGAAATATTTCTTATACACATGGTAAAAATACGATCAAAAGTGTTTGTAATATCATGACTATTGTTATAGGCATGATAGATATCCTTCGTTTTTCTAATTTTGTCATATATACTCTAAGGAATGGAAGGGTGTCGTTTGTTGCAATACATAATATTTCTATTAATAATTCAAATTTAATAAATTACAATTAGTCACAATATCAACTTATGATTGTAACAAAATAATTTCATAACACTGTATCCGCAGGATAGTATTTAATATATATATTTATTTAACTAAATTCTATTATATTTAAATATCACACTATTCTTTATATAGATCCATCCTCCAGGGAGATTATATCATTTAGGATAAAAACATAATTTGACTAATATATCATTCTCTTGGAATGTAAACAAGTGTTTAAACATATCAAAAATGCGTGATCAAGAATAAAAGAATTTTATATATAGAGACAACTTCTGGTTGTTATTAGATGCAACTTTTGATTGCAATCATTTATAGTCTATCTTTTAAAAACAACGTCAAATAGGTATAAAAAATCACTTTTACAAATGCTAAGATTAAATCATAGAGGCACGTAGTGATTTTATCATTTACCAAGATATCATATAATATTTCGAAATCTTACTTATTTGAAGCATGCATAATATGTAATACATTCTAATATGTGAGCAAGACAACTTAATACAAGTGACATAGTGTGTGCGCATAAGGCATAGGCCACCACTCTTCTTATTCTCTCTCTTTCTCACAAATCTATTATATATTTATCATAATTGTAATATCCGGGATATCGCGTGTAATTATTTTTATCAATAAATGATTCTTATGTTATTATTATGTGATTTTTGGTAAATTATATGATGATTGGTGTGGATATGTGGATGCTTATATGCGGTAAAGTATAAGTATGTTAATTTTATTATGACCAGAATAAAATATAGATAATTACGGTATTTTTCTGGTAATTTTTGGGCTGTTATATGATTTTATATTTATTTATGAGTTTATTAATTATTTTCTGAATAATTACAAAATTATTTTATAAAGCCGGGAATCGTCCAAATTCAACCGTTTTTACGTTTTTAAAACCCGAAACTCTTCCGAAAACTCCTTCTTAACCTAATCTGGTAATTTCGAACATTTTCCGTGTTTTGACTTTTTCGATCTGGATTACGGTTTGACCCGAGCGTGTCCCGGTACAAGATTTTCGATACGATAATCATTTCGGTGAAGCAACAAAACTTGTATTCTCAAAAGACGGGATAATATTACATTATTTTCGTATAAAGTGTTTTATAAAAAGCCCGGTTTGGATAATTATCCAACACGGGTACCAAATCGGATCATTTTTGCAGTTACTTAGCGGCTAAGCAACTAATTTATCGATCCAAAACGATCCAACACGAACCAATATTCCATAAATATATATAGCCCTTTTATTATTTCATTTTATTCGTATAATCATAATTGATCAGTAAAAATATAGAATTTACAGAGAAAACCCCTAAAAACATCGCGTTTGTCATAATCAAACGCACAAACGAAGACGTTATCGAACTCCAATTCGGGCGTGCAATATATCAAATCGAAGCTCTCGAAAAACTATTTCTGAATCAACCATCTATTTGTGTGTAGAAATCACGGTATTTTTCCTATTTAATTATTTTAATTTGAATTAACTAAGGATTAATATATAAATTTTTGTTCTTGATGTTGTTGATATGATTTGATGATTCCATCATGTAGATAATCTTTTTCTGGTCAATTTGGTATATTATATGTCAAAAACCGAGTTCAATAACATGTAGAAATTAAGGTTTAATTCTCTGAATTATAAAAACTAGGGTTTATGTTCTTGAATAATTTTATTCGAATTTGGGCGTTCCTGTTTGGTTAAATTTTGGTAAAAACTAATGCTGCAATGATGTTGGTATTGTTGTAAGGATTCAAAATATGTAATTAAATCGATTGTTGGACTCGAAATGAAGCCTCGCCGGAGTTGAACAACTCGGCGGCGACGGCAAAGTTCGATCGACTTTTCCGGTCAACTAATAGATCTGTTGCCTGAACTAAGCACACGAATCAAACCCTGGTAGTTGGCAGCACTGATCTGCACCTTTCGAAGCTGGTCTGGACGATTTACAGTCGTCGCCGGCGAGCTCGATGGCGGCGGCCATGGCTGCCGGTGGCGGAGGGTGGAGGTGGTGGTGAAATTGCAATTTCATCACCCACCTTTCACCTATTTTACATTTCAGTTCTTTCTTTTTAAAAACATTTTAAAAACGATATTATGTTAATTTAAAAATCAGAAAAATTATTTATTTAATTATTTTAAATTCAGAAAATTCTTTTTTATTATTTATTTACTTAAAAATAAATTGAAATTATTTTATTAATTAATTTTAATTAGTTTTTAATTATTTTAATTTATTGATTAATTTATTATTAATTAATTAATTAATTAATAATTATTAATTAATTTTAATTAATTTAATAATTAGATTTAATTATTTATTTCTGATTTAAAAATTCAGAAAAAATAGTTTCGAGCTTTAAAATATTATTCTAAATTATTTTCAAAACTCGACAATTATTACAAAATTATTTTAAAGTCATATTCGGGTGTTCGAACCCTATTATTTAATTATAAAATTATTCGGGAACCCGTTTTAATTTCAAAAAATGTTCAAAAATTCTTATTAAATATCTGAAAAATATTTTAACCCCGAATCTTCTTTGAATAATTATTTTAATTGAATATCTTACGTGCTACGTGTTATATGTGATCTGATTGATGCGTAATATGATTGTACGTGCATTGTTTGACTATTTTATTCATAACTTTCAATCCGTACATCGGATTTGGGTAAAACGAAGGTTAGATGAAAGCTTATGACGTCTTTGTGACGATTAGAATGAAATGAGATTGAGTATTTATAGATTCTTGTCATGAATAGCTGAGTACGCGAGGCATAAAAAGAAAGCCAGTGATCGATGAATAAAAGTAAGGCATAAAAAAAGAAGGAAAGCGATGGAAAAATAAAACTATCAGATGGGTTCAAGTAAAGTGGAAATCATCGGTGATAAGGAAAGTACTTCTAAACCTTATTTCAAGATATATTGCAAATATTTTTGAACTTTCTCATAACATGTTGCTATTATTCAAAATAACACTTATTTTATATTGCAAGCGCTTTAAACTATTCAACCTTAAACCCTGATTCTTATTGATCTTGAGCCATAAGCCTTATTCTTTATAAACCATTGATTGTTGAATTCTCATATACGAGCCAAACACATACGATACTACTCCACAAATACATATCTACCATATACTGATTTCTGATATTGAATTTCTTGACATACCAACCCTTATTCCTTGTTTAACATAAGACCAATCCTTGGAACCCTTGAACCCTTGGTCTTCTACTTTTTGATTCTTTTCTTGATTGAAATCCAATCTTTATGATTCAGCTTATTGATTTACATTTGTTATCATATTGAATTGTTTTAGAATTGGATGGTTTTATAAATGTGGACCAGATTCGTGGTCAGACCAAATTCGTGGTCATAATAGGTCAATGCGTGCCTTGGATCCAGTATATAGAGCAAAGCTGGGAGCCTTGCTCGGGGTTAGTGCGTGACTGATCAGCAGCCTAACCTTGGTTTTTAAAATGAAAAGTGAATATCCAATTCTAATCATTGCTTATTCAGAAACTCGATTCTTCTAAATCATTTCAATTGGTTATTGTTTAACCTCAATTATTGCTATTATGACTTGTTAAGCTAGTTAGCTCACTCTTGCAAACTTTTTATGTTTTCAATAGTTGAAAAAGAAATTGTTGGTAACGAGGATTCCCAGTCCAGTGTGTGAGCTAGGATTTCAGGTTAAGTTGGATCGAGCTACCAGGAGCTTTATATTGTAAATGAGTTATGCAAGATTGTAAGAACGATATCATTATCAGTTGTAAGTTGAACTAGTTGGGTTTTGGTACGATGTAATAAAAGATAAGGTTGTGGCTTGTTTTTATACTTTAACCTGTTGCGATCCGTGGCTGTGTAACGAAAGGTCAATGCATATAACATTTTATATACAGGTTTAAATATGGTGTGTGTGTGTGTGTGTTGTGGAACCCAAACTTCTGACCCGGGTTTGGAGGGCGTTACAATAATATATTTCTAAAACGCTATCAGCACGATTTACTTATAAAATAAGGAGATCAGTTTTACTTAAGTGTTGAAAGGAGGTCATCAAAGTGTAAATAGGTGTCGTAAATCCAAGTAGAAGAAGGATTCTATGAAATTTTTATTATTTCAGTTTGTCGATGAGGTAAGTACACTATTTTTAGTTTACTTCATTTCTTCTTGCGATAAGATGATCTTATATGTTTCTTATGTGTCCAATTCTTGTATATTTTGTTTCTAATTCATTATCCATCAGAATTTATTGAGCTTATACTCGTTGTAAAGTTTTTTTGATTATCTACAATCTTTTTTTTTGTGTTTTTCCAAAATCTGCTTATAAGTATGTCAAAATCTGCATTTTGTGTAATCTGATTGTATGATTCAAGGTGATATGCAGTAACTTCAAAAATTCATAGTAAATTAAATATTTGTTCAAATGTTAAGAGCCATACCATTCTGGAAATCTATTTTCGATATCTACCTTTTTTCTTTACATTTCATTACCATATAATGTGTTTTCGATGTCCTAAATATCAAAATACTATCATAATCAAATGCTGTTTCTGATTTTACAGTCCACAAATATATATTTTCTGAATTAGTTACTTGTTCGTTTTCAACGAGCCTTACCATTATGGAAAGGTCCCGGAATTTTGTACATTTTTCGTGTTTTATCCTTTTTCAGATAAAATCATCTTCATAGAGTAAATTGGTATTCTTTGAAACTGATCAAATTTGACTTTATCATAATTAGCCATTTTGTACGATATTTTATTAAAGATATTAGATCAATATATTTCATACTTGTTTGCTTTAATAGTTCCCACCTTCCTTTATTTAATATACTAGGAAACTATATTTTTTTTGGACTGGGGTGAGATAAATTATAAAGGTGAATGAGTGCAACTTGATATGACGCTACATATACAGTAGATTGTATTCAATGTACCAGTAGATTGAATTCAATGTACCATCATCATGTTATATTTTCATGTGTTTTTAAATATTAATGCATATGTGTTTTCTTTTCATATTTTAAATATTGACCGAATGTGCTTATTATAAAAGTGTTAACGAATCACGCACATGAAAGGGAACCAAATTGAGATACATCAGAAATTCATGGGCATGAATATAAATTCATGGACATGAATTTTTTCTGATTTTATATTATGTTTATGATAGTAATATAAGAAATGTTGAATATTACAAAACTTGAGTTCATCGCACTTGATGTCACCGGAAAAAATTACTTGTCATGGATTTCAGATGCGGAAATCCATCTTAGCGCTATGGGTCTTGGTGACACAATTAAAAAAAGGGAACAAAACCTCTGAGCAAGAAAAAGAAAAAGCTATTGAAAACCGAATATTTGGTTATGTTGGAGAAAACTTACTCCACATTCCACGCCAATAATATGCTTCTGCAGCAGTATCGTGAAAAAGAGTTTTAGAAATATTATGAGCATATATAAGTCTTGCTTCTTGTTGAGAAAACTAACGAACTATTGATGAAAAATCATCAAGCCCGTCCAACTGGTTTAACATCATTCCCTGAAGTGAATGTGGTGACCAATAATGATCTTGGGCTAAGTAAGCAATTTGGACGTGGATGAGGACGTGCTCGTTGTTAGGACGAAAACACGCGCTAATATTCATGCAGGTATACGCAATCGCAAGTAATATAGAATCAATTCTAGTTCGTTCCCACAGAGACTGGTTTAGATTAATTTCAATCAATGCACTTATGCAATAATGGTATGGTTATTATTTAATTCTAAGACGAATAACAAATTGAGATTTTTTATAACTAAGATTATTAACTAACATGCAATTAACTACGAGAATTAAAAGGTTGATTTACTTATATAACACAAACATGGGATTCTAACTTCATTACTACTTCATTCAATAGCCTTTTTGCTCTTAACCTTAGCATGCAATGGTGATGATACTAATCAGATAACACGAAACTAGTAAACGCCAACTTTCATTGTACGAATACCCTACTACCAGACATCCACAAAAGAGATAAAAGCTGAATATACATCAATTATATTGAGACCTTATATGTCTATAAAATTTGACAACATAACAGTTTAATGTACAAGTTACCTATCATGATTACATAGGGCAAGTAAGATGGTTAAAATTACCTACAAATCATGCATATCAATTTTATGAACCTATGCTAGCATGACAAGTTCTAAACCCCTATATTCACTATCACTTCAATAGAGATTAACACGCTATCTTATAAGTTTGTGACGCTCATAAGACGAATAAGCACAACCAATACTAGGATATCATACAATCACCACACACTAAGGTATCAAAATAAATTAACTAAAGAAATCCATAAGTACATCCGCTGGAACCCCACGATAACAACTAGCCCATAACCGAACTCATCATCACCGTGGGTTCCGATGAAAGCATGGTATAATAAACTAGGTCTTTATAAAATTAATAATAAATAAAGTACGTATCCATAATATTAGGTTTAACAAAACAAGAAACGAGCATCCAAGATTACAACTCAAAATAAAGAATCACAAAAATAAACTAGATCTTCTTCGCCTTCATTGTATTTGTGCTATAGGTCTTCTTGATGTCTTCTCTTTACGCTCTGTTGCGTCTCGTTATGAAAAACGACCTTAAGTTATCATTATATAGCAGCCATGATCAGCAGAGAAGCCCAGAAATCAATCTTCTCTTCAAAACAGGATTCTTGAAACCCGACCTGGCGTGGCCGTGCGCTTCACTAGCACGAGCGCACTGACAGTCTGTTCACCCAGCGCGGGCGCCCGCTACTATAGCGCGGGCACGCTGATCTTCTGGAAAAAACTATGATTTCTGTTTTTCTTGCTGGTTTGAGATGGCGATCCATGAGCTTACTTCCTGGACACATACCTAGCACCAATTTAGCACCAAAACAATGCTAAATCTCTTTGATCCCTGTTATATGCCTGAAATGCAAAAACACTAAAAAACACATCAAAAACACAAATAACTTGAGTACAAAACATCAATCTAAGCCTTTATAAAGCATTCTAAGTGGACATAAATGCCACTTAACACACCCTCAAACTAGAACTGATGCTTGTCCTCAAGCATAAACAGAGTCAATGAACGAGAAATAGAAATGCCTGAATGCGACTAATATGAATTCAACTATCCCCTTAGATTATTTAAACCAACCAATGAGCAACATCTCAACAAATACAGTTATTTGCATAAAAATCAATCAAATCTCATAAATCAACTCACAAGCTAAAAACCTGCGTGTGTGCAAATGCTTACAGATATACTATCGCAACTAGATCAATAATCATGACTCATTACTCATCAAGGCAATCACAAGGTTATAAATAGAATAAAAGCTAAACTCAAAATGGCTAACAACACTTCAATTTTTATATCAGAGTTACACATGGATTCATGCTTTTATTGCTAACACATAAACAATATAAATATGTTTATTTGACCGTACAATGAGTGAGGTCCACAAAAGACTTATACAATAATACCCATGTAGCGAGCGTTAGGTTAGTGGATCCCAGACTATGAAAACCTTAAGTCACTAAGCACAAAGTCCCCTAAGAACTTAATAACTCGAGTATTAAATAGCCCACTCGTGATCAATTATGCATAACACTTATTTTTTTCTTCTTCTTATTTTTCTCTCTTTTTTTCTTTTTTTTCATGATTTCTGAACGAGTGTGTTTCGCTCCATATCATTCCACCCTAGACTACTCATATAAAGTGAGCCGGCTACTAGCCATTTGACACCTAGCCTCAACAACTAGCAATGAAATCTATTTTTTTTTTCCAATTTTTAAATATCCATGTTATTTTATCATTAAGAGAATATCCTAAATTTTAAATATAAATAAGTTATTATACCTCGACAAACAAACAAAACAAGATCATGATCTAGTACGCAAACAACCTATAAAACTTAGTGAATTTTTTTTGCTTCTAGCATGTAAATCAAATCGATAAGACTTAACATTCCTAAATACGACATCACCACACCTGAATCAATATCACAAATCAATCGGAAAAGTAAACTAAGGGATCATGTTATAATGCAAATGCATGAACTATATGTAACAACTATCATGCAAAATAAAAAAAAAGTATAACATGGCAAATATGCACTATATAAACTTAAACTATCATAAAATATGCAAACTATATGAGACTCACACATAACATATATTCCTTAACTACTACCCCCAAACTTAAAATATTCACCATCCTCAGTGAAGGTAATAGTAAGGAATCAGGCATACCTACTCAGAATCAAGATCATCACCCTCATAGGGTTGTGTGTCAGGAGTGTCAGGAGGTGAGTACACAGAGTCCTCACCAAATACTAGCCACTGGATATCAAGTCATGTGGCTCTAAATGCAGTCCCCAATACCTAGGTGAGATCATGTGCAAACCGACTATGGATGTCAAGCATCGCATCCATCCTCCTCATCAAGCGCCTATACTGCGCTGAATCCCAAACCATCACTATCATGTGCTTCCTCCTACTGCTGCTGCTACTGCGATCGCGAAGGATCGGCCTCGCCCAACTGAGCTCTCTATGTTGCTCTCCTAGCTTGAGAAGAACCGCCATCATATGTCTGATCAGTTGGACGGCCACCCAGTAAGTGATCTTATGAGTAACTGAGCCCCTTCGGATCAGGCTTTCCACCGTACCACTCCTACATCACAGCTATCATTGAACTATCAATCGGGGCATTAGAAAGCTGCAGTTGCTCGTGTGCGGGCCAATGAACTCCAACCGCCACACACAACTTTGTCACAATGGACGCATAGGGAATAGCTCCCGTAGTGCTCCCTCACAAGAACCTCAAAATCCCCTAAAAGATAAGGGACCCCAAGTCCACATAATCACCCTGTAGATTACCCCACAACAGCTTTTCCCGGTCCACCGTAACATCATGCACATGAGATGAAGGCATAATGTTAGCACAAATAAACGAGTTCCATACACGGGCATACCTGTTCATGCACGAAGCCGAAAAAGTAGCATACTCATTCGTGCCCTTCTTGAACTTCCAATGAGTCTCTAGCATACACAAAGTAGCAACGATCAAATCCAAGTTAAAATCCTCGCCGGTCTTTGCATTCCAATCCTCCTGCTCCGACTGTCTCTCGGGCTGACTTATCACCCGATGAATGGCCTCTCCACTGTAATCCACAGTCAACCCCCTCACCATAGTAAAACCATTCTTATCCACCTTTACATTCATGAAAAACTCACGAACCACACACATAGGTACCGCAACTGGTGCCTTACAAAAAGCAATCCAACCCATCTCCATAATCATCTCCAACAACTTACCATCCCTCCCTGATGGCAGAAAACCTCGCTCCTTGGCTATGGTCTTCGAAAGCAACCTCGTATACTCCGCCTCAGCCTCCGGAGTTGAAAACCTAGGCCTCACACCACCAACACTAGAAGAATCGGTAGTGCTACTGCTAACTTGGGTTCGTTGTCTTTTGGGTGCCATTGGAAGTGAATAAGAGAGAATAAGAGATGTGTGTATAAGAGATATTTGTGTTTGAGAATTTGAGAAGTGATGGCGAAGTTTGTGTATAAGTGTGTAAGTGTATATATAGGACTTTGGGAGAGAATTAGTTATGGAAAAAAATGGGACTAATGGGAGTAATGGGGGTAATGGAATTGATTTGGAATAGAAATTATGGGAAGTAGATGAGGGAATTTCAGTTGGGAATTGATTTTGTATTCAAAGTCCCGATTTTATGTTTCTTTTTTTTTACTGCAAGGATGCAGCGCGGCCGCCCCTCCTGGCAGCGCGGGCGCGCCGTGTTACTGGAAAACCAGCACGGCCGCCCCGCATACCAACGTGGGCACGCGCACTTACTGGAAAATCAACGCGGTCGCCCCGCTTCTCAGCGCGGACGCGCCGTGCTTCTTTAGTTGAAACTGAATTTTCTCCTTGTTTTCTTCTTCCTCTATCTACCAATGTACAACAAACTTGGGTTGCCTCCCAAGAAGTGCTTGCTTTACATCGTTAGCTTGACGTAGAATCCCGAGATCAAGTGGACAACAAAATGGCACTAACCACCTCACGGTTTTTCGTATCCCCATAATAATGCTTCAACCTTTGTCCATTCACCTTGAATGCTTGGCCTGGATCATTCTCAAAAATCTCCACCGCTCCATGTGGAAACACAGTTTTGATAATAAACGGCCCTGACCACCTCGACTTCAATTTTCCAGAAAAAAGACGGAGACGAGAGTTGAATAAAAGAACTTGTTGCCCCGGCACAAATGATTTGAGCACTAGACTCCTATCGTGCCACCTCTTGACTTTCTCCGTATACATTTTGTTATTTTCATACGCTTGAAGCCGAAACTTGTCAAGTTCATTCAATTGAAGTATTATTTTCTCACCAGCTACATCCATATCAAGGTTCAGCTTCTTCAAATCCTAATATGCTTTGTGCTCTAGCTCCACAGGTAAATGACAACCTTTCCCATAAACCAGTTGAAATGGTGACATGCCTAGCGGAGTCTTGTATGCTGTTCTATATGCCCAAACAGCTTCATCCAGCTTCAAAGACCAATCCTTCCTTGATGGACACACAACTTTCTCTAGAATACGCTTTATCTCTCTGTTAAATACCTCAGCTTGACCATTAGTCTGAGGATGGTAAGCTATAGCAATGCGATGATTCACATTTTATCTCTGCACCATAGCAGTGAACTTGCGATTGCAGAAATACGATCCATCGTCACTGATTATGATTCTTGGAGTCCCAAACCTTGTAAATATCTGCTTATGAAGAAAATTAAGCACTACCTTCGCATCATTTATCGGCAAAGCCTCGACTTCAACCCATTTCGAGATATAATCAACCGCCAACAAGATATACTGATTATTGCAAGATGAGACAAATGGCCCCATAAAGTCAATTCCCCAAACATCGAAGACTTCAACCTCGAGAAGCACATTAAGAGGCATCTCATCCCTCTTAGACATATTACCCACACGTTGGCATCGATCACACTTCAAAACAAATTGATGTGCATCCTTAAACAATGTAGGCCAGAAAAATCTCGCTTGAAAGATACGAGCTGCCATTTTTTCTCCATCATAGTGGCCTCCATAAGAAGTCAAATGGCAATCTCGCAAGATCCCCCCCCCCCATTTATCTGTACGGAATACATCTCCTGATGATTTGGTTAGCTCCTTGCCTAAACAAGAATGGCTCAACCCACATGTACCACTTCACCTCATGAAGAAACTTCTTCCTTTGAGCAGAAGACAAGTCTGGAGGCATAATATTGCTCACAAGGTAGTTCACAATATCTGCGAACCACGGTTCTTCCTCTTGTATCCCAAACAACTGCTCATCGGGAAAAGACTCATTTATCAATGTCTTATCCTGTGAAGTTACACTTGGATCTTCTAAATGAGAGAGATGATCAGCGACTTGATTCTCAGTACCCTTTCTATCCTTGATCTCCAACTCAAACTCCTGCAGTAAAAGAACCCATCGAATCAGTCTAGGCTTCGAGTCCTTCTTCGAGACGAGATAGCGAATCGCAGCGTGATCAGTGAAAATAGTCACCTTTGTCCCAAACAAATAAGATCGAAACTTCTCAAAACCATAGACAATAGCCAATACCTCTTTCTCAGTAGTAGTATAGTTCAGTTGAGCACCATTGAGGGTCTTACTAGCATAGTAGACCACATGAAATATGTTTTTCTTTCTCTGCCCAAAAACTGCTCTAACTGCATAGTCACTTGCATCGCACATCATTTCAAAATGTTCATCCCAATTAGGTGCAGTTATGATTGGTACCGTGATTAAACTCTTCTTTAAGATCTCAAAAGTAGCAAGGCACTCATCATCAAACTTGAGAGGGACATCTTTCTCTAGAAGATTGCACAAGGGTTTAGAGATTTTTAAGAAGTCCTTGGTGAACCGCCTATAGAAACCCGCATGACCAAGAAATTTGCGGACTCGCTTAACAGAAATTGGTGGAGGAAGGTTTTCGATAACCCCCACCATGACTTTATCCATCTCGAGACCCTTACTAGAGACCTTATGCCCAAGAATAATTCCCTATTGCACCATAAAATGACATTTCTCCCAGTTAAGAACCAGATTGGTCTCAACACACCTTTTAAGAACGGCACCAAGATGTTGCAAGCACTCGTCAAAAGAATCACCAAACACAGAGAAATTGTCCATAAACATCTCCAAATTCTGACCAATCATATCAAAGAAAATTGCCATCATACATCTCTGAAATATGGCAGGTGCACCACACAAATCAAAGAAAATTCTTCTGAAGGAAAAAGTCCCAAACAGATAAGTGAAAGTAGTCTTTTCCTGATCTTCTGGAGCAATGCAAATATGATTATGGCATGAATAGCCATCCAGAAGACAATAGTACTCATGCCCAGCCAATCTATCAAGTATCTGATCAATAAATGAAAAAGGGAAGTGATCCTTCCTTGTGGCCTTGTTCAGCTTCCTGTAATCCATGCAAACTCTCCACCCCGTGACTGTTCGAGTAGGAATGAGCTCATTTTTTTCATTAGCAACAACAGTGATTCCTCCTTTCTTCGGCACATAATGAACTGGACTCACCCAAGGATAGATTATCCCTGTATCTAGCCATTTGAGGATTTCTTTCTTCACAACTTCTTTCATGATCGGATTAAGCCTTCTCTGTTGTTCAACAGTAGGCTTGCTACCTTTCTCTAGCAGAATTTTATGCATACAGTAAGAAGGGCTGATTCTCTTAATATATGCTATAGTCCATTCAATTGCCGAGTTGAACTCTCTCAGAATTCTTAAGAGCTTTTCCTCATCACTACTTGAAAGGTCAGATGGAATAATAACAGGCAAAGTAGATGCATCACCTAAAAAAACATACCTTAAGTGTTCAGGGAAAGGTTTAAGCTTGAGAGTAGGAGCTTCCTCAACAGATGGCTTGAGGCGCTTTGGAGCTTTGTTCAACTCCTCCAATCCAAGAGATTCAAACGGCATATCCAGCCTTCGCTTCCAAGGAAAAGCATTCAAATACTGCAACTGTTCATCACCTTCTTCATATTCACTATCTGAATTCCCTAACAAGGCCTTCTCTAAGGCATTAGATCTTAACATTTGATCAAGTTCTGAAGTAACCACATAATCGACCAACTCCACTTTTATGCACTCCTCATTATCAGTAGGGAATTTCATGGCATTGAAAACATTGAACGTCACATCCTGATCTAACACTCGCATAGTGAGCTCACCCTTCTGTACATCTATCAAGGTTCGGCCACTAGCCAAGAAAGGTCTTCCCAAGATTATGTGAATCTTCTTATCCTTCTCGAAATCAAGAATTACAAAATCAGCAGGAAAGATGAGTTTGTCCACCTTGACCAAGACATCCTCCATAATGCGTCATGGATATGTAATAGAACGATCGGCCAACTGCAAGGTCATATAAGTAGGCCTTGGATTAGGTAAGTCCAACTTCTTGAAGATTGACAAGGGCATCAGATTAATGCTAGCTCCCAAGTCACATAAGTATTTGTCAAATGACACTTTTCCAATGGTACAAGGAATAGTAAAGCTTCCAGGATCTTTAAGCTTCAGAGGCAACTTCCGTTGCAGCACAGCACTGCATTCCTCCGTGAGAGCAACCGTCTCTAAGTCATCAAGCTTCACTTTCTGAGAGAGAATACTTTTCATAAACTTCGCATAACTAGGCATCTATTCAAGAGCTTCATCGAAAGGTATGTTGATATGAAGTTTCTTGAACACCTCTAGAAACTTCTCAAACTACTTATCCAGCTTTTTCTTCTACAGTCACTTACGAAAAGGAGGTGGAGGATATGTCTGTTTCTCCCCTCTATTACCGTCAAGAGGAGTGTATTCCACAGTAGTCTTCCTTGATTCCACTTTTGCTTCCTTCTGCACTTCTTCCTCCACCACAGCTTCATCTCCCGAAACTTAAGATTTTTCGGGATTTGCAACTTTCCTAGACCGGAATATAATTGCCTTAACCAGCTTTTTTGCTTTCTTCTTGACTGGCACTTAAGTGTCACTAGGGAGTGTACCAGGTTGTCAGTTTAGCAAAGTATTTACAATTTTCCCAATTTGATTCTCCAGGGTCTTGATATAAACTGCTTGGCTTTTGCACATGAGCCACAACTCCTCTAATTCAGATATTTCATTAGATTGTTGTAGTTGGAGTTGTTGTCTTGGTGCATATTGCGGTTGCTGAAAACCAGGATGGTTGTATTATTTTGCTACATACTGTTGATAAGGCTGTTGCACCGTATTCTGAGTATTTCTCCAGCTGAAGCTAGGATGATTGCGGTTGTTGGGATGATAGGTGGCTGGAACTGGCTGCTGCGATCTCTGAAAGTTGCTCACAAACTGAGCCGATTTACTAGAAATAGCACACTACTCTGTCTCATGGGCATTAGCACAAAGCTCACAAACATTAGTGATTTGATTCACTCCATAATTAGCCAAAGAATCCACCTTCATTGTCAAGGCCTTAAGTTGAGCACCTACAACAGTAGCTACATCCACCTCCAGAATTTCTGCTACCTGGCCTTGAGGTAGTCTCTGAGTTGGGTTCTGGTATTCATTGGCAGCCATCAACTCAATCAAATCATAAGCTTCATCATAGCTTTTAGCCCATAAGGCTCCTCCTGATGCTGCATCAAGCATGGGTTTAGAAGTAGCACCCAATCTATTATAAAAGCAGTTAATGATCATCCAGTCAGGCATCCCATGGTGAGGAAACTTTCTAAGCATCTCTTTGTAGCGATCCCAAACCTCACATAAAGATTCTCCAGATTGTTGAGAAAATTGAGTAAGTACGTTTCTGATTGCAGCAGTCTTCGCCATATGAAAGAATTTAGTTAGAAACTTTTGAGCAAGATCCTCTCATTTGGTGATAGACTTTGGTGGTAGGGAGTGTAACCAGCACTTAGCTTTATCCCGCAGAGAGAATGGGAAAAGCCTCAACTTAATAGCATCTTCAGAAACTCAATTGAACTTGAAAGTGTCGCAGATCTCGATGAAATCTCTGATGTGCATGTTAGGGTCTTCTGTCGGATAACCACAAAACTGAACTGAGTTTTGTATCATCTGAATCATGCTCGACTTGATCTCAAAGGTGTTAGCCGTGATGGCTGGTCTGACAATACTAGAATGAATATCATTAATCTTAAGGTGAGAGTAATCCATCAAAGCCTTCGTATTCGCTTCTGGTTCTCCCATTGCAATAAGAGCTTCTTCTTCAACTTTCTCCTCAACAAGAACTTTTTCAAAAATAACCTTAGCTACTACAACTTCTTCCACAACTCGATTATGTGTTCTCTTACGAGACCGAGAACGCGTAGGCATACACGCTCGCTAGAGTACCTGAAACACGACAAGGAAACAAGTAAATAACAATGTGCGAGTCAATGAACTTTAACGACCACTGATGACAAACACATAAACTAAAAATTAACACTGAGTCCCCGGCAGGGCCGCCAAAACTTGTTAGGACAAAAACACGTGCTAATATTCACACAAGTATACGCGATCTCAAGTAATATAAAATCAATTCTAGTTCATTCCCATAAATACTGGTTTAGGTTAATTTCAATCAATGCAGTTATGCAACAATGGTATGGTTATTATTCAATGCTAAGATGAATAAAAAATTTTGATTGTTTATAACTAAGATTATTAACTAACATGCAATTAACTACGAGAATTAAAAGGTTGATTTATTTATATAACACAAACATGGGATTCCAACTTCATTACTACTTCATTCAATAGCCTTTTTGCTCTTAACCTTAGCATCCAATGGTGATGATACTAATCAGATAACACGAAACTAGTAAATGCCAATTTTCGTTGGACGAATACCCTACTACCAAACATCCACAAAAGAGATAGAAGCTGAATAGACACCACTTATATTGAGACCCTACATGTCTATAGAATTTAACAACATAACGGTTTAATGTACAAGTTATCTATCGTGATTATATAGGGCAAGTAAGATAGTTAAAATTACCTACGAATCATGCATATCAATTTCATGAACCTATGCTAGCATGGCAAGTTCTAAACCCCTATATTTATTGTCGCTTTAATAGAGATTATCACACTATCTTATTAGTTCGCGATGCTCATAAGATGAATAAGCACAACCAATACTAGAATATCATACAATCACCACACACTAAGGTATCAAAATAAATTAACTAAAGAAATCCATAAGTAAATCCGTTGGAACCCCACGATAATGATTAGCCCATAACGGAACTCATCATCACCTTGGGTTCCGATGAAAGCATGGTATAAAAAACTAGGTCTTTATAAAATGAATAATAAACAAAGTACGTATCCAGAATATTAGGTTCAACAAAACAAGAAACGAGCATCCAAGATTACAACTCAAAACAAAGAATCACAAGAATAAACTATATTTCTTCTCCTTCATTGTATTTGTGTTATAGGTCTTCTTGATGTCTTCTCCTTAAGCTCTATTGCGTCTCATTATAAAAAACGACCTTAAGTTATCATTATATAGCAGCCTTGATCAGCAGAGAAGCCCAGAAATCAATCTTCTATTCAAAACAGGATTCTTGAAACCCGACCTGGCGCGGCCGCGCGCTTCACCATCGCGAGCGCGCTGACATTCTGTTCACCGGCGCGGGCGCGCGCTACTACAGCGCGGGCGCGCTGACCTTCTGATAAAAACTCTGATTTCTGTTTTTTTGCTGGTTTAAGATGGCGATCCACGAGCTTACTTCCTGGACACATTCCTAGCACCAATTTAGCACCGAAACAATGCTAAATCTCCTTGATCCCTGTTATATGCTTGGAATGCAAAAACACAACAAAACAAATAAAAAACACAAATAACTTGAGTACAAAACATCAATCCAATCCTTTATAGAGCATTCTAAGTGGACATAAATGGCACTTAACACTCGTAGATTTGGGTGTGCTCGTAGATAGGCTCATGGTAGATCATCAAAGGTATACATTATTTTACTCCATCTGTGTTATTTTTTTCATGATAATTTCAGGAGTAGTACATATACAAGTATAGTCATCCAACTTTAATACAGCGGAAATTCATGGGCATGAATATAAATTCATGGCCATGATTTTTTTTTCTGATTTTTTAAAATAGCTCTCTTCCAACGATTCATTGGCATGAATTGACACTCATGGACATGTCACTTAAGTGGTTGGTTTATGTTTATATTTGCTATGAAATTTTTGAGATAGTCAAAACTTTATATATTATGGTTTGAAAGAGAGAAATTAAGAAGTGAATATTGTATTCATTCAAGTGTGTCCTCAAGCCTAACTTTGGCACCTATTTATAGGTGAATACATGGATGTTACAAGATATATAAAAGGCCAAAGGGCATGAGTTATATGAAATAGAAAGCCAAGAGTTCTATTCTAGAAAGCTCTAAGGACTTCCATATTATAACAGTATATACATTATTTTCAAACTTTGGGCATTGAATGTTATCTTTTGTTTTTTGCCCACAATTTTGCCCATAAAAAACACATTAAATTATTTTCTTTGCCCTTAACTTTACATATTAAAAAACTGTTCATTTGTTTTGTTCACCTTTTACATTGAACATTCTAAAGGTTATACTGGCAGAAAAAATGGTTGCATTGTTCCCAAAAGATTAGGATATAGCCTACAAGATATGCAGTGCATATGGTGTATTGCAAAAATAAAGGAAGGCAGAAGTGCGAGCTGCAAAAGTATTTCAGACGTGTCATGTAATTTAGCGTAAGCATTTGAGCACATTATTGGGGTGTTGGTCTTTTGGTTGGTTGATATTTTTCTGGTACTTGTAGTCCGTACCTGTACGTATTGTATTGCTGGTTGGTGGTTGTTGGTTGTTGGTTGATGTGGATAAGTTATGGATGAAATCTAGATGTATAAAAAATGACTTATATAATTAGGCTAGTTATTTCAAATATAAGAAGCGGTTGACATTGTCATTTGAATATTGTTAAAGTGATTGTTAACTTGATAATTTAGCTTATGAGATATATGCAACCATTATGGATGGTTTGTAATTTTACAACTTTTGTTTTATGCAGGTTCTTGTAATTTCAGAGCTTGTTAGCTTTTTTTTTTTTGGTATTTTGGTATTGTTTGCAAGTTCGATTTATAATTGGTTGATTGATCACTTTTGGTATGGTGTTAGGGCGAAAACACGCGCTATTATTCACGCAAGTATACTGATAAGTGGCGTTTTATACCACTTAGAGCGTCTTAAAATGGCTTAAATTGGTGTCTTGAAATCAAGTATTTTGTGTATTTGATGCGTTTTTCTAGTGTTTATGCATTTCAAGGTTTTAGTTGCATTTCGGGGGAGGAATCATCAAGAATAAGCCTTGGCATGTGTTCACCATTGCGAGAGGAAAGAAACGGGCAGATTACGGCGGAGAAACGGAGCGAAATCAGAATTTTTCCAGTAGAGGTCTGAGCGCCCGCTCAACATTGCTGAGCGGTCGCGCAGCAAGCTGAGCATACAAATTATTTTAGGACTTCTACTTCTGTTTGGTTTTCACTTCTATATAATCTGAGTTTTATGGGACTATTATATAAGTAGATTTGAGACGGTTTCACAAGTGTGGATTGAAGAGGATTGTGTTTTTACGCAAGGAGCGAAGGAGATAAGGAAGAAGACCGATTTAGCACACCGCAACGAAGAGGAAGCATATCTTCTTGTGATTCTTGTTTCGTTGTAACATTGGATGCTAGTTTTCTTGCTTTGAACTTATTTACTCTTGTGACGTACTCTGTTTTAATATAATTAGTTTAGTTATTATTTTCTTGTGTTTGTTTATCATGATTTCATATGAACCCATGATGACGATAAGTGCTATTATGGGCTAATCGTGATCATGGGGTTGCAACGGATTTATTATGGAATTCTTTAGTTAATTGTTTAATACTTTAGTGTGTGATGATTGCATGATATCTAGTATTGGTTGTACGTATTCGTCTTATGTGCGTCGCGGACATATAAGATAGGGTGTTAATCTCTTGTGAAGCGACGGTGGATCTTGAGATTTAGAACTTGCCATGCTAGCATAGGTTCATGTACGTTGTGCATGATTAGTGGGTAACTCTAACAGTTTTATTTGCCCTATGTAATCAAAAGGAATAACTTGTGCTTAAATCGTTGTGTTGTCAATTTCTGTAGACATATGGGAACTCAACATAATTGATGACTATTCAACTTCTATCTTAATTGTGGATGCTTGGTAGAATGGTATTAGTACAATGAAAGTTGGCTTTTATCAGTTTCGTGTTATTCGATTAATATCATCACTGTCACATGCTAAAGGTAATAACAATGGCTATAGAAGGAAGTAATAATGAAGTTGTGATCTCATGAGTGTTTTATTATTGATAAATTAAAGTGTTAGTTAAGTGATTAATTAAGTAGTTAATTATAGTTAATATTTAATCAACAATTTTAAGTGTTAGTATCTTAACATTGAGAAGTAATCATACATTGGTGAGTGAGTTTAATTAGACAATAATTTAGTCTGAGTCTCTGAGGGAACGAACTAGAAAGTATTCTATATTACTTGCGAACGCGTATACTTGCGTGAATATTGGTGCGTGTTTTCGCCCTAACAAGTTTTTGGCGCCGCTGCCGGGGACTCGGCGTATTTGTTTAGTTTATGTACTTACCATCATTGGTCATTAGGACTCAGTGATTAGGACGTAGTAGTTACTTATTTTTTCCGGTTGTGTTTCAGGTACTTTAGCAAGCGTTTATGCAAACTCGTTCTCGTGCTCGCAAGAGGACTTTAGATACAGCTGAGGAGACAGACGAAGTTCTTAATATTCCGGAGAAGTTAGATTTTGAGGATTCGGATTCAGGAACTGAGCAGAAAGAACCAGTAAATATGGGAGATCGTATTGTTCAAGCTGATCCAACTCTTATGGATTTTTCTCGGCCTAAAATTGATGACATTCAGTCAAGCATCCTTCATCCGGCTATTCAAGCTAACACCTTTGAAATCAAGTCGGGCACTATTCAGATGGTGCAGAATTCTGTTTCTTTTGGAGGAGCGGCAACTGAAGACCCCAACATGCACATAAGGAATTTTGTCGAGATCTGCAACACTTTTAAGTATAATGGCGTGACTGATGAGGCTATCAAGTTGAGGCTTTTCCCATTCTCACTGAGGGACAAGGCTAAAGACTGGTTACATTCTGAACCAGCTGGGTCCATCACTACGTGGCAAGATCTTGCGCAAAAGTTTCTGGTGAAGTTTTATCTGATGGCAAAGACTGCTGCTATGAGGAGTGCTCTTACTCAGTTTGCGCAGCAACCTACAGAATCTATGTGCGAGGCTTGGGAACGCTACAAGGAAATGTTGAGGAAATGTCCACATCATGGAATGCCGAATTGGATGGTGATCACTGGTTTCTATAATGGTTTGGGGGCCCAATCTCGGCCCATGCTCGATGCAGCAGCTGGAGGCGCCTTATGGGCTAAAAGCTATACTGAGGCGTATAATCTTATAGAGACGATGGCTGCAAATGAGCATCAAAACCCAACTCAGAGGATGACGTCAGGCAAGGTAGCGGGTATTCTGGAAGTTGATGCAGCCACCGCTATTGCAGCCCAGCTCCAAGCGCTATCAATGAAGGTTGATTCTCTGGCTACGTATGGAGTTAATCAAATAGCTATGGTTTGTGAGCTTTGTGTAGGTTATCATGCTACGGATCAGTGTTCTCTTGTCAACGAATCTGTTCAGTATGTGAATAATTATCAGCGACAACAGCAGCCTGTGCCAGCGACCTATCATCCTAACAACAGAAATCATCCAAATTTCAGCTGGGGGAATAATCAGAATGCTATTCAGCCACCATATCAGCAAGGAGTGAGTAAACAGTTTAACCCACCTGGATTCCAGCAACCACAGCAGTATGCTACAAGGCAATCATATCCTCAACAGGGAAGTGCAGCTGCACCTACTAGTGCTGATTTTGAGGAACTTAAGCTGTTGTGCAAGAGTCAGGCGATTTCTATCAAGACCTTGGAAAATCAAATCGGTCAATTAGCCAATGCAGTGCTCAATCGTCAACCTGGCACTCTTCCCAGTGACATGGAAGTACCAGGCAGGAAGGAAGCTAAAGAGCAAGTCAAGGCTATTACCTTAAGGTCTGGAAAAGTAGCTGATTCTGAAAAGGCAAAAGAAGTAGAAGCTGAAATTAGAGATGAAGAATCTAAGCAAAAGGAGAAAGCGGCGGAACCAAGGAAGACTACTGTTGAACACAATCTGCCTGAGGTTAATACAGGGGAGAAACAGCTCTATCCTCCACCACCTTTTCCTAAGAGATTGCAGCAATAAAAGCTGGATAGACAGTTCGGAAAGTTTCTGGAGGTATTCAAGAAACTTCACATCAATATACCTTTCGCTGAGGCTCTGGAACAAATGCCCAGTTATGCGAAGTTTATGAAGACTATTCTTTCAAGGAAGGTGAAACTGGATGACCTTGAAACCGTTGCTCTCACGGAAGAATGCAGCGCTGTGCTGCAGCAAAAGTTACCACCAAAACTGAAAGATCCAGGAAGCTTCACCATTCCTTGCACAATTGGCAATCTGACGTTTGATAAGTGCCTTTGTGATTTGGGAGTAAGCATTAATCTGATGCCGTTGTCGATCTTTAAAAAACTGGATCTGCCTGATCCAAAACCCACATACATGTCGCTACAATTGGCTGACCGTTCCATTACTTACCCAAGGGGCATAGTTGAGGATGTGCTCGTCAAGGTGGATAAGCTCTTCTTTCCTGCAGATTTTGTTATTCTGGATTTTGAGGAAGATAAGAAGATTCCCATAATCTTGGGAAGGCCTTTCTTGGCTACTGGCCGTACCTTGATAGATGTGCAAAAAGGTGAACTTACTATGCGGGTCCAAGATCAGGATGTGACCTTCAACGTATTCAAGGCAATGAAATTCCCTACAGAAGATGAGGAGTGCTTAAAATTGGATGTGATTGATTCTGCGGTTACTTCGGAACTCGATCACATGCTAATGTCTGATGCATTGGAAAAGGCCTTAGTGGAGGATTTTGACAGCGATGATGAAGATAGCAACGAGCAATTACAATATCTGAACGCTTCTCCCTGGAAGCGAAAGCTGGACATACCATTTGAATCTCTTGGTACTTCTGACCTTAAGAACGCTGAAGGGAAGCTCAAACCATCAATAGAGGAAGCACCTGCCTTGGAGCTCAAGCCATTACCTGAGCACTTGAGGTATGCTTTTTTAGGTGATTCATCTACGTTACCTGTTATTATTTCATCTGACCTTTCAGGTAGTGAGGAAGACAAGCTATTAAGGATTTTGAGAGAATTCAAATCGGCTATAGGATGGACCATAGCAGACATCAAGGGGATAAGTCCTTCATATTGTATGCATAAAATTCTGCTAGAGGAAGGTAGTAAGCCAACTGTGGAACAACAGCGAAGACTGAATCCCATCATGAAGGAGGTGGTGAAGAAAGAAATTCTGAAATGGCTAGATGCAGGCATCATTTATCCTATTTCTGACAGCTCGTGGGTGAGCCCCGTACAATGTGTACCTAAGAAGGGAGGTATCACTGTGGTCGCAAATGAAAAGAATGAGCTCATCCCTACTCGAACAGTTACATGATGGAGAGTATGCATGGATTATAGAAAATTGAACAAAGCCACAAGGAAGGATCACTTCCCTCTTCCATTTATTGATCAGATGCTTGACAGATTGGCGGGTCATGAGTATTTTTGTCTTCTGGATGGTTATTCAGGGTATAATCAGATTTGTATTGCACCAGAGGATCAGGAAAAGACTACCTTCACTTGTCCTTTTGGCACGTTTGCTTTTCGCAGAGTTTCGTTTGGGTTATGTGGCGCCCCGGCCACCTTTCAGAGATGTATGATGGCTATATTCTCTGACATGATTGGAAATAACGTCGAAGTGTTCATGGATGACTTCTCCGTCTTTGGACACTCATATGATGAATGTTTGAATAATCTGCGCGCCGTACTCAAAAGATGCGTGGAAACCAATTTGGTGCTCAATTGGGAGAAATATCATTTTATGGTGCGTGAAGGCATTATCCTTGGGCATAAGGTCTCTAGCAAGGGTCTGGAGGTGGACAAGGCCAAGGTGGGAGTCATTGAAAATCTTCCCCCACCTAAGTCTGTGAAAGGAATCCGTAGTTTTCTTGGTCATGCGGGTTTTTATCGGCGATTCATCAAGGACTTTTCAAAGATATCTAAGCCGTTATGCAATTTGCTTGAGAAAGATGTGCCTTTCAAATTTGATGATGAATGTTTGGCAGCATTCGAGACTCTCAAGAAGAGTTTGATCACTGCACCAGTTATTACAGCACCAGATTGGACAGAACCGTTTGAGATGATGTGTGATGCAAGTGATTAAGCGGTAGGTGCAGTTCTGGGACAGCGCAAGAAAAATCTCTTCCATGTGGTCTACTATGCGAGTAAGACTTTAAATGGTGCCCAATTGAACTACACCACTACTGAGAAGGAGCTTTTGGCTATAGTCTTTGGTTTTGAGAAATTTCGATCTTATCTGCTTGGTACGAAAGTAACAATATTCACTGATCATGCAGCTATTCGCTATCTGGTTTCCAAGAAGGATTCGAAGCCGAGACTCATTCGTTGGGTGCTTTTACTTCAGGAATTTGAGTTAGAGATCAAAGATAGAAAAGGTACTGAGAATCAAGTAGCTGACCATCTCTCTAGGTTGGAGAATCCCGATTCTACTTCACAAGATAGGACGTTAATCAATGAATCTTTTCCGGATGAGAAGTTGTTTGCAATTCAGGAGGAAGAACCATGGTTTGCAGATATTGTAAACTATCTCGTCAGCAATATAATGCCTCCTAATTTGACATCCGCTCAAAAGAAGAAGTTTCTGCATGAGGTGAAGTGGTATATGTGGGATGAACCATATTTGTTTAGACATGGAGCTGACCAGATCATCAGGAGATGTATCCCGTTCTGTGAGACGGAAGGGATATTACGAGACTGCCATTCCACGGTTTATGGTGGACACTATGGTGGTGAGAAAATGGCAGCTCGTATTCTGCAAGCAGGTTTTTTCTGGCCTACTTTGTTCAAGGATGCTCATCAGTTTGTTTTAAGGTGTGATCGTTGCCAAAGAGTGGGAAATTTGTCAAGGAAGGATGAGATGCCATTAAATGTGATGCTTGAAGTCGAGGTCTTTGATGTATGGGGAATCGATTTCATGGGGCCTTTTATCTCGTCTTGCAATAATCAGTACATCTTGCTGGCAGTCGATTATGTCTCAAAATGGGTCGAAGTTAAAGCTTTACCGACAAATGATGCAAAGGCAGTGCTAAATTTTCTTCATAAGCAAATTTTCACAAGGTTTGGCACACCTCGGGTAATCATAAGTGATGAAGGATCGCATTTTTGCAACCGTAAGTTCACTTCTATGATGCAGCGTTATAATGTGAATCATCGAGTAGCTACTGCCTATCATCCGCAAACAAATGGTCAAGCAGAAGTGTCTAACAGAGAGATAAAGCGCATTCTAGAGAAGGTTGTTTGTCCGTCAAGGAAGGATTGGTCTTTAAAGCTCAATGAAGCTGTTTGGGCTTACAGAACAGCATACAAAACTCCACTTGGGATGTCACCGTTTCAGTTGGTGTACGGTAAGGGATGTCATCTACCTGCGGAGTTTGAGCATAAGGCCTACTGGGCATTGAAGAAGTTGAACCTGGATTTAGATGCAGCTGGTAAGAAAAGAATGCTTCAGCTTAATGAACTGGATGAATTTCGACTTCAAGCATACGAAAATAACAAAATGTATAAGGAAAAGGTGAAGAGGTGGCATGATAGGAAGCTACATCCAAAGTTATTTGTGCCAGGGCAACAAGTTCTCTTATTCAACTCTCGGCTCCGACTTTTTCCTGGGAAGTTGAAATCAAGGTGGTCTGGACCTTTTATTGTCAAAACTGTGTTTCCACATGGAGCGGTGGAAATTTTTTAGAATGATCCGGACCAAGCATTCAAGGTTAACGGTCAGCGGTTGAAGCACTACTATGGGGACATGGCAAACCGAGAAGTGGTTAGTGCCATTTTGTTGACTACTTGAGAAGGGTACGAAACGTCAAGCTAATGACAAAAAAGAAGCGCTGCGTGGGAGGCAACCCATGAATTGTTGTTACAAGAACCCTTAGAAGTTAATAACCTATCCAAAAACACAAAAAAATCAGAAAACAGGGGCTGAAAAAAAAAAATTCCAGTGACCCCCTGAGCGCCCGCTCAGCTTTGCTGAGCGACCGCGCAGCAAGCTGAGCACCCGCTCAGCTTTGTTGAGCGACCGCTCAGGGGTCGAGTACCAGAATTTTTATTTCAGTTCAGAAAAAAAAACACAAAAACAGTTTTAGCCCATAAACCCACGATTTGTTCCCACTACCCCATCATTTTACTCCTTAATTCCCAAACCCTACTCTAATCCACACCCTATATATACATACACCTATCCTACATATCTCCCACAAAACTTCCTACACTTAAACCCTCTCACAAACATCAAAAATCAGTTCTTACACACTTTTATTCATGAATCAATGGCACCCAAGAGAGCACGCACTATTGACAGCAGCAGCACAGTTCCTACTGCTGATTCATCGAGGGGTACTGCTGCAAGGCCTCGGTTAACTGACAGAGCTGCGGAGGATGAGTACACTAGGCTGTTGGGGAAGCCGATTCTGAAGGAGAGGGGGTTTTACCATCGGGGAGGGATGGTGAGTTGCTGCCCATGATTGCAGAGAAGGGGTGGATAGCTTTTTGTGAGTCACCCGAAGTAGTACCGATGAGCGTTGTTCGCGAGTTCTACGCGAACGCGAAAGCCGAAAAGAATGGGTTTTCTGTGGTCCGTGGGCTGACGGTTGATTATCATCCTGCGGTGATTCGCCGCGTGATTGGACAGCGTGAGAGGAAGCCCGAGGAGGAGAACTGGAATGAAAAGACTGCTGAGAATTTTGACTTGGATTTGATTTGTGCGACTCTCTGTCGACCGGGCACAGTTTGGACCTGCAGGACCGGCACTAATGAGTATCGTCACTTTTCGGCGATCTCCATGAACAGGTATGCCCGTGCATGGAATGCATTTATTTGTGCTAATATTTTGCCTTCTTCGCATGCACACGAGGTCACAGTTGAGAGAGCACAGTTGTTGTGGGGAATTCTGAATGAGGAATACTATGTGGACCTTGGTGAGTTTATCTACCAAGGAATTCTGAAGTTTTGGAGGGGAGCGAAGCATATGAACATCCCTTATGCATCTACGGTTATGAAGCTATGCCGAGCAGTGGGAGTGAACTGGCCGGCTCATGAGCAGTTGTAGTTGCCAGCAGCTCCGATTGATTCTGGCACTCTGAATGGGATACAGGAGTGGACCGGTGGTGAGCCTGAGGAGCATGGGCTGGGTTATCGTCTTCCAGGAGGGCGTCCAGCACGAGGTGCTACTATGGCTAGGCCAGGGCGTGATGAGGCTGGTTCTTCGAGAGCTCAGGACGGTGCTGGGATGGTTGATGCCCAGTATAGGAGGCTTTCACGGCGGATGGATGCCATGTATGAGACGCAGAGCAGGTTTGCTCAGGAGCTCACCCTTGCGTTAGGGACTGTTTTTCGAGGCCTTGGAGCTGATATCCAGTGGCCAGTTTTTGGTGAGGACTCTGCATACCCGCCGCCTGATACTCCACCCACTGAGGGTGATGATGATGATGACTCCGAGTAGGAATACCCTGTGTTCCTTTCTACTACTTTCACTGAGGACAGTGAAGATTTTTAGTTTGGGGGTGGTAGTTAAGGAATATTGTGTGTGTGTCATTTAGTTGCATATTCATGATAGTTTAGTTCATACAGTTGCATGATTTATGCCATATAGTTTTTTAGTTTTTTTTTATGAATGTCATGTAGCTCATGCATTTACCATGATCCCTTTTGCAATGATTTATCGACTGAATGGTGATATTGATGCGAGTGTAGTGATAGCATTAAAGTGATATTAAGTTGTGTAGGTTGATATGCATGCTAGAAACAATTGTAAGTCCACTAAGTCTTATAGAATGCGTAAGGGCTAGATTGTTGTTATGATTTGGTTGTTTTCAAGGTCAATCTACTTATTATGCTTAAAATTCGATTATAGGTTCTTAGTGATAAAGGCATGAAAAAGAAAAATTTTGGAGAAAAAATATGGAAGTTGTTGCTAGTTGTGGCTAGGCGTCAAATGGCTAGTAGCCGGCTCGCATATGGTGCGAGTAGTCTAGGGTTGAGCAAGATGGAGCGAAACGCACTTGCTCAGAAGTTATAAAAAAAAAATTGCATAATTGATCAAGAGTGGGCTCTTTGGTATTCGAGTTATTAAGTTCTTAGGGGACTTTGTGCCTAGTGACCTAAGGCTTTTAGAGTCTGGGATCCGCTAACCTAACGCTCGTTACATGGATACCATTGTATAAGTCTTTTGTGGACCTCACTCATTGCACGGTCAAATAAGCATTTGAGTTGTAAATAAAAAGCATGATTCCGTAGTAAGCTCCAGAGTTCTTGTAGTGTTGTATATCACTTTGTGCCTAGAATTTTTTAATCTTTGTATAATCGTAGGATTGCCTTGAGGATAGTCGAGTCATAGTAATTGGTCTAGTTACGAAGCATATCTGTTAAGCATTTGCACACACCACGTTTCTGGCTGTATGTCTGTTTGCATGGGTTTATTGATCTTTAGTTGTCTAACTGCATTCGTTGGGATGTGGCAATTTGGTTGATTAATTGTAGTAAGGGGGATCGCTGCATTTTCATATAGATTGCATTCATGCATGTTTGTATTTGTTTTTGAGTCTGTGACGCTTGAGGACAAGCATCGATTTAAGTTTGGGGGTGTGATAAGTTGCATTTTATACCACTTAGAGCGTCTTAAAATGGCTTAAATTGGTGTCTTGAAATCAAGTATTTTGTGTATTTGATGCGTTTTTCTAGTGTTTATGCATTTCAGGGTTTTAGTTGCATTTCGGGGGTGGAATCATCAAGAATAAGCCTTGGCATGTGTTCACCATTGCGAGAGGAAAGAAACGGGCAGATTACGGCGGAGAAACGGAGCGAAATCAGAATTTTTCCAGTAGAGGTCTGACCGCCCGCTCAGCATTGCTGAGCGGCCGCGCAGCAAGCTGAGCACCCGCTCAGCTATGCTGAGCGGCCGCGCAGGGTCGGGAAAAAAAACAAATTATTTTAGGACTTCTACTTCTGTTTGGTTTCCACTTCTATGTAATCTGAGTTTTATGGGACTATTATATAAGTAGATTTGAGACGTTTTCACAAGTGTGGATTGAAGAAGATTGTGTTTTTACGCAAGGAGCGAAGGAGATAAGGAAGAAGACCGATTTAGCACACCGCAACGAAGAGGAAGCATATCTTCTTGTGATTCTTGTTTCGTTGTAACGTTGGATGCTAGTTTTCTTGCTTTGAACTTATTAACTCTTGTGACGTACTCTGTTTTAATATAATTAGTTTAGTTATTATTTTCTTGTGTTTGTTTATCATGATTTCATATGAACCCATGATGACGATAAGTGCTATTATGGGCTAATCGTGATCATGGGGTTGTAACGGATTTATTATGGAATTCTTTAGTTAATTGTTTAATACTTTAGTGTGTGATGATTGCATGATATCTAGTATTGGTTGTACGTATTCGTCTTATGTGCGTCGCGGACATATAAGATAGGGTGTTAATCTCTTGTGAAGCGACGGTGGATCTTGAGATTTAGAACTTGCCATGCTAGCATAGGTTCATGTACGTTGTGCATGATTAGTGGGTAACTCTAACAGTTTTATTTGCCCTATGTAATCAAAAGGAATAACTTGTGCTTAAATCGTTGTGTTGTCAATTTCTGTAGACATATGGGAACTCAACATAATTGATGACTATTCAACTTCTATCTTAATTGTGGATGCTTGGTAGAATGGTATTAGTACAATGAAAGTTGGCTTTTATCAGTTTCGTGTTATTCGATTAATATCATCACTGTCACATGCTAAAGGTAATAACAATGGCTATAGAAGGAAGTAATAATGAAGTTGTGATCTCATGAGTGTTTTATTATTGATAAATTAAAGTGTTAGTTAAGTGATTAATTAAGTAGTTAATTATAGTTAATATTTAATCAACAATTTTAAGTGTTAGTATCTTAACATTGAGAAGTAATCATACATTGGTGAGTGAGTTTAATTAGACAATAATTTAGTCTGAGTCTCTGAGGGAACGAACTAGAAAGTATTCTATATTACTTGCGAACGCGTATACTTGCGTGAATATTAGTGCGTGTTTTCGCCCTAACATATACGCGTTCGCAAGTAGTATAAGATATAAATCAGATTCGTTCCCACAGAGACTGGTTTAGGTTAAGTTCAATTTATGCACCTATGCAACAATGTATGGTTATCGCTCAATGCTAAAACAAATAACAAATTGGGTTTTTATTAAACTAAGAGATTATACTAAATAACATTAAATAAGAGAATTGAGGTTGAATTACTATATATGACAAACATGGGATTCTAACTTCATTAAATACTTCATTCAATAGCCTTATTGTTCTTAACCTTAGCATGTGATTGTGATGACACTAATCAGATAACACGAAACTGATAAATGCCAACTTTCGTTGCACGAGTACCATTCTACCAGACATCCACAAAAGAGATAGAAGCTGAATAGGCACCAATTATATTGAGACCCTATATGTCTATAGAATTTGACAACATAACGGTTTAAGTATAAGTTATCTATCTTGATTACATAGGGCAAGTCAAACGGTTAGAGTCACCTACGAATCATGCATACACATACATGAACCTATGCTAGCATGACAAGTTCTAAACCTCTATATTCACTGTCGCTTCAATAGAGATTAACACGCTATCATATATGTTAGCTACGCACATAAGACGAATAAGCACAACCAATACTAGGATATCAATCAATCACCACACACCAAGATATCGAAACAAATTAACTATTGAAATTCATAAGTAAATCCGCTAGAACCCCATGACAACGATTAGCCCATAATCGAACTCATCATCACCATGGGTTCTAATGAAAGCATGGTATAAAACAAGGTCTTAATAAACTGAATAATAATTAAAGTACGAATAACTGAGATCTAGGTTCAACAAGAACGAAGACGAGCATCCAAAGTTATAACTAATTCAAAGAATCACAAGTTGAAAACAAGATCTTCTTTTTCGGAGTTGTTCTGTGCTTCTAGGTCTTCTCCTTGGTATCCCAATCTTCCCGGATGATGAAAACCCTTTTTTTAAGTATATATACGCCCCTAGTGGACCTGGACCCTTAAAATTGTCAAATTCCACTCAAAAAAAGCTTTTTCAGCGAAATCAGCGACCAGCCGCGCCCTGAGCGGCCGCTCAGCTCTCCTGAGCGGGCGCTCAGCTCCTGGGCGACCGCTCAGATCTGCTGAGCAGGCGCTCAGCTACTGACTGGGAAAAATTCTGATGAATCTTGTTTTGGCCATAACTTGAGTTCTGCTCGTCAGAATTAGGCGATTCAACTGCCCACGCGAAGCTATTGAGATTCTCTACAACTTGACAATGGTCTTGGCTTCCAATTCTGATCACTTTTTATCATAATTCCTTTAAAAGCTCTTTTCTTCATATAACTGATTCCTGAAATGCAATAACACAAAAACACATCAAAATACCAACAACTTGAGTACAAAACACCAATTTAAACTTGTAATAAAGCGTTCCAAGTGGATATAAAATCCACTTATCACACCCCCAAACTTGAATTGATGCTTGTCCTCAAGCATAAACAGACTCAAAACTACAAAACAAACCTAATGCATGAATGCAACTACGTGAATGCAACTAAATGATAATGCAATCAATCCCCTCAGAATAAACATAACCAAATGAATAAGCCAATGCCTCTAAGAATGCAATGACTTTAAACAGAGCTCGAATAAATCCCACAAACCAACTCACAAACTAGAAACGTGCGTGTGTGGAATGCTTAACAGATATGCTTCGAAATTAGATCAATCACCATAACTTAATTATCCTCAAGGCAATCACAAGCTTATATGAAAAATATTTTCTAGACACAAAATGACTTATAACTCTTCAAGATTATTGGAGTTTATTACGGAATCATGCTTTTATTCAACACGTAAAACAAATGCTTATTTGATCGTGCAATGGGTGAGGTCCACAAAAGACTTATGCAATGGTATCCATTTAGCGAGCGTTAGGTTAGCGGATCCCAGACTAAAAAAACCTTAGGTCATTAGGCACAAAGTCCCCTAAGAACTTAATAACTCGAATACCAAAGAGCCCACTCGTGATCAATTGTGCATTGAAACCATATTCTCTTTTTTTTTCTTTTTTTTTCTTTCTCTTCTCTTTTTTTTTCAATTTCTGAGCAAGTGCGTTTCGCTCTATCTTGCTCAACCTTAGACTACTCGCATACAATACGAGACGACTACTAGCCATTTGACGCCTAGCCACAACTAGCAATGAATTCCAATTTTTATTTCCAATTTTTATCTTTTCATGTCTTTTATTATTAAGAGCCTATCATGCATTCTACGCATAAGCAATAGATTAACCTCGAAAACCATCAAACCATGACAACAATCTAGTCCTTAAGCATACTCTAAGACTTAGTGAAATTACAAGTGTTTCCAGCATGCTAATCAATTCATTAGAGCAAGTGCGTTTCGCTCCATCTTGCTCAACCCTAGACTACTCGCATACAATACGAGCCGGCTACTAGCCATTTGACGCCTAGCCACAACTAGCAATGAATTCCAATTTTTATTTCCAATTTTTATCTTTTCATGTCTTTTATCATTAAGAGCCTATCATGCATTCTAAGCATAAGCAATAGATTAACCTCGAAAACCATCAAACCATGACAACAATCTAGTCCTTAAGCATACTCTAAGACTTAGTGAAATTACAAGTGTTTCTAGCATGCAAATCAATTCATTAGAGCAAGTGCGTTTCACTCCATCTTGCTCAACCCTAGACTACTCGCATACAATACGAGCCGGCTACTAGCCATTTGACGCCTAGCCACAACTAGCAATGAATTCCAATCTTTATTTCCAATTTTTATCTTTTCATGTCTTTTATCATTAAGAGCCTATCATGCATTCTAAGCATAAGCAATAGATTAACCTCGAAAACCATCAAACCATGACAATAATCTAGTCCTTAAGCATACTCTAAGACTTAGTGAAATTATAAGTATTTCTAGCATGTAAATCAATTCATTAGGACCTAAATATCCCTCTATTCATCATCACCACACTCAAATCAACATCAACTTATCAAATATCATAGTTCATCTTAAGGGATCATGCTAAATATGCATACAAATGCAACTATATGAAATCACATAAAAAACAAACAAATATGTTCTAAATGAACAATCATGCAAAAATATGAATAAACTACAACTAAACAAGCAATATGAATCTATATGAACTATATGAACACACACACTACTAATCCTTACATTATCACCCCCAAACTTAAAATTTTCAATGTCCTCATTGAAGGCAATAATAAGGATTTCAGGCATACCTAGTTAGCGGAAGAATCACCCTCGTCGGGTGGAGGATCAGGTGGCCAATCAACCTCGCCACCAGTGTCTCGGATAACAGTACCGAAAGCGTGTGTCAAATCTTCAGCAGAATGATAGTGAATATCGTGCATGGCCTCTATACTCCTGGTCAATCGCCTGTACTGCTCATCACCAACACCAGTCCTATCAACTATCTGTTGCACAAGAGAAGAACCCTCTATAGGCACTGGAGGATTCGTTTGGCTACCCTCTATATCATCAAAAATATATCCCAAGCCCTTATTATGGGGTGCACCTAAGAATGAATAACTCAAGTGATCTGGTAGAGAGTGAAGCTCAAGTGTGGAAACATCTTCAATAGACGGCTCCCCCATTAAGGATCTCTCTAAGGTCTCTGACTTTGGCAATTCCTCAAGTTCCGAATTCACGACAGAGTCTACCCACTCTACTTTAAAGCACTCCTCTTTAGCTGTGGGTAACTTTATTTCCTTGAACACATTAAAAGTGACCTTTTGATCGTGAACCTTCATCGAAAGCTCTCCTTTATGCACATCGATCATAGTTCGGCCTGTAGCCAAGAATGGTCTTCCCAAGATAATGGGAATCTTCTTATCTTCCTCGAAATCAAGAATTACAAAGTCAGCAGGGAAGAAGAGTTTATCCACCTTGACCAAGACATCCTCCACAATACCTCGTGGATAAGCGATGGAACGGTCAGCTAGTTGCAATGACATGTATGTTCATTTCAGATCAGGCAGACCAAGCTTCTTGAAGATAGATAAGGGCATCAGATTGATGCTAGTTCCTAAATCATATAAACATTTATCAAACGACAAGTTTCCGATGGTGAAAGGAATAGTGAAGCTTCCAGGATCTTTAAGCTTCGGAGGCAACTTCTGTTGCAGCACAGCACTGCATTCCTCCGTTAGAGCAACGGTCTCTAAGTCATCGAGCTTCACTTTCTGAGAGAGAATACCTTTCATAAACCTCGCATAGCTAGGCATCTGTTCAAGAGCTTCAGCAAAAGGTATGTTGATATGAAGTTTCTTGAACACCTCCAAAAACTTCTCAAACTGCTTATCCGGCTTTTTCTTTTACAGCCTCTTAGGAAAAAAAGGTGGTGGATAGATCTATTTCTCCCATGTATTACCCTCAGGAGGAGTGTGTTTCACAGTAGTCTATCCTTGGTTCCACCTCTGCTTCCTTCCGCACTTCTTCTTCAGCCATATCTACATTTTCTGAAACTTGAGATTTTTCCGGCTCTTCGTCTTGCTGAATTTGGGGGCTTGCGACCTTTCCAGACCTCAAGGTGATGGCGTTCACCTGTTCTTCAACTTCCATCTTGCCTGCATTGGCTTCTGTAGTACTAGGAAGCGTTTCTGGCAGTCGATTCAGTATGGCATTAACAATTTGCCCTATTTGGTTCTCCAGAGTCTTGATAGAAACAACCTGGCTTTGGCATATAAGCCGCAACTCCTCCAATTCAGATTTTTCATTCGAAGATAAACACGCACCATGAGTTTGTTGTTGAATTTGGAGTTGTTGTATTGGTGCAATTTGTTGTTGAAAACCAGGAGGGTTGAATAGCTTATTTCCAAACTGCTGAAATGGTTGTTGCGTTGCATTCTGATTGTTGCTCCAGCTGAAGTTAGGATGATTCCAGTTGTCAGGCTGATAAGTGGCTAGAACTGGCTGCTGCGATCTCTGAAAGTTGCTCACAAACTGAGCTGAGTCACTAGATATAGCGCATTGCTCTGTCGAATGTGGACCTACACACATCTCACAAACACTGGTTATCTGCTTAACACCATAGTTAGCCAGATAATCGATCTTCATAGACAACGCCTTTAGTTGAGCAGTGATAGTCGTAGCTGTATCCACTTCAAGAACTCCTGCTACCTTGCCATGTGGATATCTCTGGGTTGGATAATGATATTCATTAGCAGCCATCAGTTCAATTAGATCATAAGCTTCCTCATAGCTCTTTGCCCATAATGCTCCACCTGCTGCTGCATCGAGCATGGGTCTGGACTGTGCTCCCAACCCATTGTAAAAATAATTGATGATCATCCAATCAGGCATTCCATGATGAGGACACTTCCTAAGCATCTCCTTGTAGCGCTCCCAAGCTTCATATAAAGATTCTCCTGATTGCTGCGCAAATTGAGTAAGTGCATTCCTGATTGCAGCTGTCTTCGCCATAGAGAAGAATTTAGTAAGAAACTTCTAGAGTAAGATCTTCCCAAGTAGTAATCGAACCAGCTGGTAAAGAGTGTAACCAGCTCTTAGCCTTGTCCCTCAGAGAGAATGGGAAAAGTCTCAGCTTAATAGCATCTTCAGAAACACCATTGAACCTGAAGGTGTCGCAGATCTCTATGAAATCCCTAATGAGTGTATTTGGATCTTCCGTTGGAGAACCCCCAAACTGGATTGAATTCTGCACCCATTGAATTATGACAGGCTTGATCTCAAAGGTATTAGCTGTGATAGCTGGCCGGACAATGCTAGATTGAATGTCATTAATCTTGGGTTGAGAAAAATCCACCAAGGCTCTCGATTGTGTTGCTGGATCTCCCATTGTAATGAGTACTGGAAACACAAACAAATAAATTGTGAAAGTAAAAGAATCTGAGTCAGTGAAATTTAATGACCACTGATGACAAGCACATAAACTAAAAATTAACACCGACTCCCCGGCAGCGGCGCCAAAAACTTGTTAGGGCGAAAACACGCGCTAATATTCACGCAAGTATACGCGTTCGCAAGTAGTATAAGATATAAATCAGATTCGTTCCCACATAGACTGGTTTAGGTTAAGTTCAATTTATGCACCTATGCAACAATATATGGTTATCGCTCAATGCTAAGACAAATAACAAATTGGGTTTTTATTAAACTAAGAGATTATACTAAATAACATTAACTAAGAGAATTGAGGTTGAATTACTATATATGACAAACATGGGATTCTAACTTCATTAAATACTTCATTCAATAGCCTTATTATTCTTAAGCTTAGCATGTCATTGTGATGACACTAATCAGATAACACGAAACTGATAAACGCCAACTTTCGTTGCACGAGTACCATTCTACCAGACATCCACAAAAGAGATAGAAGCTGAATAGGCACCAATTATATTGAGACCCTATATGTCTATAGAATTTGACAACATAACGGTTTAAGCATAAGTTATCTATCTTGATTACATAGGGCAAGTCAAACGGTTAGAGTTACCTACGAATCATGCATACACATACATGAACCTATGCTAGCATGGCAAGTTCTAAACCTCTATATTCACTGTCGCTTCAATAGAGATTAACACGCTATCTTATATGTTAGCTACGCACATAAGACGAATAAGCACAACCAATACTAGGATATCAATCAATCACCACACACCAAGATATCGAAACAAATTAACTATTGAAATTCATAAGTAAATCCGCTAGAACCCCATGACAACGATTAGCCCATAATCAAACTCATCGTCACCATGGGTTCCAATGAAAAAATGGTATAAAATAAGGTCTTAATAAACTGAATAATAATTAAAGTATGAATAACCGAGATCTAGGTTCAACAAGAACGAAAACGAGCATCCAAAGTTACAACTAATTCAAAGAATCACAAGTTAAAAACAAGATCTTCTTTTTCGGAGTTGTTCTGTGCTTCTAGGTCTTCTCCTTGGTATCCCAATCTTCCCGGATGATGAAAACTCTTTTTTTTAAGTATATATACGCCCTTAGTGGACCTGGACCTTAAAATCGTCAAATTCCACTCAAAAAAAGCTTTTTCAGCGAAATCAGCAACCAGTCGCGCCCTGAGCGGCCGCTCAGTTCTGTTGAGCGGGCGCTCAACTACTGACTGGGAAAAATTATGATGAATCTTGTTTTGGCCATAACTTGAGTTCTGCTCGTCAGAATTAGGCGATTCAACTGCCCACGCGAAGCTATTGAGATTATCTACAACTTGACAATGGCCTTGGCTTCCATTTCTGATCACTTTTTATCATATTTCCTTTAAAACTCTTTTCTTCATATAACTGATACCTGAAATGCAATAACACAAAAACACATCAAAATACCAACAACTTGAGTCCAAAACACCAATTTAAGCTTGTAATAATGCATTCCAAATGGATATAAAATCCACTTATCATATGGATGGGTTGGTAATTTGGTTAGTTGGATATTTGAATATAACGCATTCCTTAAAATAAGAAAACCGATGTCTATACTAAGAAAAACAACATTTATAATGTGTATTTTTGTGCCAAAATTGATGTAAATATTACACAAAAACATCGCTTAGAGAAATTGTTACCTAATGTTAAAGCTTATAGAGAACGGTTGTGGACCTATGTCCCAACAAAGGCAACCGATGTCTCTATCGGTGTAGAGAAAAGTCATACTTTTACATCGGCTAAACACCGATGTATATTGTCATCAATGAAATTAGTTTGTTGTACATAAAGGATATGTGAAGGTTTCTTTTATAACGGCTGAAAACCGATGTCAAAGAGAGGTACTTTTCTCTACACCCACGAAGACATCGGTTCAGAATTTGTTTTACATCGGCTCAAAACCGATGTTTATTAATGTTTTTCTCGTACTGAATTGCTACTTAAATAATTTTTATTGAACTTCTACCTAGGGGTGTAAACGAGCCAAACTGTTCCTGAGCTATTCGAGCTCGGCTCGTAAAAAATTCGAATTCGGATCGAAAATAATCGAGCCGAGCTCGAGCTCGAGCTTTTCTAATTTTTAACCGAGCCGAGCTCGAGCTTCAAATTATTCGGCTCATAAGGTTCGCGGGCCTTATCGAGCCTCTATTACTTTTTAATTTTTTTATTGTAAATAATTTTTTATGTAAACATTCAAAATATTTTATATATTTTTTATTTTTATCTAGTCAAACTCGAGCCGAACTTGAGCCGAACTCGAGCCGAACCAATCATATTTTAAGTTTTTGTTAATATTTAATGAATTAATTCGAGCTTTCGAGCCGAACTCGAGGCTACCGAACCTTTTACGAGCCGAGCTTCGAACTTGAAATTAAATGCTCGGTCGAGCTCGAGCTCGAGCCTGAACTATTTTAATCGAGCTCGAGCCGAGCCTGGCAGTATTCCGCTCGGCTCGGCTCGAGTACACCCCTACTTCTACAAAATTAATTTATTCTATAACTCTTATGTAGAAGACTGTTGCATGATTATCAAAAAAATTGATTAGCCTTATTATGATGGTATTATACATGTCATGTACATGAAAAATTTGAATCAATATTTGTAAGATTCAAAAACAGATTCTTAAAATTCATGAGAGTTAAAAGTAGATTCAAAACTTTTTGCATGATTCTTTAAAAAATTTCATACAAATTGTTGTTTGTAGTTAACTTCGTTGAAGCACTGTTAAAATTTTAAAAAAAAAATTATTTACACCTTTTAAAAATGTTAAATTAATTTTTTAAAAAGGGTTCTCTCATTTTTTTAAGAGGATACTCTCTTGAGCGCCAGCCTATATATATAAGGTAAGGCTCTGGTGAGAACCCACTTAAAAAGGGAACGATGGAATCTTAGATTTAAAATAAGATTCTAAATATATTTTAGCTTATTTTAAGAAGTAACTATCTATTAACAATATAATAGTCATTGTACAATTTTTAAAATCGATATTTGAATCACATTTATGAGGTTCAAAAACGGATTCTTAAAAATTATAAGATTCAAAAATAGATTCAAGACTATTTACTCTATTTAAAAAAAATTCAAATAAGATGGTGCTCATAATTAATTTTATAGAAGCATTATAGAAATTAAAAAACATTTGCACTTGTTTTTTCAAGAGAGTTCTCTTGATTCCCTTTTTAAGAGGGTTCTCTCTTGAAACCTAGTATATATATATATATAATATAAAGAGAAAGAGAGATGAAAGAAAAAAGTAAAATTGTATATTGCAGGAGTGGATCTAAAATAAATATTCTGATACAAATATAGCAAACAATCAAACTAACTTCTAACAGAAAAGATGAGTTGGCATGTAGGAGAATATGGTAATGTCACTTGTGATGTGGCAACAATATCAGTAAATTCAATAGCCCCCTCAAGTTGGAATGTGTAGAAGGAGAGTACACACATTCCCAACTTGGACAACTAAAAATTGAACATATGCGATGGTGAAACTTTAGTAAAAAATCAGCAAGATGTGAACGAGTAGGCAAGTATGTTAACTGTAACATGCCTTCTAACACTTTTTCTCAAGTAAAGTGACAATCAAACTCAATATAATTGGCTCTTTAATGAAAAACAAGGTTTTTAGCTGTGTATAAAGCTGATTGATATCATAATTTAACCAACATGTTTGAGACCAGTGACTTCTAATTTTTCAAGTAAATGAACAACCCAAGTCACCTCAGCAACAGTAGCAGTAATGGCACGGTATTCAACTTCTAACGAAATCCTGGAAATGGTGTTCCGTTTCTTTGATTTTCAAGTAATTAGAGATTGACCAAATAATAAAGTGTAGCCGGTAATTGAACGTCTAATATCTACAAATGATTCCCAGTCTGCATCAAAAAAAGCCTGGAGATGAAGTTTATCAGAGGCCTATAGTAGAATACATTGTGACACAGTAGAAGTTAAGTATAGAAGAGCATGATGAAGTGCCGATAAATGAGGTAAACTTAGAGCATGCATAAACTGCCTAAATGTCTGAACAGTATAAGCAAAATCAGGCCGAGTGTTTTTTATCTAATTCAGTTTAGCAATTAAAGAGGTACCTACTAAAAACATATATATATATATATATATCTGGATTAGAAATCAATTTTCCATCTGAATTATTAAGTTTGATACAAGCTGGCAAAGAAGTGCAAGCCTTGTGAGAAAAATCATAATTAGATTATGTTAATACTTTTTGGCAAACTTTTGTTGAGATAAGAAAATAAAAAAAAATATCTATAACCTACAAAGATCTCTAATTCTAAAGTTCTCAAATGACCTTTAGCTTAAATATCTATAACATCATCACCTGTCAAAATCATATCATCTACATATACAACTACAATGCACACCAAAGAACATGATTTTTTGAGAAATAAACTGTAATCATTCTTTGGGTGAATAAATCTTTGACACAAAAACTCATCCACTAACTTGTCATGCCACACCCTACTAGCATGTTTCAGACCATATATAAATTTTATCAACAAAAATAACCTGATCAAAAGAATTAAGAATTTTTTGTTGAACTCTGATATAAAATTCTTCTTCCAAAATGCCATGCAAAAACCATTACTAATATCTAATTGATGTAAATGCCATTTTCTGGAAGTTGTTAAAGACAACAAAATCATAATTCTTGTTATTTTAACAACAAGATAAAATGTCTTCTCATAGTCAATCCCATATTTTTTATTATAACCCCTGGCCACTAACCTTGCTTTGCATATTTCCAAACTCTCACTAGACTTTATTTTGATCTTATAGACATATTTAGAGCCAATTAGTTTTTGTCGTGGAGGTAAATTCACCAAATCCCAAGTACGATTGTCATAAATAGTTTTAATCTCTTTTGTCATTGCTTTCATCCGCAAATGATGTGCAACAGCCTCCTTATAAGAATTATATTTTTGAATTGAACACTGAGACATTATAGATGAACTTTGCACCTAAATATACCAATATGTACTAACAGACACATTATTACAATTATAAGAAGACAAATTAACATAGGGCTTATGGTTCTTAATGATTTTTTGGAAATAGGTTAATGATCAATGTGGGAACTAAAATCATTAATAGAAGGTGGATAAGAAGATGAAGAAACAAAGTTTGTAGTTGATATGGATGAAAAGTAATCTGTAAAGACACAATTAATGCTGAATTAATTGTGTCCTAAAGTTGACTGGTCAAACCCCGACATTAATTGTGTCCTAAAATTGACTGGACAAACCCGAGACGCCATTGCCCAAAGTAGGTCATCACGGTTATTGCCCAATATGAGTCTTGATAGTCCGAGCAGAATGTAATGGCCATGACCCAAAATGGGTCGTGTAGCCCATGGCCCAATACCAGCTACGTGATAGTCCCGCCAAGAATACCTGAGAATGAGGTCCATGATGACACCAACATCGTATCCAACATGGAAACAGACTTCTCCTAGGAAGGATCTAGAATCCACCGTCTAGGAGAGTCCTACTTACCATCTAAGTAGGAGACGTTTCCACCAAGTCTCCTTGCCCTAGTTTAACCCTAGACTTAACATCTATATAAGGGCTCTACCACTCAATCTAGAACTACGTTTTGCCTTGATTCTCTACAACACAGAGATACATAAGCATCTTTCGAGGACAACTAGTCCCCACCGTGAGAACAACCATTAAAGCTTGAAGCTCAACAATCCTAGCATTAATTGTAATCACAATCCTAGTTTTTATTCCACAAAAGTAGCATTGTCTAAAGAAGCATCAGTGAAAAAGAAGGTGGTAAACTGAAGTAATTTCCTTAGTATCATCAGAAAAATAGTATTGAAAATTGGTAAATGTATATATTTGAAATAAAAACAGTTGGATTCGAATATTTATGATAAGGAAAGTATGTTTCATTAAATGTTACATCCCTAGAAATAAAAATAGTGTCATGAGTAATATCTACCAATTTGCATCATTTCTGAGAAACAACATATCCCTAGAAAATACAAGCAAAAGCCATTGGGTCAAATTTACTTCTATTGACACCAATAGTAGAAGCAAAACACAAACAACCAAAACCCTTTAAGTGATCTAGAGAATAATGAAGACCAATCAAAATCAAGTACGGATGTCATTCTGAATACTGAGCAGAGTTGATCTATTAATTAAGTAAGTAGCACACAAAATTGTCTCACTCCAGTATTTAGCATGAATTTTAGAATTATAAACAAAGATTTAACAATCTAAAGAAGTTTCTGTGTATTATCTCTATATCATCATATTATTGTGGAGTGCGACTACAACGAGTCAGATGTAAAATACCTTTTGACAAATACAAAGATTTTATTAAACCCTGTCCTAATTCAGGTGCTTTGTCACTCCCTATATTCTCAACTATAGCTTTGTATTGATTTTTAACATTAGCTAAGAAATTAGTCATAACTTGGACACAATCAGTTCTAGATTTAATAAGATGAACCCAAGTAAATTTACTATAGTCATAAACAATACTAATGAATTGATTACAACCATTGTAGGTCTTGACCTTATAAGGCCCCCACACATGAAGATGTAATAAATTTAAGGGATATTTTATTTTTATAAACCAATTATTAAATGCATTCTAGTATGTTTCTAACGGACATATTTAACAAATAGGATATGATACTGGATTCTGCACACCAGAAAGAGCAATAACCAATATCAATTTGTTGAAAGCATGTGTCCTAATCAAAGATGCCAAATACTCAAATCCTCTTTTGAACTCATAAGACATATCTTCACATTTGGTTCTCCACTGATGACTTATGTAATATTGTATAATTCACCTTGAATCTTACCAAGAGGAATTTGCAGTCTTTCTGGAAAAAACTTTTGTAAATAACATGTATTAGTATTTAAAACTATTGAATAATGTAAATCTTTGCATAGCCTTTTGGCATAAATCAATTTATAGTGAAACTCAGGAACATGTAAGACATTTTATAAAATCACATCTTTATGAATCTGAATAGTGCCAATATGAAGAATGGAGACTTGTCTCCCATCTAGAACTACTACAAATACATAACTTCCAGTGACAGGTTAATATATAATAAATGAACTCAAATATGAGCATATGTGATCTATGTCTCCATTATATATGAGCTAACTTAATTTTATATTTGCTAGCAAGAAAATCTTACCAGCTAGTAAAGCATATGCAGAGGTTTCTTATGCACTCTTAGAAGATGCATTAGATTGAGAGCTCTTGTTAGTTGTTAAGAAATTCAATAAGTTGCTTATATCGAGCTACATACATTAAAGGTGAAGTATCATATTTTGACTTCTAAGAATCAGCAGCAAGTGAAACATCATCAATCATTATATTTTTAAAATCTTTTAAAATTAGGAGGGTAGCCATAGATCTTAAAGCACCTCTTAATACCGTGTCTTCAAAAGTTTACAATTAGTGCAGTAATAATTGGTTCATTTCTTCACAAATGATCCGACATTACTGGCTTTTTTCTTAAAACTAACATTTAATTTCTGATTAGCATTTCTGAAATTTCTCTATGTAATAGTATCACCAGGCCTTCTATTATCATCTATAAAAGTTAAAGTTTTAATAAAAGTATCGATTTGAGAAATTTCTTGATGACTATCTTCTTGTGAAAAAAGTATCAAAGCATTAGTCAGACTTATCATAGGCTGTTGCATAAAAATTTTGCCTTTCAAACTAGAAAAGTTGTCACTTAACTGCATCCTAAATCGTAAAAGTCTATAATCATATTGCATTTGATGAACTTACTCAATCACGTTATAATTACATTTGTGACAAGTAAAATAAGGCAATGAATTCGCATCATTCATTGCATCTGATCTTAATTTCAGTAAATAAGTCGTCTAAAACCTTAAGATTGTAGAGGAAGGTCCGGACATGGTCTTATACTCTTTAACACTACCCCTCAATCGTACGATACTTTTTGCTCTGATTAACAACAAAAAATATAAACAATATCAATAACAAGAGAAAAGTTCTATGGAGACCACTTTTTTATCGGAGACCTTGGAGACCATATATGTTCTGCAATCAAAACACTATAAAATATATTATTTTGTGAAGTATGTTCTACGAGTATCACCAATTCATTAAAATTATTGAAGATCATTTAAGTTTAATAAGTAGAATGTGTATGTTCTATAAGCTGAACAAATGTTCTGCAAACTTAACATGTTTTGCAGAATAAAGTATTTTTGTAATGTTTTACATGTAGTACATATATGATATTCAAGATTTTGAATAAAATAAAGATCTTTGTAGATCATGATTCACAAAATAATATGTTTTGCAATGTTTTTATGCAATATTTAACTTGCAGAACACAAGTGGTCTCCAAGGTCTCCAAAAAAAAGTGGTCTCCATAGAACTTAACCCTCAATAACAAAATGAACAAACAATATTTAAAATAAATAAATGGGGGTGAGAGTATTCGAACCCGAGGCCACTCCCTAAGCCGAACTCTTATACCATGTTAAGTAACCAGTCCGTCTAAAACCTTAAGATAGTAGAGAAAGTTCCGAACAAGATCTTATACTCTTTAACAATCAAAACCTATATTCTAAATCAGTCCAAATCTCCTTGGAAGCCTCGAAGAACAATACACTTTTTAATATTGAAACATCAGTATTATTCAACAACCATTAAAAAACAAGATCATTACCATTCCTATGCTATAAAAAACAACATATGTAAAAGCAAACTTAGCAACTTATCTATTAACAAATACTAATTTTCTTTTAGATGATACATTCCACATGACAGACATTTTCTAATTACTAAAATTAACTCCATTAACTTCATTGATACTAATTGGCCCGTATTGGATTATAAAGGATATTTATAATACACATTGTTAAGATCAAAAATTACAATTCTTGTCCAGGAATTAGGAACAGCAGATGTTTATTCAGTCATCGTTGATACAGTTCAAAAATCATGATGAAATTTACAGAGTTTCATAATAAAACGTGTCAAGAAGAACAACGAAAATGTATTCACAATGAAGATACGAAGCAACTTTAGGATATAAAACAAAAGAATTGATCATCGAAACTTTGCACTGATGAGAAAATCAAGACAAGATTGATAACGATGAGATTGCGACCGTCTTTTCCAAGGAAAACCACTCTAATACCGTGTTAATCTTTAGAAATCCGAATGATCAATATTGACAAATGATGTAAAGCATAAGCTAAAAAAATAGCTGTAGAAAATGAAGAGATATAGAGAGACGGATAAAAGTGAAAAGTGAAAGTAAAATTGTATATTGCAAATAGGCCTGTCAATGGAGCGAAAATTCGATCCAATTTGAATTGACCTAATCCGAGGTCATTTTAGTGGATACAGATTTAGCTAAAAAGAATCCAATCTAAAATTTGATCTCATAAGAAAAAATTGCTAATAAATGCATCAATATGAATTTACGTCGATCCAATTTCTTAATGGCCTGATCCGGTTTATATGTATATACCTAATATATATATATATATATTAGTTTTGGAAAAAAAATAGATACAACCGTAGGTTTATATATTAGTTTTGGAAAAAAATAGATAGAACCCTAGGTTGTAAAAGAAATTTCAATTGTAATTTGCCATTAAACTTCTTTTATAATGCTAGAGTCGTAACTGTTAACATTATTAAATTGTTATTCTGCTTATATTTTAAACTATTCCGGAATGAACAAAAACGGAATTTAAAAATTCTTAAATTAACAATATTACAGATGATTTCTCGCTTTATGACGCATCACAATTTCTGAAAAATTAAATTATGACAATAATGGAAATTGGAAAGTCACGAGGGTAGAATGAGAGCTGATATAAATTCCGAAATTAATCCATGTATGGACAAGGAGATAAATACATGATTGAAACACGGGAAAGCCACAGAGAAGCTGACAAGGAATAGGACGGCAGATGATACGAACATACATGTACACATTTGGCGCAGTTACAGTGGGGGTATATGAGGACAATGTTTATGAATTTTTAATAGTTTCTTCTTGTTGGTCCTCACACTATTCTAGTTGGCAGTAGGCTGCAATGCAAATCTGCAATTGTTTATTACTCCCTCCGTATATACACATGGTTTGGGCACCGAGGACTAATAGTAAAATAATGTTACTTTTGACAATTTTGGTAAAATAGTGGGATGAGAGTGAAGGAAAAAATATAATTTACTGAGAAAAAAGTATAACATTGGGTAAAGTGGTGGAACCAATCAATATTTAATGAATAAAGTGAGTGTGGTGAGAGTAAGTAGTGGATGTAGTTAATTTTTATATTATTAAATTTTTACTATTTTTATAAGTTTGAAATGTATAGAATTGAATGTGACATCCAAAAATGGAAAGTGTATAAAAATGAATGAGACAGAGAAATATCGCACAAACTTATCAAATACGAAATATGCTCTTCTTCAAACGCGTAGAGTACCTCTATAAAAGTTACTCTCTCCGTCCTTTTGATTTGTTATAAAAAACACTGGACACGAAATTTAAGAAATATGTATAAAGTAGTAAAAAAAAAGAAAGAAAAATGGGTGAAGTGGTGGGATCCATTAATTTTTAATGTATAAAAGGGAAATAGTGGGGATAAAAGTAGTGTAAAAAGAAAGGAAAAGTGGAAAAAATAGTGGGACCTATTGATTATTTTTGATAAATTTTGAAATATAAAAAAAATAAATAGGTTATCACAAAAAAGAAATTGTAAATAAATCAAAAGAATGTAGGGAGTAGTATATTGCAGGTATAAAAAATTAAATATAGTTATTGTGACAGAATTTTACAATTTTAATGGTGGTGGACTTGCACAGTTGACTTTTACGGATTGGAGGGGTATGAGCATGTGATTAAGAAATTTGGAAAATTGTGCATGATTACTGTGTTTTAATTGATTACTCCCTCCCTCCGAAAAAACGTTTTTTATTTGTGTTGTACACATTTATCAATACATATTTTTAATTATTAATATATATTAGTATTAAATATATAAAATTTATTGTATTAAAATACTCATAAATACGAATCCAACAACATCACTAATGACTATATTTGATCTAATAAATTAGACGTAAATTAGTAATTAACCGCTTATCATAAATAGTGTAAAAAATCAAAACGGTAAACGTAACATGGAACAGTGGAGTAATACAAAACCAAACGGAATGATCATAATGCTATGCGCTTTTCTTGTTTATTTATAAAGGAAAAATATGTAATTTTTTTTCAGATTTCATTAAAACCTGAATCGGTAACAAAAGAAAAAATATCTGACAAAGAAAAAACAAAAGAAAATATGAATCTATCACGTACCTTATAATTTTTTTGGTAGGTAGATAAGACCATTAATTGTTACCTGAAAAATAAAAAATTTAAAATCCGCCAACCTTAATAATAATAATAATAATAATAATAATAATAGCAATAATAATACAACAACAACAAAAACAAAAACAACAGCAATGTAAAATGCCGTGTCCATTCTCGATCATAAAATTTCAATCTAGTATAAGTATTAAAGGAATATGTGGCATATCATAAATATATTATAGAGGTTATGTAAAAAATATAAGTATTCTCCCTCAATTTTAACCCAATATGTTGGTCATATTTGTTTAACATTTGTATAGTTGTTGCAGAATAATATTATTAAAATTATATATTTTATTTATTATAATTTAAAATAATGATAAGATGTTATTTTTAAAAATTAACTGATCATTATAACTAATTTCATTGAGTAGCAATCTCAAGTTCTATAAATTTTAAATAATTATTATTTAACAATATTTAGTGGAATAACTTGAATTGGAGTTTAATAATAATCCATCGGGCTCCTGCTGGTTACTACTACTACTCAAGTTAACGCTTGACACAACACTTGAAGGGTATTTCTTGCTACTTACAAAGATACAAGTCAAGAAAAGTTGTCCATTATTGTAATGAGTTTATCACTTGTAACTATTCTGTATAAATTCTTTGCATTCTATTTTATCTGGTTTTAAATTTATTTAGTTAAGATTTACATATGCATTTGGTACAAAATCAGTTGAAAAGTGCTAAATACGATTGATGAAAATAATAAATAAATTATGAAAATTTATGACATAAAAACTGCAGCTACCTCCGGATATAAATTTCTTTATGTATTATTTTCAATTTCAGAAGCCCTGTTATTCTTATTTACGTCCACTTTATTCACAATATTTTGAGACCCTGTTTCCGCTAGTCCGAAACAAATGTGGCAAAGTCGAAACAAGTATTCGTCGTAGCTTTGGAAATATTATAAGCTCTGATACGACTCATCTGATATCAACACCTTCACGAACAAACACTAACACTATAATATGAGTGATAGTACATATAGCGGTCTAGTCCCGCGCACTGTCAGTCCTGACTGACCCAGTCCCGCAAGCCCAATCTTGAGAAATCTCAGCACGTGAGGCACTGGTCCAAACACACGACAGGGACAACTGTCACACATCAATCATGAGAATAATTAGGGCACGTGTCAGAGGATCCTCAGAACATTCCTCGACCAGTCTCGCGCTGATACGTGTAAAGTATCCACTCCAACCAGGTGTCCTCCGTTCCCAGAACCGATGGTTACGATTTAAAATTACCAACCCCAAAACCCTATACTTGGGCTATAAATAACCCAAGAAGGTAAGGTTTTGAGGTTAATCACTATGTCACACTCATATACACACACAGCCACCCTGCATTCATATCTATCTTCATCTTCTTCAAAAGCGAGTTCTTACTCTCACGCCGGAGGCGCCGCGGGACCCAAACCCCTCTTCCAGTGTTGTTTTGTAGGAACCCCACCACAGCTACACCCCCACAGCAGCGAAGGATCCAGGCACGGCGTCGAAGGAGCGGCCCCGCCACCAGGAGTTATCATTTGGCGCTAGAAGGAGGGGCTCTCCATCCTTGGGTCTCGGTGCCCCTGAATTCACCTTCCTCAGCAAACTCTTGAAAGAGTCCATTTCTTTAACTTGTAAGAACCCCAAGCACCCAAACTCTTCGATAAACATGAATGTTGTTTATTTAAGCCACGTTTGTGTGTGCTCGTTATTTTAGGCCACGTTTGTGTGAGCCATGTTTTATTGATTTAAGCTACGTTTGTGTGTGCTATTGTTGATTTTGGTCGTTTCAAAACCCCGATTTCGTTCTAGTTTGAATATTGCATTTGTGTTCTAAAACCCCACTACGATTATTCTACCACGTCGTTGAGTAGTCCCAGAAGATTGTTTAAACTAGTCCCAGAAAGTTGTTTGTTACTGCTTGTTATTTTTTGGGATAGTTTTTGCGGTTTTCCTGAAGCAACCTTAGATTCGTATTGTTAGTTGGAAATTTTTGTTAGTTGTTGTTGGTATTTTTGAGAAATGGCAAGACCAGGAAAGCATACTTCTGGGAGACCATCTGCTAGCACTCAGGTCCAGGAGCCAGACCACTCCCAGACCCTTGATCCAGGAGCCGACAGAGAAGCGTTCCAGGAGCAACCATTGCAACACTCACCCGGGACGCCAGAAGCCTTATTAAGCTGAACCAATACAAATACACTAATGTCCCGGTGACCGAAGAGCACATGGCCAACCTTACAAGTGATGAACTGGCAGAAGCAATTCGACTCTACAAGCAGGAGCAAACTCGACTCCAGGAAGAAGCCGAACTTGACGAAGAACCGGGGGAGTCCGGGGACTCCCAGCAATCTGATGCCTTTGACTGGATTGGAGCTAAGGGAAAGAAAAAACAAAAAAGATCAGGGTAATAAGAAAGAAGCAGAAGCTGTTAAGCAGAGAAGGTTGGAAGAGATGCGGGAGGAAATCAGAAAAGAGGAAGAAGCAAAGCTCGAGCTAAAGAAAAGAAGCCACCACTAGTTCGGACAAGATATTAGTCAGGACTAGAGCAACCATATTTATTTAGAATTAATTTTCTAAGTAAAGAAGTCACCACTAGTCCGAACAAGATATTAGTCAGGACTAAAGCAATCATATTTACTTAGAATTAATTTTCGAAGTAAAGAAGCCACCACTAGTCCGGACAAGATATTAGTCAGGATTAAAACAACCATATTTACTTGGAATTAATTTTCTAAGTAAAGAAGCCACCACTAGTCCGGACAAGATATTAGTCAGGAATAGAGCAACCATATTTACTTAGAATTAATTTTCTAAGTAAAGAAGCTGTTAGGTCACACACACTGTAGAGGGGGTGAATACAGTGTATAATACAATCAAATCGAACTTTAATATCTTAAGTAACAGAAAACAAACTTTATTGAAATAATAAACTCTGTTACAGTATGGAACTGTTACCTCTCAGTGATGAACAAATATAACGAGAGCTGCTAGGGTTACAATGAATAATCTTCTCGAATATGATAACACTTATAGTGTAAACCCTATGTCTGTGTTTATATACTACACAGTTACAAGATAATCGCTAATTGATATGGAATATAATTTTGCTTCCTAAAATATATCAATCAGATATCTTTTCTTCCAAGTATTCCATTCTTCATGGAACTCCTTCTTCATGCATATCTCTTCTTATGTTTATCTCGATCTTCTTTCCTTTAATCAGCTACTTTCCTTATCTAATCGTCCTTCAGCACTTAAGTTCTGATATCCAACTTCTGATGATTATCTCCTGATAATATAAGTACTGATATCCTTAAGTCCTGACTTCCAATATAAGTACTGATTCCCAGTTAAGTACTGATTTGTCCTGTTAAGTAAGATCTGAAAACTAAACATAAATCATATTAGCCATGACATTATCAAATATATCTAACAATCTCCCCCAACTTGTAAATTAGCATAATATACAAGTTTAACAGATATTTGATGATGTCAAAAAACATTAAGTACAAATGCATGAGAATTAGACTAGATAACTACAACTTACAGTCCTTAAAACTTTACCAATATTTAACTTCTGATAACAACTTCAGTCTGTACAAATATCAGAATTTAAGCAGTTGTAGATCTTTAACTTGGCTTCATCTTCTGATCTCTCTGATGTCAGGAGTTGTTCTGAGATAGTTCTTCAACAAACATCTCTCAGCATATCTAAGTTCATCAATCATTCTCCTTTTGGCATCTTTAAGCTCTGCAGTATCTTCACCAATTTGAAAGATTGCAGCCCTGAGATCATTAATCTTTGCTTTTCTTATATCCTGATCCAGTCTGATCAAATAAGCTTTATCAGACTCAAGATTGAATTCCACAGCCCTGTACCCTAGAAAGGTAGTTATAATTTGAGCAGAATTGGGCTTCATTTCAACTATATCACCCTTGTGATCTCTGTACTTTGGAACATATGTGCTGTTAGGCTTAACAGAATAAAGCGTTTTCTGTCTCCGAATCTGATCCTTCAAATAGTTTGCAGCAGTTCCTGTCAATCTGTCATCCACTTGAAGTAAGAATAGTACATGCTCCAATTCTTCAAAATACTTCAACGAAATGGCATTTTGCCTTATATGATAAACCCTACCATCTGTCATGAAATACAACAAGATGTATTCTTTCAAGTAGGTATGATAAACCATTTGTACAGATTCCAGTTGATTCAATCTCTCAGGAGTTGCTCCAATACCTGGTTCACTCAAGGAAGTTGGATCATTGGTAGTGTTATGTATTCTCCTTTCATTAGCACTTCCCAATCCAGTTTTATCTCTTGCTTCCTTTCCAGTAACTACTCTAGCTTCAAAACCACTTGCAGTAGTCTTCAAAGATTGAGTTTGTTTTGCTTTAGTGAATCCTGGTAGGAGTGTCTTTGGTCTATCTTCTGATATCAAGTGAACTTGAGCTATGTCAGAGGTTACTTGCTTCTTTTGAATATCAGAACTTACAGTTTCTTGACTCTGAACAACTTGAGCCATGTCAGAGGTTGTTTTAAGAACTTTTCTTGAAGTCAGAGCAAGATCATCCTTTTCATCAGTAATTTCTTCATCCCCAGGAGGCACATAAACCTTGATAGGTTTACCAACCTTTTCTTTACCCTTGGATCTTGGATCTATCTGCGGTTGTGATTTAGCCAATGTTGCTTCAGTATGTGTCCTTTCTTTGATCACAATGCCTTTGAGTTTTGGAAGTGGCTTTTTACCAGAAGCTTCAGATTTAGATGTGACTTTCTCTGATTTAAGTCTGGCTTCTTCTTCCATTAAACTCTCCAAGTCCATTCCTGGATTTTCCTGAAGAAATAACTGTCTTGACATTTCCTCATCAAGATCTAAAAGTTCATCAGAACTTATCCTTTTACCAGTAGCAGAACTTATTCTTTTCCCAATATCAGAACTTGTCATGTGACTTGTGATTTCAGCTTTTCTTGATGTGAATCCTCTACCTTGACTATGACCTCTACCCGTTCCAGAGTTTCCTTGATCATCCTTTTCATCATCCTTCCCTTTCAGTGTCTTGTCAGTCTTGCATTTGGACTTAATTACTTTCTCCCCCTTTTTGGCATCAGCAGGTAGTAGAAGAGAGACAAGCAATTCCACTGAGGCTTGGATTTCATTAAGTTGTGATTGCTGAGAAGCTTGATTTTTCAGAATATCATCAATCTGAGCTTGTTGATTATCTTGAGTCTTCTCAATATAAGCAATCCTGTCAAAGGTAGGTTGGAAGAACTTTTTCTTATCAATCTTGTGAACTTGTTCTTGCTTCATTAGTTCTTCCCTTAAGAGATGTAACTCTGCATGAGTATTTGAATGAAGACCTTGTAAATGTTTAGTACTCAATGCAGTGACTCTAAGCTGTATTTTGAAATCATCAGTATTTAACATCTCATCAGCTTTTGTCAATTGCTCAGCCAGATTCTGTGTAGTTGGAACATAGGTGACTGAGTTCCATTCCTTAGTCCACTCCTTTCCTGCAGGAGTTTCACTCCAAGGCACTGGTGCTTCTCTGGTAACAAACTTCTTAACAAGTTCAGACTTAAGAATAGTCTGTTGAGGAGCATGTCCTAAAGGACCTGCTTCATTAGCATCTGCAGTTGGAGCAGCATCACCAGTATCTCCAGCATTTGCAGCATCAGAACTTACAGAATCAGTATCCTCTGATAAAACAACAGTGTGAGTAGCAATGGAGGCTTCAGCATCCTCTAATTGCTGATATGGTTCTAAGTTCTGATCAACAGCCATATCCTGATGCTCACCTAAAGTCTGATCATCAGCATCTAGATGCAGAGAAGGTGTTGTAGATAACTCTGGAGTTATCCTGAAGAGCGAATTCCTCTGGAATTGAAAAAGTACATCCTTCTGGGAGATGTAGAGCCCTGCGTATTGTACCAGGAGTAACTGCATATGAAGAATCACCCACTTCGAAAATAATACTAGGAGTGCCATGTGTACCACCATTATCAAAGTGCCTAGTACGCCAAAACGTCAGAACTTGTTAGCTCGAAAAGACTGAAGGCTGGGTTTGGAACAAATTTAGCTCCATCAATGATTAAATCCTTAGGTGCCATGTGAAAAATTTAGATTTAAAAGTGCCTGTTAGGTGTTTGATAAAATGTCTGTATGAAAAACCAACGTTAGAAGAAGAAGGAGAGTAAAAACAAGTAGAGAGAAAAAGTATGAAGGGAAATAAAAGATTAAAAAAAATCTTCTCTCTTTCTTACTTATACTCTGAAAAAAAATGTTACCGTTGGACACCTGTCAGATATGCAGTAATAACGGATAGTTACTGGGCTCGAGAAAACAGTAATCATTACTTACCCACTTGCCATTTTTCAAGGAAAAACCGTTCCATTAATCAAGGTGAAAGAATTTTAATTCAAAATTGAAACCGTTCCCACTTATTTAACTATTTTTCACTGCAACATTAATATTCTGAAAATAAATTAAGTGAGAATGACCAAGATAAATCAGATGAGTAAGTACTGATAAAGTAAAATCAGAACTTAAATTAAAATATAATTTATATGGTCATCAGAATATGAATATTTATAAGGATTTATCAATGCATTACAAAATAACTTAGAGATAAAATCTGGAAACAAAAACAAATTTCATTAATATATCAAGTGAATACATTCATGAAATTGAAATTACATCAGTACTAGTACAAGATTTCCCTAAGCTGCTAAACCTAACATCAACAGCCTTTGTCCTAGCTCAAGAAGCAGGGCAAGGCTGATGATGAAGAAAAATAGGAAGAAGAAAATAAATCATTTCTTCTTCCTACTCTCGACAAACAGAATGGCGAGTCGAATGATTCGCTCTTGCTGGCGGAGAGCTTCCAGCCTTTCCTCCTCCAATCGCTCCAGATGGCGATGGTAGTCCATATAGAAGAATAGGAGGTGGGTGAGTACCTCCTGTGGGACAGAGTCCTGCTGCCAATCAGCACAGCTTAGCTCCATATTGAAGGTTTCGTAGTTCAAAAACATGTTATATCTGACCATGGTGTTTTTGAAAGAAAAAGTATGAAGGTAAGGTGAGGTTGAGAGAAAAGATTTGATGGGAAGGTTGATGTGAAGTGGTTGCTTATATAGGCAAGAGAATGCCAGGAGACGCAAAGGAATTTAATGCTGACAGGTAGAATTAATTCTACCTCGTCTCCCCAGACTTGGAAAAAGAAAAACATTCATTGGAAAGAGAAAATATGGTTTAATGCGCACAAGAAGCAAGTAAAAGTTGACTGTTCAAGTACGAATACCATTAACCCTAACCATAGTGACTATTAATCTTCCACTTCAACATATTCTAGTTTGAACCGAGACTGTTATCAAATTTTATCCACAGATAAGTCAAGTAAAGAATTAGATTGTATTATCAGAACTTAGACTTATATCAGAACTTAACAGTCATCAGAATATAATTTCTTAACTCGAAAAAGGAATGCCTATCTTAGTAAGTCCTCATACAAGTTCTGAGTTATATTCTTCAGAACTTAATCATTAAAATATGCAATCAGAACTTGTCCTCAGAGTTTGTGCAAAGTGACACAATGACTGTTTATCTAAAACAACATAGACCACCACAGTAATTTTCATCATTCATATGGAGTGATTAGTGTGTGCATTAAGCTAAATGTCAGACAAAGAGTAAAGTCTAATTCACTTCAATACATCTTAGAAATAAGGCATAACTAAAACTTTGCTAAAGAGCTGTCATTATTCTGTAACCTACTGTTGAATGAGTTCATGCTTGAGTCCACCTCAACTATTTTGTGCTAATTTTGTGCATCTTTTGAAATTCCATTTCACAGTGGCTTCTCAGTGTAAGTGAGTCACGACTGCTTATCAGAATTTATGCTATTATCAGAGTATTTCTCCAGTAATCATAGAGCGTGAAAAGTCACCAAGAAAATATTTTGCTTTTCTAATGCATATTTACTTAATACCAGCAATGCACTTAGGTCGTCCCTTCCACATTTTTACTCTAGATCTCAAAGGAGTACCTGATTTTATTCTTTGATCCTTTTGCTTTTTCTTTTTGATAAGTGAGGTTTATCAGCACTTAGTGCATTCAGCAGATTTACTAGTATCAGAACTTAACAGATGAATAGCATTATTCTAATTTGTGACTTAGTAATAAGATAAACAAAGTAAACTCAACTTAGCTCAATTATCAGAATTTGCTTGTGTTAATAGATTTCCACAGAAATACTTACTTCTTACATGGGATCATTTGTTTATTGAAGACTACTAGGTCAGCATCTAGCACAGTTATCCTCATAGGATTGAATAGTTACTTAAACAGACATATCACTTATCAGAGTTTAGAAACATATATCAGACAACAGTCAGTACTTAAACACATTTGTCAATTAAGCACAGAATACACCAAGAGATTAAATTCTGTAAATACTGATCATAAAGTCTGATATAACAGAACAAGACTAAGCAGATTTAGAGAAAGAACCTGAAACCTTTCCAAGTTCATTTACCAATCTTGTAAAAGTGGCTTCACACAATGGTTTTGTGAAGATATCTGCTAGTTGTTGATCTGTTGGAACAAAGTGCAATTCCACTGTACCTTCATCCACATGTTCCCATATAAAGTGGTACCTGATGCTGATGTGCTTTGTCATAGAGTATTGAACTGGATTACCTGTCATAGCAATAGCACTTTGATTATCACAGTAAATAGGGATTTTGAAATATGTTAACCCATAATCCAATAACTGATTCTTCATCCAAAGAATCTGTGCACAACAGCTTTCTGCAGCAATATACTCTGCTTCTGCAGTTGATGTGGAAATTGACTTTTGTTTCTTGCTGAACCAAGAAACCAATCTGCCTCCAAGAAATTGGCAGCTTCCACTTGTGCTTTTCCTGTCAATTTTGCAACCTGCAAAATCTGCATCTGAGTAACCTATTAGTTTAAAATCTGATTCTCTAGGATATCACAATCCCAGATCAACTGTTCCTTTAAGATACTTAAAAATTCTTTTCACAACTGTTAAGTGAGGTTCTCTTGGATCTGCTTGAAATCTTGCACAAAGACAGGTAGCATACATGATATCAGGTCTACTAGCAGTTAGATAAAGTAGAGAGCCAATCATACCTCTGTACTCAGTAATATCTACTGATTTACCAGTATCCTTATCCAATTTTGTTGCAGTGGCCATGAGAGTGGATGCACTTGAACAATCTTGCATTCCAAATTTCTTCAGCAAGTTTCTGGTGTACTTAGTTTGACAAATAAAAGTGCCTTCTTCATTTTGCTTGACTTGAAGGCCCAAAAAATAACTAAGTTCCCCCATCATACTCATCTGATACCTTGACTGCATCAGTTTGGAAAACTTCTTGCAAAGTCTGTCATTTGTAGACCCAAAAATGATATCATCAACATAAATCTGGACCAGAAGTAAGTCCTTTCCATGGTTGAGGTAGAACAGTGTTTTGTCTATTATTCCTCTGTTGAATCCACTTTCCAGAAGAAACTGAGCTAAAGTCTCATACCATGCTCTAGGAGCTTGCTTAAGTCCATAAAGTGCTTTATCAAGCCTGTAGACATAATCTGGATGTTTGGAGTCTACAAAGCCTGGAGGTTGTTCAACATATACTTCCACCTCCAATTCTCCATTGAGAAAAGCACTTTTCACATCCATTTGAAAGACAGTAAACTTTTTATGAGCAGCATAAGCCAAAAATATCCTTATGGCTTCTAACCTAGCAACTGGTGCAAATGTTTCATCATAATCAATTCCCTCCTATTGAAAATATCCTTTTGCAACCAGCCTTGCCTTAATCCTTGTAATTATACCATCACTGTCAGTTTTGTTTCTGAATACCCACTTTGTACCAACAACAGATCTATTCATTGGTCTTGGCACTAGGGTACAGACTTTGTTTCTTTCAAATTCATTTAACTCTTCCTGCATTGCTTGCACCCAATCAGCATCTTGAAGAGCTTCTTCCACTTTCTTTGGCTCAGTCTGAGAGAGAAAAGAATTGTAAAGACATTCGTTTGAAGTACCTGTTCTAGTTCTGACACCTGCATCAGGATTTCCAATTATCAAATCAGGTGTATGTGATTTTGTCCACTTCCTTGCAGATGGAAGGTTTTCTCTAAAACTGGATGCTCCCCCATGATCCATGCTGTCTTCATTTTCATTTTCTGATGCTCCCCCTGAAACTATGCTCTCTGAGTTGGATTCTTCAGAATTTAGATTTTCAGCACTGTCAGAACTTGGCTTATCAGAACTTGACGAATCAGAACTTGAAGATCCAGACGTATGTTTTGATGTTTCTTGAGATGTGGTAAGATCTTGAGTATGCTCCCCCTGCACAGGTGTATCTTTTTTTGGCGTAGTCACCACAGTTTCAATAACATCAGAGTTTAATCCATCAAAATTTACAGTATCAGGACTTAGACTGTCAGGATTTTCAGTATCAGAATTTGAGTCTTCATTTTCAAATCTCAGCTGATCATGGTCAATAAAATCTTCAAGACCGATAATCTTCTTGTCATCAAAGGAGACATTGATAGATTCCATGACCACTTTTGTTCTCAAATTATAGACTCTAAAGGCTTTTGTGGAAAGTGGATATCCAACAAAGATTCCTTCATCAGCTTTTAGATCAAACTTGGATAGCTGTTCAGGATGAGTCTTGAGAACAAAACACTTGCATCCAAATACATGAAAGTACTTCAGATTTGGCTTCTTTTTCTTCACCATCTCATAAGGTGTTTTTCCTTGCTTGTTAATGAGAGTTGCATTTTGAGTAAAACAAGCAGTCTGCACAGCTTCAGCCCAGAAATAGGTTGGAAGCTTTGCTTCTTCAAGCATTGTACGTGCAGCTTTAATGAGAGTTCTATTCTTCCTTTCAACAACTCCATTTTGCTGTGGAGTTCCAGGAGCAGAAAATTCCTGCTTTATTCCATGGTTTTTGCAGAACTCTTCCATTATCAAATTCTTGAACTCAGTGTCATTATCACTCCTTAAGGTTTTTATAGAATCTTTGACCAATTTATCCAGATGTTTGACATGATCAATCAAGATAGATGCAGTTTCACTTTTTGTGTGCAAGAAATACACCTATGTGTATCTAGTGAACTCATCCACTATGACCAATGCATATTTCTTCTTTGCAATAGACATGACATTTACTGGACCAAATAGATCAATATGTAGTAGATGATAAGGCTCAAGAATTGATGATTCAGTCTTGCTCTTGAATGAAGATTTTCTTTGTTTGGCCTTCTGACAAGAATCACAAAGGCCATTAGGAGCAAATACTGACTTTGGCAGTCCTCTCACAAGATCTTTCTTGACCAGTTCATTTATATTGTTGAAATTTAAATGAGAGAGTTTCTTGTGCCAATTCCAGCTTTCTTCAATTGATGCTCTACTCATCAGATAGATTGCAGAACCATCAGTACTTGTTGAAAGCTTAGCTTCATAAATGTTACCACGCCTGTATCCATTCAGAACAACTTTGCCTTTAGATTTACTCACAATTTCACAGTGTTCTTCAAAGAAATCAACATGATAACCTCTGTCACAGATTTGACTTATACTCAGCAGATTGTGTTTAAGTCCTGAGACCAGAGCTACTTCTTTAATGATGACATTCCCAAGATTGATATTGCCATATCCCAATGTTTTTCCAATGTTGCCATCTCCATAAGAAACACTTGGGCCAGCTTTCTCCCCAAAGTCTGATAGCAGGGCCTTATTTCCAGTCATATGTCCTGAACATCCACTGTCCAGAACTAGAATATTTTTCCTGTTGCCCTGCAATCACAAAGACCACTAATGATTAGTTTTAAGGACCCGGACTTGCTTGGATCCTTTGGTCTTATCAAGTTTGTTAATATTTGCAGCGGATTTAGCATCAGAGTTTATGTTAACATTTTTCTTATCAGAATTTACACTATCAGACTTTGTATCAGAATTTACACTAGAAGGAACAATGGAAACTTTCTTCAAAGAAGGTTTTATTTGATAATAATCATAGTACAAACTATGATATTCCTTACAAGTATAAATGGAATGCCATAAACTACCACAATGAAAATAAGGATTTTGTGGTTTATATCTAACAGACTGACTCTTAACTCCTGATTTTGAAGGTAAGAAGTTAGTGTTCTTATTCTTCCTGCAAAAAGAAGCCAGATGGTTAGAACTTCCACAGTTATGACATATTTTCCTAGGAGCATCAGGAACAGGTTTATAATCATTGCTTTTATTCACACCTTCCTTTCCATTCCTATTTTTCCTAGGTGATTTTACCTTATTTGCATTCTTAACATCTTTCAGCTTATGCTTAAGCTGCTTCTTTGTCATTAAGCCTATGTTTACTTCAGCTGTCTTTTCCTGTTTTAGTTTGTCAGAAGTTAATCCCTCTCTAACTTCTGATTTATCTTTATCAGACTTTTCAGTTACAAACTTAACAGGTTTTAACTTTGGCTTTTGCTTAACAACAGGCTTAATTTCTACAGTTTCTTTATCATTCTTATCCTCTCCATAACCTAAGCCCTCTTTCCAATTTTCACTACTTAGCAAATTTTGAGTTGTTCTGCCAGAGTTAGTCCAAGTCCTGATTATCTCTCTTTCCTTTTCTAACTCAGTTTTTAGAGATTCATTCATTTTTAGCGCTTCATCCCTAACAAAAAGAGCATCATCTCTATCATTCTGAGTTTGATAGAACATAACTAACTCTTTTTCTAAGAAATCATTTCTTTTCTTAAAAGCAAGATTTTCAGAAGTTAATCTTTCACATGTTAAAGTTTGATCTCTATAACTAACAAACATGGTTTTAAGATATCTTCTCAACTCATTAATATCATCAGTATGAAAAGCATAAGTAGTCTGAGGTACCTTTGTTTCAGCAGCTTCAGAACTGCTCTCAGCACTTTCTTTATCAGCATTTGCCATCAATGCATAGTTCTCCTCACTTTCAGAGTCTGAGGTGTCTGTCCAGCTTTTCAGCTTTGTGACAAGAGCCTTGCCTTTGTCACCCTTTACCTTCTTGCAATCAGGAGATATGTGGCCTTTCTCACCACAATTATAGCATTTGACATTGGTATAATCTCCTCTATCAGACTTTCCTCCTCTACCTTCAGATCTTCTGAAATTCTTCTTATCAGAACTTATGCCTTTCCTGGAAAACTTCTTTCCCTTCCTGAACTTCCTGTATGCAATCTTTGTGATCCCTTTCACCATAAGAGCACACAGCTTCATCATCTCCTCATCAGCATCAGTCTCAGGCAAGCTTTCAGAATCTGAGTCATCATCACTTTCAGAACTTGATGACTCAGTATCAGACTTTGTGAAAAGAGCTTTACCCCTGTCTTTCCTTGAGGTAGCTGCCTTGGGGGATTCTTCTTCAGCCTTAAGATTAACTGTTCTTGACTTTCCTCCTTTTCTCTTGCTTCTTTGTTCTATCTCAAGTTCACGAGTCTTGAGCATTCCATAAATTTCATCAAGAGTTATTTCATCAAGATTGTAATTGTCTCTTATTGTTGTTGCCTTCAAATCCCAACATTCAGGAAGAGCTAACAGGAATTTAAGGTTTGAATCTTCAAGATCATACTCCTTATTAACCAGTGACAGATAATTCAAGAGTTTGACAAATCTATCATATAAATCAGTCAATGATTCATTAGCCTTTGAATCAAAGTGTTCATACTCTTGAGTGAGTATTGTCTTCCTGTTCTTTTTAATCGTATCAGTTCCGTGACACCTTGTTTCCAGAGCATCCCATATCTTTTTAGCAGTCTTGCAGTTAATTACCCTGTTTCACATTATATTATCAATGGCACTATGCAAGAAGTGTCGTACCTTAGCATCCTTAGCAATTGATGCGATATCTTCAGCAGTATAATCACTCTTTTCCTTTGGTACGGTTTTTGCTGCTTCACCTGCAACTGCAACAGCGAGCTTGGTTGGTTTGTGAGGCCCTTCCTTGATTCTATCAAGATATTCTGGATCTGTAGCTTCCAGAAACATGGTCATCCTCACCTTCCATATGGCATATTCAGATGGTCTCAGTATGGGAACTCTGATGGTTTCATACCGACCTTGAATTTGTGTCTTTGGAGGTTCTTCAGTTTTGGTAAGCTTAGTTGGAGTTTCTGTGTTAGACATGATTGTATTTGGATCTTTAACTGTATGTGTGTTAACAGATAGGCTCTGATACCACTTGTTAGGTCACACACACTGTAGAGGGGGTGAATATAGTGTATAATACAATCAAATCAAACTTTAATATCTTAAGTAACAGAAAACAAACTTTATTGAAACAATAAACTATGTTACAGTATGGAACTGTTACCTCTCAGTGATGAACAAATATCACGAGAGCTGCTAGGGTTACAATGAATAATCTTCTCGAATATGATAACACTTATAGTGTAAACCCTATGTCTGTGTTTATATACTACACAGTTACAAGATAATCGCTAATTGATATGGAATATAATTCTGCTTCCTAAAATATATCAATCAGATATCTTTTCTTCCAAGTATTCCATTCTTCACGGAACTCCTTCTTCATGCATATCCCTTCTTATGTTTATCTCGATCTTCTTTCCTTTAATCAGCTACTTTCCTTATCTAATCGTCCTTCACCACTTAAGTTCTGATATCCAACTTCTGATGATTATCTCCTGATAATATAAGTACTGATATCCTTAAGTCCTGACTTCCAGTATAAGTACTGATTCCTAGTTAAGTACTAATTTGTCCTGTTAAGTAAGATCTGAAAACTAAACATAAATCATATTAGCCATGACATTATCAAATATATCTAACAGAAGCCACCACTAGTCCGGACAAGATATTAGTAAGGACTAGAGCAATCATATTTACTTAGAATTAATTTTCTAAGTAAAGAAGGCACCACTAGTCCGGACAAGATATTAGTCAGGATTAGAGCAATAATATTTACTTAGAATTAATCTCCTACGTAAAGAAGTCACCACTAGTCCGGACACAATAGTAGTCAGGACTAGAGCAAACATATTTACTTAAAATTATTTTTCTAAGGAAAAAGCAACCACTAGTCCGGACCAATGTTGAACCTAGACTAGAGCAAACATATTTACTTAGAATTTTTTTTAAGGCAAAAAGTAATCCTAGTTCGGGGCCATGCTTGAACCCGGACTAGCACAATGATCTTATTCTTAAAAATATTTTTTTTAAGGCAAAAAACAATCCTAGTCTGGGGCCATTCTTGAACCCGGACTACCACAATGATCTTATATTTAGAAAAAAAATTCCAAGGCAAAAAGCAAAACATTTCTCTCCCTCAACCCGGATTCGGGGCAATAAACAATCACATTTTTCTCAAAGCAGCCAAATTTTCTCTACTTAGACTTGGGTTGGTCTCTACATACCCAACCCGGATTGGGGGCAATAAAACAACAAGTTTTTCTCTCAAGCAAGCACAACTCTCCATCTTTGAATCCAGATTGGTCTTACATAATCCAACAACACCCGGGTCAAGCAATAACCAGGTCCAAGGACACCGATGTCGAGGAATGCCCGGGTTCAGCAACACCCGGGTCCAGCAACAACATCCGGGTCCCGCAATACCTAGGTCCCGCAACACCTCGGATCCAGCAACACCCGGGTCCAGAAACAACCGGGTTCAGCAATATCCCGGGTCCCACAACACCCTAATCCAGCAACACCCGGGTCCAGCAATATCCCAGGTCCCGCAACACCCTAATCCAGCAACACCCGGGTCCAACAACAACAGGGTACAGCAACACTCGGGCCCAACAATATCCCAGGTCCCGCAACACCCTAATCCAGCAACACCCGGGTCCAACAACAACCAGGTCCAAGGACACCGATATTGAGGAACACCCGGGTCCAGCAACACCCTGCTCGAGCAACAACATCTAGGTCCCATAACACCTAGGTCCCGCAACACCCCAGGTCCAGCACACTTGGACCTGACAACAACTCAATTTCTCCAACACAAGTCCGGGTGGTCTACTGCAACGCAATCCGGACTAGGGGGCAAGAAAACCATAAAATATTTTAAGGACAACCAACTTTAATCCTGATCGCTGAACTCAACGCAATCCGGACTGTGGGACAAAAAAAGCTTAAATTCTTCTAAATACAACTGACCTTAGTCCTGATTGGCTGAACTCAACGCAATCCGGACGGGGGGGCAAGGAAAACTCAAATTCTTCTAAGAACAACAAACCTTAGTCCTCGTTGGCCGAACTCAGCGCAATCCGGACTGGGGGACAAGGAAAACTCAAATTCTTCTAAAGACACCAATCAAAAGCTCAAATTCATCAAACAAGCCCAAATTTACCCCCCATCCAGAAAATCTGCATAAGGGAGTGGGGGGCACATGATAGTACATATACCTCCTGCAAGGTCTAGTCCTGTACTCCTAACGCCATATAGCTCCTAGAAGAATTAGTCCTGGACTCCTAACTCGGTCTAGTCCCGCGCACTGCCAGTCCTGACTAGCCCAGTCTCGCAAGCCTAACCTTGAGAAATCCCAGCATGTGAGGCACTGACCCAAGCACACGACAGGGACAACTGTCACACATTAATCATGGGAATAATCAGGGCACGTGTCAGAGGATCCTCAGAACATTCCTCGACCAGTCCCGCGCTGATACGTGTAAAACATCCACTCCAACCAAGTGTCCTCCGCTCCCAGAACCGATGGTTACGATTTAAAGGTACCAACCCCAAAACCCTATCCTAAATAGCCCAAGAAGGTAAGGTTTTGAGGTTAATCACTGTGTCACACTCATATACACACACAGCCACCCTGCATTCATATTTATCTTCATCTTCTTCAAAAACGAGTTCTTACTCTCACACCGGAGGCGCCGCGGGACCCAAACCCCCCTTCCGGTGTTGTTTTGTAGGAACTCCACCACAGCTACACCCCACAACGACGAAGGATCCAGACACGGCGTCGAAGGAGCGGCCCCGCCAGGAGTTATCAATGAGGTCATTGTAAAATAGGATGGCATAACTACACAAGCGCATGAGTGACTTTACTGAATCTTCATTATAAGGATTGGCACATGATAGTTTGAATCTTCATCTCAAAGATAGAAAACCTTGTTACCCAAAATGTGTACATTGCTTTTGCAGAAGAATCTGCTGCTACTTTTTGTACAAATCAACTGCAAAACCAGTCTTTACGGTATATATATCTGTCACACCAAAGAATCCTATTTGTGTTTTATAATTTAACACTAGTTCTTTTATTTAACAAATGCTAGTTATGGCCATGTTTAGTCTTTCTTATTATCTTAAATCTGGTGAAACAGCATTCTACCATAGCTTTTCGAAACAGAACTCTCTTGTCTTGATCATTGCAGTAAGTTATTGACAAGATTAATGGAGAAGCTTTGAAATACCCCACGGACGCCTAATTGATTATTATATTAAGATCCCTTGATCAATATTTAGTGTATATCTGTTAAACATTTCTTTAAAAGCTTGACTAAAAGAAACTAAAGCAAGATCTGGTGCTGAAAAGCCACTAGATATGTAGCTTTGGGAGCATGCAAGTAAAACAAGTCGTCCTGTTCAAGAGATTGCTTGTAAACAAGATATACCACCATTTTATGTTTTTTAAAACACTAAATCACTTAAGCCATGAATCTATACCCAAGGTCTAAGATATGGCTTCATCTAGCAGTCGAAAATTACGAGTTCTGTTTTTGTCCCGAAAATTTTAAAATCTTGGTTTAGAACACGATTATACTATGCCAGCAATACTGCAATAAAGTGAAGGGATTTGAATTAAATTTAAAGTCACCAATTTTTGTTTTGAAGCAAGAAAATTGGTGGAGTAAGAATCGATACTTCTTGTAAACCTTTTCTCAGCCTCGCTCCCATTTATAGCAAACACCTTACTCTTTATTCAAAATCCCACAATAGAAACAAATGGACCTAACTTCTGTAACCATGCATCACAACATAACAGCTCCAGCACCACCACCACCATCATTCAATGGCAATAGTACCGGAGGGCATGTCCACCACCACACACTAGCTCACACGGCGTTTTACTGGGGTAAAAATGCAGTGTTCCTCTTCTCGGGTTGGCCTGGAAAAAGCTCTGGCATGTATGCTTTAGCACTAGTAGTTGTCTTCATGTTGGCAGTGTTGGTTGAGTTCTTTACTCATAGCAAACTAGTTCCAGCTGGTTCGAACCGGGTTGCTAAGGGTTTCTTTCAGACTGGAATATATGGTCTCCGTGTCGGGTTGGCATACATGGTAATGCTCTCGGTCGTGTCTTATAATGTAGGTGTGTTTATTGCGGCTATGATTGGCCATGCAGCGGGCTTTGCCATTTTTGGTTTCGCATTCAAAAACTGAACCAACCTTACGTGCCTTGGTTTGCTACTACTAGTGAACGGGGCCTCTAATTTTGTGTGTGCATAGTTTGATTAAATTTCTGATACTGACATGCAGTTTTAATCAAATTTTCTGTCCTAATTATGGTCTCACTGGGGGTGTAATTACAATACATATGTCGTATTTGAGCTTGTGTATAATCTAAGAATGAAGTCCAGAACTGGTTTACACGATGCACAATGCATCATAATAAAAAATTTCTATTTATTTGTCTGCTGTTATATATGAATTATTAGTCTAATCAGCAGAAAAACAGGAGTTTATATTTGATGCAGAGGTAATAGTAATTCACTACTTGTAATGTCAATATGTTTTGAACTCTGAATGTCTCCTCTCTCTAAATGGAGAGGCAACATTATGCCTCAGATGGTTTGTCTAACCAGGTCGGAATCGGATCAACCAATAATGTCAATATGGCCATCTAAGCAGGACAACTCTTATCATTCTTCTCAGCCTCATATTACCTTCATAAAACCTTATATTAATATTAGCAGGGAAGTGTCTTCTCCAGGCTCTGCGGATACATTATAATAAACTGAATATTCAAATCTTCAATGTTAAAATGGAGAAAAGATGAAATAATTAAAATGATTTATCATTGAAGAATTGAATAAGAGCTAACTATAACATATAAACAACTTTACACACATACTGTTGTTTGATATCACAGAACCAAGCAAACTATCTGTTAAATTTGCACACACACAAAACAAAGTGCTGAGAATAAATTCTCGGTTTTCTCTCTTATTGAAACTGAATGAATAAACGAGTACATATACTAAGAAACAACTTACACCTGGAAGTTGCTACAAAAAAGGAACAGAAATCTACACTATCTCCACCTTCCCCATTATTTAATAAAACTCCTAAAAACACTCTGGTGACTAATGACCAGATCAAAGACTACACGAATGAAATAACAAATGCAAGTAAAACTAATAATAAAAAACCCAGTTTAAGATTAAGACAACACTCTCCCCCTTAATCTTAAACCTGACTAACAATTTCTTTAACTCCTAGCAGCTGTCTCATCTTCTCGAACTTGATTGTTTGCAGAGCCTTTGTTAAAATGTCTGCACGTTGGCATTCACTGGACACATACTTCACAATGATTTCCCCACGCTCAATGCATTCTCTAATGAAATGATAACGAACATCAATGTGTTTGTTGCGACCATGGAAAACAGGATTTTTGGCAAGATCAATAGCTGATTTGTTGTCAATATACAACACTACTGGACTCAGTTGTTCACCAGTAACCTGCTGCATAACATTTCGTAACCATATACTTTGGCAAGCGGCTGCAGTTGCAGCCATGAATTCTGCTTCACGTGAGGACAACGCAACGCACCTTTGCTTCTGAGACACCCATGTTACTAAGTTTTCATTCAAGTAAAAAACCATCCCACCAGTACTCCGTCTATCCTCGACATGTCCGGCTAAATCACTATCGGAATACCCTGTAAGAACATTGTTTCCATTCGTCTTTGAGTACACCAGGCCCAATCCTAAAGTTCCCTTTACATACCTCAGGATCCTCTTCACTGAGTTCAAATGCAGCACTGTTGGATGCTCCATGTATCGACTCACCATCCCAACCGAAAATGCGATATCAGGTCTAGTATGGACCAAGTACCGTAAACCTCCCACCAAACTTCGATACTGCGTACTATTGACTCGTTTTCCACCATCATCCCTTGTCAGCTGCTCCTTTGGGTCCATTGGATACTTTGTTGGGTTACATTCGGCCAATCATGCTTGTGCAAGTAATTTCTTTGCATACCCAGTTTGTCTTAACTCAATGAAGCCATCACCTTGGTTTACCTCTATTCCCAGGTAGTAAGTTAACTTCCCCAAGTCACTCATCTCAAATACTTCACTCATCTGCTTTTTAAACAACTCAATACTAGAAAGTTTTGTACCTGTCACCAGAATATCATCAACATAAATACCAATGATCAAAACATCTTCCTTGTCACGTCGTGTATATACTCCATGTTCTGAAGGACAGCGTTTAAATCCCAGCTTTTCCAAACAACTATTCAATTTTGCGTACCAGGCCCGTGGCACCTGTTTCAAGCCATACAATGCTTTGAAAAGCTTGTATAGTAGCCTCTCCTGTCCCTTCTTTACATAGCCCTTTGGTTGTGCAACATATACTTCCTCATTGATGTCCCCATTCAAGAATGCCGTTTTAACATCTAGATGATGTACTTGCCAGTTATTCTTTGCTGCCCACGCAAGCAACAATCTAATTGTTTCCAATCTGGTAACAGGTGCATATACTTCATCATAATCGACACCATGCTCTTGTACGTAGCCTCTTGCAACTAACCGGGCTTTGTGCTTCACAACTTGTCCACTAGCATCCTTCTTTAATTTGTACACCCACTTTAAATCAATTACCTTGTGCCCATCTGAAAGCTTTGCCAATTTCCATGTACTGTACTCAATTTCTTTATCCATTGCCAGCCTCCAATCTTTTTCTTTTGCAGCTTGCCCGTAGTTCTGTGGTTCTTCAGTGCACATAAACAGCAACTCTTGATCGATTTCAACCTCTTCGGTATCATCATACACATCTCTGATTAATCTGAAACATCGTGGCTCACCGCTGTCATCATATCTGTGTGAGCTTATCTCTGTCTGTGGTGTCAATGACAAGGTCGAACCCTCAATACTTTCAGTACCACTCACAGGTGAATGTGGAGGTGTCTCAAACAAACCTCCCACGGTCTCTTCACCATAATTTTGCTTTGTATTACCAGTAACCGAACCTTGTCTCTCAAAAATATCAGGAACTGAGAGTAAACCACCACAGTCATCTATCTTTTCTTGCTGCAAGCTGGACCAACCCTTTGTCTCTTCAAACACTGCATCCCTGGTAACATGTATACGTTTGTTCACTGGATCGTAAACTCTGTACGCCTTGGTTCCAGGCTCTCTTCCCAAATTAATCACCTCCAAGCTCCTGTCATCCAGCTTCTTTGTGTGTATGTTAGGTATCTTCATGTGTGTGAGACACCCAAATACTCGAATATGACTCAAATTCGGCTTGTTACCCGTCCATGCTTCATATGGTTTTTGATTTGATAGAGCACGTGTGGGCAACCTATTCAACACATACACGGAATGACGGACAGCTTCACCCCACAGTGTTGCTAGTAGTCCCATCTCTTTTAGAAAGCATCGAGTCATCTCCATAACAGTCCTATTTCTGCGTTCTACAACCCCATTCTATTGGGGGGTGTAGGGTGCAGTAAAATGCCTCTCGATTCCATTGTCATCACAGTATGTCTTAAAATCGTTTGAATTAAATTCCCCTCCACGATCAGTTCTAAAGACTTTTATTTTCTTCTCTGCACCATCCTCAACTTTGGCTCGGAATATTTTGAACGCACTGAAAGCTTCATCCTTTCCTTTTAGCATATAAACCCATATTGCTCTACTAAAGTCATCCACCAATAGAAAGAAATACTTATTTCCACCCGACGTGATTGGCTCAATAGGACCACACAAGTCTCCGTGAACTAACTGCAGCACCTTGGTTGACCCGTAAGTCACCTTGTTAGGAAATGACATTCGAGTTTGTTTCGAGATTAGACACCCCTTGCACACCTCCTTTGACTGGTTAATCTTGGGCAATCCGGTTACCATATTTCTGTTATACATCAGTGCCAAGGAGAGTTGATTTACATGCCCCAAACGAACATGCCAAAGATTTGACACTTCTTCTGATTTTGTTAACATACACTCACGTTTTACAGTCTCAGCAAGAAGCTTGTACAATCGATTCTATGAGCGTTTCACTTTCATAAGCAGACTCCCTTGGTTCTCAAACACCCACAAAAAATTTCCTTTCAAAATAACCCTATTCCCATCCTCTGAAAGTTGACCCAGACTAATTATGTTATTACAGAGTGAAGGGATATAAAATACCTCTTTGAGTGTACGTTTCTCTCCATTCTTGCACTTAAATATTATTGAGCCCTTTCCTCGAATCTTCACATTTGATCCATCACCAAATTTTACTGACCCAACTACCCCTTCGTCTAGTTCCAAGAATTTCTCTTTATCACCCGTCATGTGATTACTCGCTCCGTTATCCAGATACCATACGTTGGAACTTGCCTTCTTTTTCTCATCAATTTCTATTTTAGGGGTCACACCTTTCTCGTTGAGTACCATTTCTCCATAGCCTTTGTCATGCTTTGCCAACAAGAGAGCTGGCTCATCATCCTCAGTTTCTGTCAACAAGGCTTTTTGTCTAACTTCCCTTTCACGCTTTGGCTTCCTGCACTCTGCGGCATAATGACCGTATATGTGACAATTATAACACTTGATTTTACTTTTGTCCCTGCCACGACCCTTCACATTTGAGCTCCCTTCAGGACTATTTTTGTTCATCCTTTTCTGCCATTCCTCTCTCATGAGAAACAGCTTATGACTACTGCCTTCTCTCTCCAGCCACTCCTTCTCTGTCAACAGTAACTGACCATTTGCAACATCTGTACTCCCCTTTATTCTTTCTTCATGCGCCTTCAATGCTCCAATCGCCTCCTCTAGGGTCATTGTTTCCAAATTCCCGAATTGCTCCATAGTGGATGCTATCTGTAAGAATTTTGAGGGAACTGCACGAAGCAATTTTTTAACCACATAGGTTTCATTCACGTCTTCTCCAAGTGCTCGAATATTTGAGACAAGTCCTACGAGCTTCAGGCAAAAATCATCTAGTAACTCCGAATCCTTCATTCTGAGGGATTCAAATTCAGACTTCAAAGTCTGAATTTTTGCTGCTCTAGCTTTGTTTGCACCCTGACACACAGTCTGTATTGCCTCCCAAACATCCTTTGCTTGTTTCTTTTCTGAGAGAGAAAGTAGTGTTTCCTCAGGAACACTCTGATAGATCATAGCTAGAGCCACTTTTTCCATCTTGTCATCCACTGTTCCCTTAGGATCAGTCACTTCCACTGCATCCCAGACTCCATGTGCTTGCATTAGAACCTTCATCTTCATCGCCCACACCGTGTAATTCGTCCTGGTGAGCATTGGATAACTCAAGCCCATTGATCCACCTTTACTCTTTCCGACGTCCATTGTTTTTGACATGTGTACTAGTTTGCTTGGTTCCGTGATATCAAACAACATTTAGTATCAGAGCTTCCGGGTTCTGTTAAATTTGTACACACACAAAACAAAGTGCTGAGAATAAATTCTCGGTTTTCTCTCTTATTGAAACTGAATGAATAAACGAGTACATATACTAAGAAATAACTTACACCTGAAAGTTGCTACAAAAAAGGAATAGAAACCTACACTATCTCCACCTTCCCCATTATTTGATAAAACTCCTAAAAACACTCTGGTGACTAATGACCAGATCAAACACTACACGAATGAAATAATAAATGCAAGTAAAACTAATAATAAAAAACCCAGTTTAAGATTAAGACAACACATACATCAATATTTGTATATATTCATTAAGAATCATTAAAGTCTAATTCATCATGCCTACTAACAATAAACTTAAACTAAAGACATTTCTTGCACTAACTAGTGACAGCCGATTATTTTACAGCTAATCGAGAACTTAACTTGAGTCGGGCTGGTTGGTTTAAGCTAGCTTGGCTGAGTCTCATGCTGTAACAGACATATTCCTTGAGTTAGACACTTAGATGTCTAAATTTAATTAAAGATATGCAACTTGGAAGTAACAAAAGGCAGTAACAAGTCACTGATAGCCTTTGTAAACATGTAAGCCGGTTGATGATCACTACCTATTTAAGCTAGCATTTATATGTCGTTGGAGTTTTTCCTAATCAAATGATGATCAATCTCTATATATATTCTTAATATCCTATGGATGCAATATATAAAACTGATTCTGAGTCACAATGGCAAGGATCATGTAGTTCAGAAAAAATTGGGAAGTCTTTGATAATCCAAATGAGCCAAAAGTGTCTATCATGGCCTTGCTTCAACGTAGGCCTTCGAGACTGTTGATTGGTACACACTTCCAAAACACAAGTGACTCAAAAAAGCACAATACAAAAATGCAATAGCCTGTCAGGGATTTCCTGATAGCCTAACATCCCCATCCCCTGTGTGATGCCCACTTTCGGTCATGGGCCCTAAACATATCCCCATAGGAACATTGAATAACTGGGCTCTCATGTCTGAGCTAGAATCATGGATTAATGTGACTTGGGTCAGCGCATGCGAGCTGACCTCATGATGAGTGAGTCGGTGGGCTCTTACATGAGAGCTGAGTTCTCACTTGTGACCTGGGCTCGCACATGTAGGATGGGCTCACACTTGTCATCTGGATGCCAACACGCGGGCTGGGCTCAGGTGCCAACACGCGAGCTGGGCCCATGAGCCCACATTTTATGAAATTAGATGTAACATTGTATTTATTGATTAAAAAGAAGGCGGTGCAGGCCGAGGTAACCAGGTCGGCCCGTATTAGAGTACTTTGTGTGCAATATGGAAAGTGACTTATAGATGACTGAGTTGCCCGTAAATTCGGGGCCGACACGGGTTGTTCCTACAATTACGGGAAGAAATGCGAAGATGCCGCGAAATTGTAGGAAGCGTGTGGATCCGGTCGAGATTTACGTGACTAATTGGCCGAAGGCCTAACTTTATCATGGGCTTCGGCTGCACGGGTTGAAGAACCCTAACCCTAGCCTATGTGACTTGTTCTCCAAGAACTACGTGAGGCTTGATCCCTATAAATAGGGTACGTATGCACTTGTATGAGACATGAGTTGATATTTGATAGAGAATAAGAAAAACCCTATTCTTTCTTGAGTAGTCAACATACAAGCTCAGACACCACCATAAAACAACCTTCCTCCACCTTCAAACACCGTCCTTAATCCTTGTTCCAACCATCAACCTCCATAACACTGTTATACGAAATTCTCCCTGTAATATTTGGCGCTAGAATGAGGGGGTCAGTTTTATCTTAGGGAGAAGAGATGACCAAAGAAGGCAAATAAGCGGTGATACCAAGAAGCGGGGGGCAAGAAAAAAGACCAGAACGAGGTTGAGCGCACGCCCCCAAAGAGTCAGGCGCCACTACCACCAATTGCAACCGTGGACGGGCAGGTGGTCATGACGTATCTCGAAGGGCTGGCCGATCAGATGAACGAGATCAACGCCCGGATGTCAAGGGTGGAGAAAAGTTCGGTCCGGAATGCCAAGCGTAAGGCACGCCACCTCTAGGTCTCTCAGCGTAACTGGAAGGGAAAAGGCCCTCAGAAGAGGTTGATCCACGATTTTGATGACGTGGCAACTGAGACCAAGTAAAAGAAAGAGGCATCGCATGAAGAGGAAGACATAACCCAAGATCAGGACAAGTGGGGCAGCCAGATCTCTAAGAGGTAGGGGCAGAAGCCAACTTCGTCTGAGGCAAGGTCGACTAGTGTGCTAGACCGTGTGGGTAAGAAGCTAAGTGAGCACGAACTCATGCTCAAGTTAGAGAATTGCAAGAAAGAGAGAGAAGAGAAGGAGCCCGAAGATCAGAGAACCCCAAAAAAAGGGCGTGCAGCGACCCCTCCAAAAAGACGTCAGCGCACCCTGCCTAGGAGGGAGGAGCGACGTAGACGCAGAGACAATCATGAAGAGGAGTCGCAAGTGCGAGCTGGAGGAGGGGGCTCCATGAGCGACCTCAGGGCTCTCACCACTCGAGAAATGCGAATGGCAACAGGTAAGGAGAAGTTAGAGTGGGAGACCTAAGGAGAATATTAGACCAAATGGAGCAAGAGAAGAGGGGACCTCCAACCTCAACGACCCCTTCTCCGTTCACGGCTGCTATTCGATCATCCCCCTGACCTCGAGTATTCAGGCACAACCCTAATCTTCTATTCAATGGCGAAGCCGACCCGGCGGAATATCTTATACAGTTTAACACTAAGATGGAAGTCTATCAGGTGTCGGAGCCGACCCGCTGCAGACTCTTCGCAGCGTCACTCAGAGGGAGCGCCCAACAATGGTTCTCCAAGTTGGGACCTGCTAGCATAAGGACACGGCGAAAGTTGGAGGACTTATTCATCAGGAAATTTCAGTCCATCCTCCAGTACTCACCTCCCGTGGCTACGCTAGCCAACATCAAGCAAAAGGAGGGGGATCCCCTGGCGGAGTAGTTTTATCGGTTCAATACCGAAGTTCCCAAAGTGAGAGGCGCCAGCGAGGAGACCATCAAAAACTTCTTGATTGCAGGATTGAAAGAAGGGTCGAAATTTTGGGAAAGCCTCCAGGTTAGCGAGCCGAGAACCTTGGCTGAAGCAAGCTGAACCCTTTAAGAGGGTGGAGAAATTAATGAGGGAGCTGAATATCAGCGAGAACTATAGAGATAAGAGGGACCGATCCTCGAGCCCTGACGAGAGGAATAAGACATATCGGCGTAGTTTGAGCCCAAAAAAGTCTGTCCGGGGCAAAGAGACCGCCAAAGTTTCGGGGAGACCCTATACAAGCAAATGGCAGACACAAACCCCTCTGGTAGCCTCCATCGACCATATGTATGCTACCTATGCTGGGAAAGGTGTGTTCAGGAAAGTGGCCCCTCTCACAGACTATAACAAGAGGGATACTTTGAAGTATTTTGCATACCATGAGGCCACAGGGCATGATACAGCTGATTGTAGACAATTGAAGGATGAAATCGAGACGCTGATAAGACAAGGGAAACTTACAGAGTGGGTTGTCAAGGAGGTTCGAAAACACAGGACTGATTATCATACCGTCCCTCCTCCACCCCTAGAAGACAAATAGAGGGTACCCCGGGCCAGCAGCATTTATATTATTCTCGGCGGGTCTCACATTGGCGGAGACAGCCGGAAGGCGATGGACAAATATGACCGGGAAGCAAAGGATAAGCCCCTCATCAACGTCAACCATCTGAGCCAAAGGCCCCCGGAGCTCTTTGAAAAGAAGACTGATGATATCGTGTTTAGGGACAACGATGCCAAATGGGTGCATTACCCTCATACTGATACCCTGGTCATAAAAATGAATATTGGAACGGTGAATGTTCACCGAGCAATGGTGGATAGCGGGAGCTCGGCTGACGTTTTGACTTATGATGCCTACAAGAAGCTATGATTGCTGGATAGAGAATTAACCTCGACAGGTGGACACCTGTACGGGTTCACGGGAAACTCAATCGGAGTAAAAGGGACAATTCGGCTCCCGGTAACCTTAGGAGAAGAGCCTTATATGGCTACCCAGATCGCTATGTTTACAGTTGTAGATCAACCTTGTGCCTATAATGTTATAGTGGGTAGGCCCTTTATGAGGGAAATGAGGATGGTGACCTCGATCCATCACATGACAGTAAAATTCTCAACCCCCACGGGGATAGGCCTCTTGAAGAGCTGTCAATACGAATAAAGGGTCTGCTACAACCAGGCACTCAGGGCAGCCGAGTTAGGAAATGCATCGAAGGAGACGAATAAACCGGGTGAAGGTGACGTCCTCATGGAAGAGGCAGAGGGCAGGAAGAGAATACGTCCTGAGGGACACGAGACTTGTAACATGATTTCAATCGAGGAATTTCCCGAGAACTATTTCGAACATATGGGGATTCAAGTGGAATCGCGCCCAGGGGCCCTGCTGATGGAAGCCTCTCAGCCCATCATGTTGGTACATGAGAGGATTGTAGAAGAGGCAAGTGATGAAGAAGAGAGCCCAAAAAAAATCGATGCAAGGCTGGGGATAGGGAAGTGGGCACGCAAAGAGACAACAACAACCATGGATCTGCCTAGCGTAATTACTCGCATAGTTACCACGACCTCTGAACACTTGATAAATTCGGCCCGAGCTCACCAGCTCGAACTCAAGGACACAAAAGGTTTGGCAATCACGGAAGTGAGAGAATCTAGTGAGGCTCAGGTAGACTTAAACACGAGAATGCCCCCAATGGTTGAAAGGGCCGGGGCTGCAGAGGACACAATTTCAATCTTGGTAGACCCGAATGATTCTTCCAAAGTACTCACAATAGGCTCTAACTTAAGTCCCGACTTGAGGGAGGATCTAGCCCAATTCTTGAGAAGAAATTTGGATGTCTTGGCATGGTCACACTCTGATATGATCGGGATTGACCCGAATATCATGTGCCACCAGATCAACTTGGATCCGAAAAAGAAGGGGGCAAAAAGAAGAGGTGGCCGATTAGTGGAGAGAGGGCAGAGGCCCTCAAAGAGGAGGTGGATAGACTGATGGAAGCAGGGCTTGTAAGGGAAGCCTTCTACCCCATGTGGCTGGCCAACCCAGTGCTTGTCAAGAAACCAAATGGTAAATGGAGGACATGTGTGGACTTCACCGACCTAAATAAAGCTTTCCTGAAGGATAGGTTTCCTCTATCCCGAATCGACCAGCTGGTTGATTCCACAGCCGGGCACGCATTACTTAGCTATATGGATGCTTATTTAGGATATAACCAAATCCCAATGTATGGGCCAGATCAGGAGCGCACCTCCTTTATTACTGATCGGGGCCTCTATTGTTATATCGGGAAGAATATGGAGGCCTATGTAGATGATATGCTTTTGAAGTCAATAGAAGCAAAGGATCATGTCCGCCACCTATCAAGAATATTCCAGATCCTAAGGGAGTATAAGATGAAGCTCAATCCCCATAAATGTGTGTTCGGGCTCGATTCAGGGAAGTTTTTGGGATTTATTGTCAACCATAGGGGAATTGAGGCCAACCCTTCCAAGATATGAGCCCTACTCGAGATGAGATCCCCCCGACGGGTGAAGGATGTTCAAAGCTTAATGGGGCGAGTGGCTGCCTTAAACCGCTTCATCACAAAGTCCTCCGACAAATGCCAGGAGTTCTTCAAAGCAATTAAAGGAGGGGGGATGAATTTTGAGTGGATAAAAAAGTGTGAGGAAGCCTTTCAGAACATAAAGAAACATCTCAACAGCCCTCCAATGTTGTCCAACCCAAAGGCAGGTGAAACTTTGGTCCTATACTTGGCCATCTCTGACTTTACAGTAAGTGCGGTATTGGTCCGAGAAGAGGATGGTATCCAGCTCCCAGTATATTATGTGAGTAAAAGGCCAGCCGACGCGGAGACTCAGTACACAGGCCTCGAGAAATTAGCATATGCTCTGATCCTGGCCTCCCGAAAGCTCAGGCCCTATTTTCAGGCGCACAGGATAAAAGTACGTAACCCCTTAGGCAAGTAATGCACAAATCGGAGTCTTCTAGTCGAATGCTGAAGTGGATGGTTGAGCTCGGCCAGTTCGAGGTGGATTATAAGCCAAGGACCGCAATCAAAGTCCAAGCCTTGGCCGATTTTATGCTGGAATTTCCTCCACATCATGAAGTGGAGCAGGGAACCCTTGTTGTCATACCTAGTACAGAAGAGGTCGGGCTGGAAAGCCAAAATAGTGCCCCATAGTGGAGCCTATTTGTGGATGGAGTCTCAAATGGGGATGGGGTAGGAGGTGGAATTGAGCTAATCAGCCCAAAGGCGCACAAGATCAGACGCGCGACCCATCTGGCCTTTCATGCAACCAACAATGATGCTGAGTATGAGGCCCTGATCAACGGTCTCAAGCTAGCTCTGGAAATGAAGGTGGAGAATTTGAATGTTTTTAGTGACTCCATGATCGTGGTCTATCATATAAACGGGGGGTACCAAGCTAAGGGGCCAAGAACAGAGCTTTACCTGAAGTGTGCGCAGAGGATAATTGAGAGATTCAACGAGGTTAGGTTGGAACTAATTCCTCGCGGGCAGAATGAAGGCGCGAATAAGCTGGCTAAGCTTGGCTCGTGCTGTGAGGCCACTTTGTTAGGGGTCATGCCCCTTGATATACAGAGGCAACCTACTATGCCCGAACACGAGGTGGGAAGCCTCAGTGATAATCTCGGCTTCACGTGGATGACACCTATCTTAGCCTACATAAAAGAATGATCACTCTGGGATGAAAAGAATGAGGCAAGAAGAATAAAATACAAGGCAACCCGCTATGTGATATACGATGGGGTCCTATACAGAAGAGGGTTCAGTGTGCACCTCTTCAAGTGCATAGATGGGGATGAATGCAATTATATCCTAAGGGAAGTACACGAGGGCATTTATGGCAATCACTCGGGGGTAGCTCTCTAGCTCAGAAAATCCTCCGCCAGGGTTACTATTGTCCAACGCTAAAAAAAGACGCCTTTGAATTCTCTCGAGCTTGTGATAAGTGTCAACGGTATGCCAATTTTTACAACAGCCCCGTGGCCCCTCTCAAATCCCTCATGAGCTCTTGGCCCTTCGCTATGTAGGGAATTTATCTGATTGGAGAACTCCCAAAGGCCAAGGGAGGTGTCAAGTATGCGGTTATCGCGGTAGATTACCTCACTAAATGGGTAGAGGCCGAGCCTTTAGCCACTATCACGGCAAAAAACCTCAAGGAATTTATGTACAGGATTATTTTCCATGCGAGGACATTAATGTTTCTGATAACGGGAAACAATTCGATAGCAAGGAAATGCAGGAATTTTGTGAGCAGCTGGGAATTCAGAAGAGTTTTAGTGCAGTTTGCCACCCCCAAAGCAATGGGCAGACGGAGGCTGTTAATAAAATAATTAAGCACACCTTGAAAAAAAAGCTTGAAGAGAAAAAAGGGACATGGCCAGAGGAGCTCGCACAGGTCTTGTGGTCTTACAACACAACCCCCCCGAACTACAACTGGAGAGACCCCCTTTTCTTTGGTGTATGGGTGTGAAGCTATGGTACCCGTTGAAGTAGGGGCAGGATCTTTTGGAGGGACAACTATGACTCAAAGGCAAATGAGGTCATCCATCGACTCTATTTGGACATGATCGAAGAAACTCGGGAAGATGCTCAGACCAGGATAGTAGTATATCAACAGATGATAGCTAGGCACTACAACAGTAAGGTTCGAGCCTGGACTTTTAAGGTGGGAGATTTGATTCTGTGCCGGGTCATGCCAAATACCAAGGTGGTGAGTCACGGAATCTTTGGGGCAAATTGGGAAGGCCTCTACAAGATAAAATCAGTGCTCTGGGAGGGAACCTGCCACCTCAATGATATATGCAAGACAAGTTGATCCCGAGAGCCTGAAACGCGGAACACCTCCGCAAGTATTATCAGTAATATTATTCTTCTCAGACTTAGTATTTTCTTAAAATATTCCTAAGTCTCGGGGGTTAGTTCCATATAGGTGCCTGCCTGAGACCACAAGAATGTAATCATTTCACTTTTCATTATCTATGAATAAATGATTGATATTTATTTTTGCCTTGATATTTTAGCTCATGTTAATAAATTAAAATACCCATCAGGGGAGCCCATCCTTGGAAGCCCATGCGAGTACATTAATGTGTTAAAATCATAAGTCAAGCCGGGCCCTGGCCCGCTTTACAGCAAGTCTATGAACCGAGCTGGGCCTTGGCCCGCTTGGAAAAGTAATGAGCACAAAGCGGATTAAAGATGAAGATAAAACTATGAAAATAATGAGAGGCGCCCACAAACCCCCTTAACTAACTCAAAAGTTAGAGACGGTCGTGATGCGAGCCCATATTCTTGGGCTCGCAGGGTGATAGATATGGGTCGGGGAGCCCAGCTCTCTATCAAGTATGGATATTTGCCATACATGGCCAGGGTCGCATTATGCGAGGAGAGGACACATGAACAAGATGCGAGCCCCTGAGCCTGACTCGCTAATACAAGTACACATGTAACACTTGTGAGTTATCAATGGTGTGAGCCTGTTCTACTTAAAATTATCATTAATTTTACTTGAGTGATCATTGATGTGAGCTGATGAGCTCGGCTCACTGTGAAAGTGTAACACCCGCCATACGCGGCCAGGGTTATAATAGCTTTTGATCAGTAGGGGCATGGTAAGTTTACACAAAATAAAGAAAACCAGCTAGCAAAATAAAGATAAACACGTGCACAAAAGACTTGACATTTTATATAAGCAAGTTGTAAATAAGTTATGCCCTAAGGCAGAATATTTCAAATACATATGCGAGGCGAGAAGGGTGCCCGCTTACCCATTCAAAAGTCTATTTTCAAATTAAAATTAAACTAAGACTTATCAGCCTCTGTCTCCTTACTAGCTTGATCACCCGCGAGCCGGGCCTGCTCAGCTGTGAGCCGGGCCTCCTCGGCAATTTGGGCGTCCCTTTCCATCTCCAGCTTCAACTTCTCAGTGTGCCTAGCTATACCAGCGCCCATAGAACCCCAATTGAAGTCAGGAACCTTGCTGATAAAGATTTTCATGAAGTTCCTGGACCCCAGGTTCCTGGTATCAGCAAGGGCGGCCTCGCGGCCCGCGGTCAAGGCAGAAACTGACCCCTCCAGCTCGAGCACCTTCTCCTTGAGGCCATATTTCTCCTTCTTCCACGCATCCACGGCCAGGTCATGAGCCTTCTTCTGATCCCTTAGTGCCTTCTCATGAGCAGCATTCAGATCAAACATCTTCTGATTATAGTTATTCACCAACTTAACTTTCTCCTGCCTGTGCTCGCTAACCTTGCTCTAAAGAGACTTGATGTTGGAGTTGAGCTTTATGTTGGCCTGGCTGATGGCTCACATTTCTCGAGCCCTAGACAGCTGACGGTAATACACCTCAGCCGCGGCCCTGGTCAGTGCATCGTTGTAGGCCTCAAGAGAAGAAGAAGAAGAAGACCAATTCTTCACATCCTGGTCGCTAATGTGAGCCTAAGCGAGCCGTCCAAATATGGTCACAACTGTGTTGGAAGAAGAAGAAGTAGGGAGAGGGGCATCAGATGGAGCATCCTTTTTTGGGTCAGGCTCGCCAGTTTTTCCCTCTTTGGGGCCTTGATGCCTTTTCAGCCGAGGAGAGGGCCCTGAGCCCTTGATATGCTCAGTGAGAGTGATCATGCGGGCTGGAGGATTAACCTGAGAGCGAGCTCTGGTGGTCGCTGCCGCGTGCTGAACTGGGTCCGAGGTCGCAGCTTGCTCGGCCTTTTCCATGAAGGGAATAGGGGAGATGGCCATTTCTGAAAAGAAGACAATAAAGTGATACATTAGTCACAATAAGGTACCATGGAGAGAAGAGATGCGAGCAAATAATAAATACAGGGAATTAAAATGTAATGTAAAGTGAGATGCGTGCAGGAAATGTAAACATGCGAGCACACGGGCTGGCATGTGTGGGCCCGATATTCTTACCCTTTCTGGCTCTTTTCTTTGATTTCTTCTTTTGAGGAGTCAGCCTCACTCCTTCCTTCAAAAACCCACACGCGACCAGGTTCGAGGTCATTATGAGTTTTCGGATATCCCTCTCCGCCTTAGGAAGTCCTAGAAGGCTATCCGCGTTTATCTTTTCCTGTCCAGCAAGGACAGTGCGAGGCGGGGTGGCTGTAGATGAGTAAAAACATTTTTTTGTTAAGAAAGAACTATGGTGAAGAAAAGGAATGCGGCCAGGGAGAACTTACATGGATTATAATAGAAGTGAGTCTGGACTCGGGGCACTTTATGGATATAGAAGTAGGGGCTCTTCCACTTTCCTGAATTGCTCGGCCCGTTGTGAACGAGGTTCTTCCTGTTGAAGCACGGCCAGACGGAGAGGTAGAAATACCCAAAGTCGTTGGGTGAGTGCTTCAAGTTGAGAAAATAGCCCAGCTGCCTCGCGGTTAGAGGAGGGTACCCGCACTTATGGTACATGATGTATAGTGCGAGGGCGGCCCGGTATCCATTCGGATTGATCTGAAGGGGTGCGAGCTGGTAGTACTCGCAAACATCCTTAATGAAAGGATGGAGGGGTGAGGAGATTCCTAGCCTTAATAGAGAGGTGGAAAAAAACATGCGAGGCACCCTACCTCTATTCTCCGTGTGGTTGACTCTATAGCATCTCATGTGCGGCAAGGGCAATACAACATGACCCTCGAGCTGGAACTGCTCGATATGCTCAGCCAAGTGCTTCTGAGTAAGTGAGGTGGGCAGATCGCGACAAACGAGTACCTTTATCTCCTCGGCCGTAGTAGAACTCTCCTCCCCATCTGGGATGATCTGCTTTCTGAAGATAACTTCACCCTCAAACTCGGGCTGGGCAGGAGGCACATAAGGCTCAGGAGAAGCCACGGGGAAATAGTTATAATTGCAGATCTTAAATTGACTTGTAACATCTGCCACCTCCTCGCTTTGAGGGGAATCATAAGACCAATGCGAGCCGTCTTCTTCACCCTCGAGCCCCAAAATGGGATACTCTGCGGGAACATGCTCCTTCCCTTTCTTGGTGTTATAATAGGCACTCCCCAAGTCGCTGTCAGTGGACTCCGAGTCGACATGAATGGGGTCGAGGTCATTGGCTGCATCTTGCCTAAAGCGGACCGCCCTCTCTTCAACTATCTCTCTTAAGATCTCCTCAGCTCGTTCTTTGTCCAAAGGAGCGGGCTCACGGTTTAGGAGTTCCTCCACCCCAAGGGAGGCTGGTATCTTGGAAAGGTCCATGGGCCTGTTTCTCCAATCATAAATATTCTTCTCCCTAGTATAGTCTTTAGGGTTAGGGTCGAGGTGAATATCCGGCTCGCATCGAGTTCTCAACTCTAGCAATGTTCAGGGCCCCTTGAGGGGTGATAGCAGAGCCCAAAGAAATAGGTTGGCTAAGACGGCCAGATAGGGAGGTCAGCTCGCGGTGGAAGTCCTTCGAGCCTCGCTGCTCAGGTGGATATTGATTTAATGGAGACGGAGTGACTGAAGAGCGAGCCGGGCTGAAAGCAGAACGAGCCGGGCTTGAGGAAAAGCGAGGTGATCCGTAGGAGCGGGCTGAAGACGCACTCAACATCTGTAAAAGATGGTGAATATTAGTGTGTGGCCCTAAAAGAAAGTAAAAACAGGTACGAGGTCGCACTTAAGTGTCCTCACATCTCAAATGGGATCGCACCTAAGTATCTAAGCGAGCAGACAGGCTCGCATCACGTTTCATGATTGTGTGTCGGCTCGCATCGAATAGGTGGTGTGTGCTCACGTGATGCATATGAAAAACATGAATGGATATGAATGATTGAAGATCAAAGGGGTACCTGTAGGTGAAGTGTAGGATGATCCTGATGAATCTGTTCCCGAAGAATATCCCCGCCGGTAGACGGTTCTTGTGGTGATGATGGTTTTCACTGTGGTAGATCCTTGAGCAAAATGGGCAGCAGTTCGATAAGTGTTCTTGGAATTGTGAGAAATTAAGTTAAGATCTCACATATTTATAGGAGATAGGAGAGAGAAAGGGAGAAGGCCACGTGTCATCATCTCAGAGGATGACACGCATCCCTACGCTAGCTGTTCTATAGTTGTTGTTAGGGCGAAATCACGCACTAATATTCACGCAAGTATACGCGTTCGCAAGTAATATAGAATACTTTCTAGTTCGTTCCCTCAGAGACTCAGACTAAGTTATTGTCTAATTTAACTCACTCACCAATGTATGACTACTTCTCAATGTTAAGATAATAACACTTAAAATTGTTGATTAAATATTAACTATAATTAACTACTTAATTAACCACTTAACTAACACTTCAATTTATCAATAATAAAACACTCATGAGATCACAACTTCATTATTACTTCCTTCTATAGCCATAGTTATTACCTTTAGCATGTGACAGTGATGATATTAATCGAATAACACGAAACTGATAAAAGCCAACTTTCATTGTACTAATACCATTCTACCAAACATCCACAATTAAGATAGAAGTTGAATAGTCATCAATTATGTTGAGTTCCTATATGTCTACAGAAATTGACAACACAACGATTTAAGCACAAGTTATTCCTTTTTGATTACATAGGGCAAATAAAACTGTTAGAGTTACCCACTAATCATGCACAACGTACATGAACCTATGCTAGCATGGCAAGTTCTAAATCTCAAGATCCACCGTCGCTTCACAAGAGATTAACACCCTATCTTATATGTTCGCGACGCACATAAGACGAATACGCACAACCAATACTAGATATCATGCAATCATCACACACTAAAGTATTAAACAATTAACTAAAGAATTCCATAATAAATCCGTTGCAACCCCATGATCACGATTAGCCCATAATAGAACTTATCGCCATCATGGGTTCATATGAAATCATGATAAACAAACACAAGAAAATAACAACTAAACTAATTATATTAAAACAGAGTACGTCACAAGAGTAAATAAGTCAAAGCAAGAAAACTAGCATCCAACGTTACAACAAAACAAGAATCACAAGAATATATGCTTCCTCTTCGTTGCTGTGTGCTAAATCGGTCTTCTTCCTTATCTCCTTCGCTTCTAGCAAAACACAATCTAAAACGTAATCTCCTCTTAATACTCTGTGAAAAACGTCTCAAATCTACCTATATAATAGTCCCATAAAACTCAGATTACATAGAAGTTGGAAGCCAAACAGAAGTAGAAGTCTAAAATAATATATCTTTTTCCCCGACCCTGCGCGGCCGCTCAGCATTTCTGCGCGGGCGTGCAAGGCTGCTGCGCGGCCGCTCAGCATTGCTGCGCGGGCGCGCAGGACCCTACTGGAAAATTTCCAGGTTTTCTCCGTTTCTTCGCCGTAATCTGCCCGTTCTTTTCCTCTCGCAATGGTAAACACACGCCAAGGCTTATTCTTGATGATTCCTTCTCCGAAATGCAACTAATACCCTGAAATGCATAAACACTAGAAAAACGCATCAAATACACAAAATACTTGATTTTAAGACACCAATTTAAGCCATTTTAAGACGTTCTAAGTGGTATAAAATGCCACTTATCACACCCCCAAACTTAAATCGATGTTTGTCCTCAAGCGTCACAGACTCAAAAACAAATAAAAATATGCATGAATGCAATCTATATGAAAATGCAACGATCCCCCTTACTACAATTAACCAACCAAATTGTCACGTCTCAACGAATGCAGTTAGACACTAAAGATCAATAAACTCATGCAAACGGACATACAGCCAGAAACGTGGTGTGTGCAAATGCTTAACAGATATGCTTTGGAACTAGACCAATTACTATGACTAGACTATCCTCAAGGCAATCCTACGATTATACAAAGAATAAAAATTCTAGGCACAAAGTGATATACAACACTACAAGAACTCTGGAGCTTACTACGGAATCGTGCTTTTTATTTACAACTCAAATGTTTATTTGACCGTGCAATGAGTGAGGTCCACAAAAGATTTATACAATGGTATCCATGTAACGAGCGTTAGGTTAGCGGATCCCAGACTCTAAAAGCCTTAGGTCACTAGGCACAAAGTCCCCTAAGAACTTAATAACTCGAATACCAAAGAGCCCACTCTTGATCAATTTTGCAAATTTTTTTTTTTTTTTTTAATAACTCTGAGCAAGTGCGTTTCGCTCCATCTTGCTCAACCCTAGACTACTCGCATAACATGCGAGCCGGCTACTAGCCATTTGACGCCTAGCCACAACTAGCAACAAATTCCATTTTTACTCCATTTTTTTTTTCTTTTTCATGCCTTTACCACTAAGAACCTATTATCAAATTCTAAGCATAATAAATGGATTATCCTCGAAAATAATCAGATCATAACAACAATCTAGTCCTTAAGCATTCTCTAAGACTTAGTGACAATACAAGTGCTTCTAGCATGCATATCAACCTACACAACTTAATATCACTTTAATGCTATCACTACACTCGCATCAATATCACAATTCAGTCGATAAATCATTGCAAAAGGGATCATGGTATATGCATGAGCTATATGATATGACAAACAAATAAAGCTATATATATAAAAAAAAACTATATGGCAAAAATTATGCAACTATATGAACTAACTATCATGAATATGCAGCTATATGACACACACAAAATATTCCTTAACTACCACCCCCAAACTTAAAATCTTCACTGTCCCCAGTGAAGGTAGTAGAAAGGAACACAGGGTATACCTACTTGGAGTCATCATCATCATCACCCTCAGTGGGTGGAGTATCAGGCGGCGGGTATGCAGAGTCCTCACCAAAAACTGGCCACTGGATATCAGCTCCAAGGCCTCGAAAAGCAGTCCCTAACGCAAGGGTGAGCTCCTGAGCAAACCTGCTCTGCGTCTCATACATGGCATCCATCCGCCGTGAAAGCCTCCTATACTGGGCATCACCCATCCCAGCACCCTCCTGAGCTCTCGAAGAACTAGCCTCACCACGCCCTGGCCTGGCCATAGTAGTACCTCGTGCTGGACGCCCTCCTGGAAGACGATAACCCAGCCCATGCTCCTTAGGCTCACCACCGGTCCACTCCTGCATCCCATTCAGAGTGCCAGAATCTATCGGAGCTGCTGGTAACTGCAACTGCTCATGAGCCGGCCAGTTCACTCCTACTGCACGGCATAGCTTTGTAACCGTGGATGCATAAGGGATGTTCATATGCTTTGCTCCCCTCAAAAACTTCAGAATTCCTTGGTAGATAAACTCACCAAGGTCCACATAGTATTCCTCATTCAGAATTCCCCACAACAACTGTGCTCTCTCAACTGTGACCTCGTGTGCATGTTAAGAAGGCAAAATATTAGCACATATAAATGCATTCCATGCACGGGTATACCTGTTCATGGCGATCGCCGGAAAGTGACGATACTCATTATTGGCTGGACTGCGGTTCCAAACTGTGCCCGGTCGACAGAGAGTCGCACAAATCAAATCCAAGTCAAAGTCCTCAGCAGTCTTTTCATTCCAGTTCTCCTCCTCGGGCTTCCTCTCTCGCTGTCCAATCACACGGCGAATCGCCGCAGGATGATAATCAACCGTCAGCCCACGAACTACAGAAAACCCATTCTTTTCAGCCTTCGCGTTCGCGTAGAACTCGCGAACAACACTCATCGGTACTGCTTCGGGTGACTCACAAAAAGCTATCCACCCCTTCTCTGCAATCATGGGCAACAACTCACCATCCCTCCCTGATGGTAAAAACCCCCTCTCCTTCAGAATCGGCTTCCCCAACAGCCTAGTGTACTCCTCCTCCGCGGCTCTGTCAGTTAACCGAGGCCTTGCAGCAGTACCCCTTGATGAATCAGCAGTAGGAACTGTGTTGCTGCTGTCAATAGTGCGTGCTCTCTTGGGTGCCATTGATTTGTGAATAAAAGTGTGTAAGAACTGATTTTTGATGTTTATGTGAGGGTTTAAGTGTAGGAAGTTTGTGGGAGATATGTGGGATAGGTGTATGTATATATAGGGTGTGGAGTAGGTTAAATTAGATTAGGAGTGGGGTTGAGGGATAAAATCATGGGGTAATGGGAAAAGAATTCGTGGGTTTATGGGCTGTGATGGGTTTTTTGTGTGTTTTTGTTTTTTTTTTTTCTGAACTGTAAAAAAAAAAAAATTCTGGAACTCGACCCCTGCGCGGCCGCTCAGCATTTCTGCGCGGGCGCGCAGCAAGCTGCGCGGGCGCGCAGAGGGTCTCTGGAAAAAAAAAATTTCAGCCTCTGTTTTCTGATTTTTTTGTGTTTTTGGATAGGTTATTAACTTCTAAGGGTTCCTGTAACAACAATTCATGGGTTGCCTCCCACGCAGCGCTTCTTTTTCGTCATTAGCTTGACGTTCCGTACCTTTCTCACGTAGTCAACAACATGGCACTAACCACCTCTCGGTTTGCCATGTCCCCATAGTAGTGCTTCAACCGCTGACCGTTAACCTTGAATGCTTGGTCCGAATCATTCTAAAAAATTTCCACCGCTCCATGTGGAAACACAGTTTTAACAATAAAAGGTCCAGACCACCTTGATTTCAACTTCCCAGGAAAAAGTCGGAGCCGAGAGTTGAATAACAGAACTTGTTGCCCTGGCACAAATAACTTAGGATGTAGCTTCCTATCGTGCCACCTCTTCACCTTTTCCTTATACATTTTGTTATTCTCGTACGCTTGAAGTCGAAATTCATCAAGTTCATTAAGCTGAAGCATTCTTTTCTTACCAGCTGCATCTAAATCCAGGTTCAATTTCTTCAATGCCCAGTAGGCCTTATACTCAAGCTCCGCCGGTAGATGACATCCCTTACCGTACACCAACTGAAACGGTGACATCCCAAGTGGAGTTTTGTATGCTGTTCTGTAAGCCCAAACAACTTCATCGAGCTTTAAAGACCAATCTTTCCTTGACGGACAAACAACCTTCTCTAGAATGCGCTTTATCTCTCTGTTAGACACTTCCGCTTGACCATTTGTTTGCGGATGATAGGCAGTAGCTACTCGATGATTCACATTATAACGCTGCATCATAGAAGTGAACTTACGGTTGCAAAAATGCGATCCTTCATCACTTATGATTACCCGAGGTGTTCCAAACCTTGTGAAAATTTGCTTATGAAGAAAATTTAGCACTGCCTTTGCATCATTTATCGGTAAAGCTTTAACTTCGACCCATTTTGAGACATAATCGACTGCCAGCAAGATGTACTGATTATTACAAGACGAGATAAAAGGCCCCATGAAATCGATTTCCCATACATCAAAGACCTCGACTTCAAGCATCACATTTAATGGCATCTCATTCTTCCTTGACAAATTTCCCACTCTTTGGCAACGATCGCACCTTAAAACAAACTGATGAGCATCCTTGAACAAGGTAGGCCGGAAAAAACCTGCTTGCAGAATACGAGCTGCCGTCTTCTCACCTCCATAGTGTCCACCATAAACCGTGGAATGGCAGTCTCGTAATATCCCCTCCGTCTCACAGAACGGGATACATCTCCTGATGATCTGGTCAGCTCCCTGTCTAAACAAATATGGTTCATCCCACATATACCACTTCACCTCATGCAGAAACTTCTTCTTTTGCGCGGATGTCAAATCAGGAGGCATTATATTGCTGACAAGATAGTTTACAATATCTGCAAACCATGGTTCTTCCTCCTGAATTGCAAACAACTGCTCATCCGGAAAAGATTCATTGATTAACGTTCTATCTTGTGAAGTAGAATCGGGATTCTCCAACCTAGAGAGATGGTCAGCTACTTGATTCTCAGTACCTTTTCTATCTTTGATCTCTAACTCAAATTTTTGAAGTAAAAGCACCCAACGAATGAGTCTCGGCTTCGAATCCTTCTTAGAAACCAGATAGCGAATAGCTGCATGATCAGTGAATACTGTCACTTTCGTACCAAGCAGATAAGATCGAAATTTCTCAAAGCCAAAGACTATAGCCAAAAGCTCCTTCTCAGTAGTGGTGTAGTTCAATTGGGCCCCATTTAAAGTCTTACTCGCATAGTAGACCACATGGAAGAGATTTTTCTTGCGCTGTCCCAGAACTGCACCTACCGTATAGTCACTCGCATCACACATCATTTCAAACGGTTCTGTCCAATCTGGTGCTGTAATAACTGGTGCCGTGATCAAACTCTCCTTGAGAGTTTCGAATGCTGCCAAACATTCATCATCAAATTTAAAAGGCACATCTTTCTCAAGTAAATTACACAACGGCTTAGATATCTTTGAAAAGTCCTTGATGAATCGCCGATAAAAACCCGCATGACCGAGAAAACTACGGATTCCTTTCACCGAATTAGGTGGGGGAAGATTTTCAATGACTCCCACCTTGGCCTTGTCCACCTCCAGACCTTTGCTAGAGACCTTATGCCCAAGGATAATGCCTTCACGCACCATAAAATGACATTTCTCCCAATTAAGCACCAAATTAGTTTCCACGCATCTTTTGAGTACGGCGCGCAGATTATTCAAGCATTCATCATATGAGTGTCCAAAGACGGAGAAGTCATCCATGAACACTTCGACGTTATTTCCAATCATGTCAGAGAATATAGCCATCATACATCTCTGAAAGGTGGCCGGGGCGCCATATAACCCAAACGAAACTCTACGAAAAGCAAATATGCCAAATGGACAAGTGAAGGTAGTCTTTTCCTGATCCTCTGGTGCAATACAAATCTGATTATACCCGGAATAACCATCTAGAAGACAAAAATACTCATGTCCCGCCAATCTGTCAAGCATTTGATCAATGAATGGGAGAGGGAAGTGATCCTTCCTTGTGGCTTTGTTCAATTTTCTATAATCCATGCATACTCTCCATCCTGTAACTGTTCGAGTAGGGATGAGCTCATTCTTTTCATTTGCGACCACAGTGATACCTCCTTTCTTAGGAACACATTGTACAGGGCTCACCCACGAGCTGTCAGAAATAGGATAAATGATGCCTGCATCTAGCCATTTCAGAATTTCTTTCTTCACCACCTCCTTCATGATGGGATTCAGTCTTCGTTGATGTTCCACAGTTGGCTTACTACCTTCCTCTAACAGAATTTTATACATACAATATGAAGGACTTATCCCCTTGATGTCTGCTATGGTCCATCCTATAGCCGATTTGAATTCTCTCAAAATCCTTAAGAGCTTGTCTTCCTCACTACCTGAAAGGTTAGCTGAAATAATAACAGGTAATGTAGATGAATCACCTAAAAAAGCATACCTCAAGTGTTCAGGTAATGGTTTGAGCTCCAAGGTAGGTGCTTCCTCTATTGATGGTTTGAGCTTCCCTCCAGCGTTCTTGAGGTCAGAAGTACCAAGAGATTCAAATGGTATATCCAGCTTTCGCTTCCAGGGAGAAGCGTTCAGATATTGTAATTGCTCGTTGCTATCTTCATCATCACTGTCAAATTCCCCCACTAAGGCCTTTTCCAATGCATCAGACATTAGCATGTGATCGAGTTCTGACGTAATCGCAGAATCAATCACATCCACTTTTAAGCACTCCTCATCTTCTGTAGGGAATTTCATTGCCTTGAATACGTTGAAGGTCACATCCTGATCTTGGACCCGCATAGTAAGTTCCCCTTTTTGCACATCTATCAAGGTACGGCCAGTAGCCAAGAAAGGCCTCCCCAAGATTATGGGAATCTTCTTATCTTCCTCAAAATCCAGAATAACAAAATCTGCAGGAAAGAAGAGCTTATCCACCTTGACAAGCACATCCTCAACTATGCCCCTTGGGTAAGTAATGGAACGGTCAGCCAATTGTAGCGACATGTATGTGGGTTTTGGATCAGGCAGATCCAGCTTTTTAAAGATCGACAAGGGCATCAGATTAATGCTTGCTCCCAAATCACAAAGGCACTTGTCAAAAGTTAGATTGCCAATGGTGCAAGGAATGGTGAAGCTTCCTGGATCTTTCAGTTTTGGTGGTAACTTTTGCTGCAGAACAGCGCTGCATTCTTCCGTGAGAGCAACGGTTTCAAGGTCATCCAGTTTCACCTTCCTTGAGAGAATAGTCTTCATAAACTTCGCATAACTAGGCATTTGTTCCAGAGCCTCAGCGAAAGGTATATTGATGTGAAGTTTCTTGAACACCTCCAGAAACTTCCCGAACTGTCTATCCAGCTTTTGTTGCTGCAATCTCTTAGGAAAAGGTGGTGGAGGATAGAGCTGTTTCTCCCCTGTATTAGCCTCAGGCAGAGTGTGTTCAACAGTAGTCTTCCTTGGTTCCGCCGCTTTCTCCTTTTGCTTAGATTCTTCATCCCTAACTTCAGCTTCTACTTCTTTTGCCTTTTCAGCATCAGCTACTTTTCCAGACGTTAAGGTAATAGCCTTGACTTGCTCTTTGGCTTCCTTCCTGCCTGGTACTTCCGTGTCACTGGGAAGAGTGCCAGGTTGACGATTGAGCACTGTATTGGCTAATTGACCGATTTGATTTTCCAAGGTCTTGATAGAAACCGCCTGACTCTTGCACAACAGCTTAAGTTCCTCAAAATCAGCACTAGTAGGTGCAGCTGCACTTCCCTGTTGAGGATATGATTGCCTTGTAGCATACTGCTGTGGTTGCTGGAATCCAGGTGGGTTAAACTGTTTACTTACTCCTTGCTGATATGGTGGCTGAATAGCATTCTGATTATTCCCCCAGCTGAAATTTGGATGATTTCTGTTGTTAGGATGATAGGTCGCTGGTACAGGCTGCTGTTGTCGCTGATAATTATTCACATACTGAACAGATTCGTTGACAAGAGAACACTGATCCGTAGCATGAGAACCTGCACAAAGCTCACAAACCATAGCTATTTGATTAACTCCATACGTAGCCAGAGAATCAACCTTCATTGATAGCGCTTGGAGCTGGGCTGCAATAGCGGTGGCTGCATCAACTTCCAGAATACCTGCTACCTTGCCTGACGTCATCCTCTGAGTTGGGTTTTGATGCTCATTTGCAGCCATCGTCTCGATAAGATTATACGCCTCAGTATAGCTTTTAGCCCATAAGGCGCCTCCAGCTGCTGCATCGAGCATGGGCCGAGATTGGGCCCCCAAACCATTATAAAAACCAGTGATTACCATCTAATCCGGCATTCCATGATGTGGACATTTTCTCAACATTTCCTTGTAGCGTTCCCAAGCCTCGCACATAGATTCTGTAGGTTGCTGCGCAAATTGAGTAAGAGCACTCCTCATAGCAGCAGTCTTTGCCATTGGATAAAACTTTACCAGAAACTTTTGCGCAAGATCTTGCCACGTAGTGATTGACCCAGCTGGTTCAGAATGTAACCAGTCTTTAGCCTTATCCCTCAGTGAGAATGGGAAAAGCCTCAACTTGATAGCCTCATCAGTCACGCCATTATACTTAAAAGTGCTGCAGATCTCGACAAAATTCCTTATGTGCATGTTGGGGTCTTCAGTTGCCGCTCCTCCAAAAGAAACAGAATTCTGCACCATCTGAATAGTGCCCGGCTTGATTTCAAAGGTGTTAGCTTGAATAGCTGGATGAAGGATGCTTGACTGAATGTCATCAATTTTAGGCCGAGAAAAATCCATAAGAGCTGGATCAGCTTGAACAATACGATCTCCCATGTTTACTGGTTCTTTCTGCTCAGTTCCTGAATCCGAATCCTCAAAATCTAACTTCTCCGGTGTATCAAGAACTTCGTCTTTCTCCTCAGCTGTATCTAAGGTCCTCTTGCGAGCACGAGAACGAGTTTGCATAAACGTTTGCTAAAGTACCTGAAACACAACCGAAAAGAGTAATTAACTACTACGTCCTAATCACTGAGTCCTAATGACCAATGATGGTAAGTACATAAACTAAACAAATACGCCGAGTCCCCGGCAGCGGCGCCAAAAACTTGTTAGGGCGAAATCACGCACTAATATTCACGCAAGTATACGCGTTCGCAAGTAATATAGAATACTTTCTAGTTCGTTCCCTCAGAGACTCAGACTAAGTTATTGTCTAATTTAACTCACTCACCAATGTATGACTACTTCTCAATGTTAAGATAATAACACTTAAAATTGTTGATTAAATATTAACTATAATTAACTACTTAATTAACCACTTAACTAACACTCCAATTTATCAATAATAAAACACTCATGAGATCACAACTTCATTATTACTTCCTTCTATAGCCATAGTTATTACCTTTAGCATGTGACAGTGATGATATTAATCGAATAACACGAAACTGATAAAAGCCAACTTTCATTGTACTAATACCATTCTACCAAACATCCACAATTAAGATAGAAGTTGAATAGTCATCAATTATGTTGAGTTCCTATATGTCTACAGAAATTGACAACACAACGATTTAAGCACAAGTTATTCCTTTTTGATTACATAGGGAAAATAAAACTGTTAGAGTTACCCACTAATCATGCACAACGTACATGAACCTATGCTAGCATGGCAAGTTCTAAATCTCAAGATCCACCGTCGCTTCACAAGAGATTAACATCCTATCTTATATGTTCGCGACGCACATAAGACGAATACGCACAACCAATACTAGATATCATGCAATCATCACACACTAAAGTATTAAACAATTAACTAAAGAATTCCATAATAAATCCGTTGCAACCCCATGATCACGATTAGCCCATAATAGAACTTATCGCCATCATGGGTTCATATGAAATCATGATAAACAAACACAAGAAAATAACAACTAAACTAATTATATTAAAACAGAGTACGTCACAAGAGTAAATAAGTCAAAGCAAGAAAACTAGCATCCAACGTTACAACAAAACAAGAATCACAATGGTGAACACACGCCAAGGCTTATTCTTTTTGATTCCTTCTCCGAAATGCAACTAATATCCTGAAATGCATAAACACTAGAAAAACGCATCAAATACACAAAATACTTGATTTCAAGACACCAATTTAAGCCATTTTAAGACGTTCTAAGTGGTATAAAATGCCACTTATCAGTTGTCACGAGTTAAAAAAACTCTTGACTGTTAAGGAACATGCGAGGCTGGATGGTGCGGCCTCGTGGGCTCGCACTTGCGGGGCCGAAAAAAGCTAATATTGGAAAATTCCTAGCCTGAAGGTGCGACCAGGAATTTTGGGGGTAGTTGTTATGCCCGCTTTTGGTCATGAGCCTTAAACAGGTCCCCACGGGAATATTGAATAGCTGAGCTCTCATTTTTGAGCTAGAATCGTGATTTAATGTGACTTGGGCCAGCGCATGCGAGCTGGGCTCATGATGAGTGAGCCGGTGGGCTTGTGAGCTAGGCTCGCACATGTAAGATAGGCTCACAATTGTCATCTGGATGCCTACATGCAGGCTGGGCTTAGGTACCAACACGCGGGCTGGGCTCAGGTGCCAACACGTGGGCTGGGCTCAGGTGCCAACACGCGAGCTGGGCTCATGAGCCCATATCTTATAAAAACAGAGGTAACATTGTATTTATTGATTAAAAAGAAGGTGGTGCCGGCCGAGATAACCAGGTCGTCCCGCATTAGAGGACTTTGTGTGCAATATGGAAAGTGACTCATAGATGACTGAGTTGCTCGTAAATTTCGGGGCCGACACGGGTTGTTCCTACAATTACGGGAAGAAATGCGGAGATACCGCGAAATTGTAGGAAGCGTGTGGAGCCCGTCGAGATTTACGTGACTAATTGGGTGAAGGCCTGATTTTATCATGAGCTTGGGCTGCACGAGTTAAAGAACCCTAACCATAGCCTATATGACTTGTTCCCAAGAACTACGTGAGGTTTGATACCTATAAATAGGGTACGTAGGCACTTGTATGAGACATGAGTCGACACTTGATAGAGAATAAGAAAAACCATATTCTTTTTTGAGGAGTCAACATACAAGCTCAGCCACCACCACAAAACAACCTTCCTCCGCCTTCAAACATCGTCCTTAATCCTTGTTTCGACCATCAACCTCCATAACACTGTTATACGAAATTCTCCCTATAACACCCTGAATTCGAGCCGCATATTTATGCTGCGAGAATTGAGTTAAAAACATACAGGTGGCTAAAATTTTCATAAATTAGAAAAATATGGGTTCTGGTTTAAAAATAACAGGTTGGTGGCCAAACTTATCTTCCGCGGTGGCCCGTCAAGTTCGGTTAACTAAATAAAATTACATTAAATCAGAGAGTGGTGGCTAATTTTTACCCTACTTTTTTTATCGTAGCTAACCCGCAGCCGCTACCCTTCGGGTGCGCACTGGGTAAACTCTACGGGCTCACACAATAACCTGCAAACCAACCTACTTTTTAAATTATTGGCTCGAGAGAAAAAATATTTTTTCTATAATTACTATACTTAATATGAATTAAAAAAAATATAAATATAAATAATTTAAACCCTAAAAGGGTACTTGTCAAAAATATTTAATAGGTGAGATCCCTTTTTAATTATAATAAAATTGTTCCTTTTTCTTAAATAATAAAATTATCTATCATTTAATATAATTACAATACTACTATTTTTAGTATAGTTCTTTATTATTTATAGTAAAATTATACTTGTTCGAATCATAGTATAATTACAATACATCTATATCACTTGCAGAACTTTATATATTTTATATTATTTAATAAAATGTTAAAAGTAGTTGAAGTAATAATGTTATTTGCATTTTTTTCGTAAACTTAAACAAACAGATTATGTTAATTATAATTGAAATAACAAATAAATAGATTACCCGGATTGTTCCGTAATTTATAAATTTAATAATTTTCTCGGTCCCATACTTTACACTAGTTATATTATAGTAAATTAGAATTTAGGGATACACATTCATCATTATTATTGTATAAAATAAGAGACAATATCAATTTTTTATTCAAAAAAATTTGAAACTGGAATATTAATATTTTAAAAATAGATATAAAATTTAGCCACCATTATATTATTTAGACATCAGTTTTTAAAATTTAACGGCAGATGGTTAACGGACTTGACGGTGGCCATGATTTTAAAAGGTGCTACTAAAATGTGGCCACCAACTTGTCATTTTTAAATTTAGCAAATATTTTGTTAATTTAAGAAAATTTTAGCCAACTTTTTGCTTGTAATTCGTAAGAATTACCCTGCCTATGGGTTAAACAAGAACCCTTAGGCTTAAGATACTCTAGTACATCGATCAAAGATTGCAAATGATCAAATTTTAGAAGTTGTGAATAAATAAGATAGCTCATAAACAGAATAAGATAGAAAGGTCATGTAATTATAAGGTATATATATACAACTCTTTTAACTATTCTCCTAAAAATTGTTGTTGTATCAATCAATTTGTGATTATGTCACAATGAACAGTTTTCCATGGATCGTGAATCTTGAGATGAGATTTTTTAAATTACAGTTTCATCCGTCTGGGGATGGAGTGATAAAAAATTTCAACAAAGTTGAGGACAGAAATGAAGACACCCTGTTTTATGTGAAGAGACTGTTACATCATCAGTGTGATGCTGATGCTTTCAAAATTCCTTAAGCTTTTCAAGTAATGGATGGTTTGACAAATCATAATCCTAGTCTTTGCGGAATTAGCAGACGACAGCAGTGCGTTATCAGCTAGGACTGTGAGCTAAAAGAGAGTGGCAACCAGTCATAAACAAAAGTACCGGCAACAAATTGATATAGTTCTGCCACATATCTTCCCATACAAAAAAAAACAAAATGCAAGGGAACACAAAAACTGTTCCCAAATATTTCATGAATGTTAGGTGCTAATTATAATTGATTTTAAAAATATTAATATGAGATGGACACCATTTTGCTTTGAATCTTCACAGTTATTTTTTTAGATTAAAAAATTATTGAGGTCGGAATCAAAAATGAATAATTACAGTGATATAAATAGTAAAATATATAGAGACAATGAGATCAATGACGAACAATGCATGGAGGCTGTAAGATCATTCACCAATAGAATTTCAGAAATTACAAGTCATACAACTCAGATTGGACGGACCGTCACAAATCGGGCAATTCCAGTCGTTACAGTCATGTTGAATACTTAAATACCAGCTTGCTTATGCATTTTATTTTTACTTAAATAAAGAAAATGACTACAAAATTAAAAATAAATAGTAGATAATTTTTTAAAAATCTTATTATATTATATAAAATACTAGAATTCATACATTTTTCATTTGGTTGTAATAGGATTCAAGAAAAATATATAGAACTCCATAAAATAATTTTTAATTCTCGAACACATATTTTGAGGTATTTGTTTGATATTTATTATAACTTTAGTGATTCAAATGATACCCCATTGAATTTGATGATTAAACTGATATATGACATTTAGTTTAGTGACCGCCACTTTGATATTTAACCCAATTGTTTAACACTAATTGTTTTCTCCTATAATATATCTCATATTTTCTCTTCAATAATAGACTATATATGTTGTTGAAAATAATAATTTGGGCAAAACAATTGACAAAATTTGGCAAAAAAGATGCAACTGGGATCAGATTTCAAAGAAGGGGGATGCAAACTGCAATTTCTTTAAGAAAGTATACAAAATTGATTTTTGACCAAATTTAAGGGGTGCGAAATGCAATTCTCTCGAAATCAATCAACAATCAATACACACGAAATATAACACATTGTGCGAATAACATAATGTATGTATAACCGTGAGAATGAACAAAACAACTTACAAGATGTTGACGGAGGAATTTGGTAACAATAAAATTTGAGGCTCATCGCAGGAATAAAGATCTATGATAGTGGTTATTTGCCGGAAAAGTAAGCGGAGTGTGGTGCTTGTGATGAATTAGGGGTTGGGATTGATTAGGGTTAGTGGTGGATCATTTTTAGCTCTCAACTTCCAACCCCTTTCAATGTGCCTACTTACCCTTTATATAGGGATCAAGTCTAACGTATTTCTTGGTGAATAAGAAACCTAATGGGCTTAGACTTCTTATTTCTAGACCCGGTAGAAGTCCCTCTAGTATCCATCTTTCATTAGCTTTAGGAATATCCAACGATGAGGCCCAACCGCGAATGCCCAAGGCTCGTTCGAAATCGTAGGATTTCACGGATAGTGCATCCCCCTACGCAAGGATAACACTCCGCCACATCTATCTCCCTTGATTTACGAACACAAGTATAGCCACGGTTCACCCCAAATACCGGACATGTCACTGTCCCCTGAATGAGGATAACTCACCATATAGTAAGACAGGTGATCCCAATCTCTTAGGTGCAAAGTGCAAGATGACTCCAAAGTTCTCCAACGAGTACACCCGTTGGAACTGAGCTCCCAAAGCTCACACCAATGTTAACCCCGCATCCCCAACGAGGACACCCGTTGAATGCATGAGGAGGCCTTCAATCATTAGGCTTACCTCTAAAGGCCTTCAAGATTTTCACGGACATCCCCCTTCTTGACCGACTCAAGGAGGGAATTCTTCAAAGAGTACCTACAATAAATATGTTAGTGAAAACAATCTCTATTACTCTCTCCATGTTTGCCTTGTCCTGAGGTTGTTCTTGTTTGCCTTGTCCTAGGTGAGGACAAGACGATTGCCTTGTGAGGACAAGCTCGTTGCGTCATCTTGAGCGAGGACAAGCCCTTTTGCCTTGTTCTAAGCGAGGACAAGCCCGGAACGAGGACAAGCCATTTTCCTTGTCCTTAGCGAGGACAAGCCCGGAGCGAGGACAAACCCTTTTCCTTGTCCTGAGCGAGGACAAGACATTTGCCTTGTCCTAAGCGAGGACAGACCCGGAGCGAGGACAAGCCCTTTTACTGTGTCCTAAGCGAGGACAAGCAAGTTCATCTGAACAAGTCATGTAGTGCATTCCACTTGACCAGGGCGCACCCTACCCCTTGGACACGCCTATTTCTCTTGTGTTGTAGCTTAAACCCAAACATAGTCCATACCTTGCATTTCATTAAACGAGGGCGCGTTATAACCCTAGGGCGCGTCCTCCCTTCATGCATTGCGGTCTAAAACCAAATCCTTCATCCTTTTGCCCCAATTTGATTCCAAATGACCTGTTCTTGACCCAAAATAATCCATTACTAAATTTTGGTTATAACAACTACCCCTCGAATTTAATATGAAGTTGAAAATAAAATTGGAATTCTAATATCTAAATCCAAGCAAAAGTTTGTGTCATCCTTCAATCTCATGAGTGTACATCCTCCGCATTTTCCCATATGAGGGCGCGTTCTCAACCAAGAGAGGTTTACCACTTATGCACCACATCTCTAAGCTTACATGAATTAACTCAGCATATGAAATAAGAGATATTATACAAAGTGTGCACCCCTCACAAGGAATTACATACTTCAAAGTGTAATCTTAGAACAATATTGTGGGGATTATCTCAAGTATTTCATCCCATAATTGCCGTACTTTGCACACACCTAAAATTATTGACGGGTCCTCATTAAAAAATTCCATTAATGAAATAAGCACAATAATAAGCATACTAGGCATTCTCTCGAGAACAACATTATAGAAGAGTGTGCTTTGAGGGAAAGGCGTGATTAGATCATAAAGCTACCTCTATGATATTCAAGTAGTAAATAATCTTCAGAAGAGTTTTAGCAAGTAAACCACATGAAATTTCTAAGGTGTAAAGCGTTGGATCCAGAGTTATCCAGAATAGAGCTTTTGAAGTTAAGAACATGGATAACCCAAAAAACACAAGTGTGGAGGTTGAAAAAACCTCTAATATTTGGAGGACAGGCCTTGTCGGTGAGGGTGATCCTTCCACCAATGATACCAATATGATTCCTTTAACTACCGCTTTATAGTTAATCTCTTACTTTTTTCCAGATAATAATTCAAACCACTGATCTCGTCTTTTTCTACAAACAATGTGATCAATCAATTCAAACCAAAATTGAAGCTTTGAGAATCGTATACCATCACCTCACTTTGGAGGGGGCTCCCTCTGTGAGAGCGACATCTTTCTCAACAACGCTTACATCTTTAGAGGACGCATCCTCTGTAAGAGAAACGTCTTTCTTGATAAGATCTTTATCCTTGGAGAGCATGCCCTATATAAGTGGAGCCTCTACTTCAATAAAGGTTTTCATTCTTGGAGTGAGCATCCTATGCAAGAGGCGCGTCTACCTTAACAAATGCATTCATCCTTAGAGGAAGTATCCTCTATATAAGGTGTGTCTACCTCGACAAACATATTCATACTTAGAGGGCGCATCCTCTTGTAAGAAGAACATATTACCTCGACAAGGGTAATGATCCTTGAAGGGCACGTTCTCTATACAAGGTGCGTCTTACCTCAAGAAGGGTATTCATCCTTAGAGGCGTATCCTCTACAAGAGGATCGTCTTAGCTCAAAAAGGTCTTCATCCTTGGAGGGTGCGTCCTCTCTAAGAGGAGAGATTAAACTTGACAAGGATCTTTCCTAAAAATCATCACTTTTTGATAAAATGAGTAAATTCCGAGTTTAGAGGATGCGGATATGCAGTACCTCGTAGACCATCTGTATTGATTTAATAAAGAGGTATCTCACATAGAAGCATCTCAAGTAGAGGTATCTTATTAGGAGACATCTTCTCGAAGAGAGTTTATCGAAGTCGATTGTATCCTCGAATTTGGTCATTTCCATGATTTTGAGAAAAATGCATATATATTACGCTCGTGGCACTATGTGTTGCCACATAAACAATTATAGGCATCTTACCCCGCGAGTCTGTGTCCTCTGTAAGAGAAGCATCTATTTGTATAAGATATTTATCTTTGAAGGACACATCCTCTATAAGAGGAGCGACTTACCTCAACAAGGGAAATCATCCTTGGAGGGCACATCCTCTTTATAAGGATTGAGTTACCTTGACAAGGGTATCCATACTTAGAGGGAGCGTCATCTGTAAGAGAAGCCTCTACCTCGACAAGGGTATTCATCCTTGCGGGGAGTGTCCTCTACAAGAAGAGCCTCTACCTCGAGGAGGATTTTTATATTTGGATGGCATATAATCTTTAAGAGGAGCGAGTTACCTCGACAATGGTTTTCATCCTTGGAGGGCATGTCCTCTCTAAGTGGAGTGTCTTACCTTAACAAGGCGCTTCTTCTCTAAGAGGAACGTCTTACATCGACAAGGATTTCAATCCTTGAAGGGTACATCCTCACAAAGAGGAGCGTCTTGCCTCAACAAGGTCTTCATCCTTGGAATACGCGTCCTCTCTTGGAAGAACGTCTTGCTTCGACAAGGGTTTTCATCCTTGGAGGGCGCGTCCTCACAAAGTGGAGCGTCTTACCTCGACAAGGATTTTCATCCTTGGATGATGCGTCCTTACAAAGAGGAGCATCTTACCTCAACAAGGTCTTCATCCTTGGAGGACGCATTTTCTTTTGGAGGAACGTCTTACCTCGATAAGGGTTTTAATCCTTGCAAGGTGCGTCCTCACAACAAAGAGCGTCGACCTCGATAAGATCCCCATCATTGGAGAGCGCGTCCTCTCTCGGAGAAGTATTTATCTCGACAAGGTCTTAATCCATGGAGGGCGCGTCCTTTGTAGGATGAACGTCTTACCTCAACAAGGTCTCAATCCCTAAAGGGTGCATCCTCACAACGAGTAGCGTCTACCTCGACAAGGTCTCCATCCTTAGAGGGCGCGTCCTCTCTAGGAGGAGTCTTTACCTCGACAAGGTCTTCATCCTTGGAGGGCGCGTCCTTTATCGGAGGAACGTCTTACCTCGATAAGTGTTTCATCCTTGGAGGATGCGTCCTCTCTAAGAGGAGCCTCTACCTCGACAAGGATCTTGTACAAAACCTTCATGTATCAAAACTAATTCCAAGACCAATGTTTTTGGACAGTTTTTAGAGCCTTTTCAACAAAAATTCATAAAATATCTTCAAGGTCAATATTTTGGAGGAATTCTTGAATCTAGATCAAAATCAAAATCCCGGGGATCTTCGATCATCATCTTTTCACTTGAGGGCGCGTCCTCATTATTGGGAGCATCTACCTCAGGACAAGGCAAAACTTCAGCCATTGCAGAGCCTGGGGGCACGTCCTCCGTTGGAGGATCATCAACCTCAGGACAAGGCAATGCTTCCAACATTGCACATCATGAGGGTGCGTCCTCCCTTGGACGAGCATCAACCTCCCATAAACTTTTCATCATTTCATTCCTTGAGGGTGCATCCTCCTTTAGGGGAGCATATTAGGCCTTTAATGAACTGTAGAGGGGGGTGAATACAGTTAAATAATCAAATTGAAATAACAAATAGAATTGGATCAATAGTTTTTATTATTGATGTATAAAAACTGATTACAATACTCTCTCAAAGGATGAACAAATATCCTTGAGAGCTGCTAGGTTATATGAATGATATAAAAATTCATAACACATCATGTGTAAATCTAATATGTGCTTATATACTGCACAGTTACAAAATCAATAAGGAATCATATTATAATACAATAAGGAATCCTATAACATATCCATCTGTTGATTGATACAATAAGTAAATTCCTACACCGACATATATTCTGCAAATAATTCCTTCTTTGATATCTCCTGGTTTTCAACTCGACAGATACTGATATGAATAAATCCTGATGACAAAAGGTGATCAGCAAATAGTGATGGTAAATACTGATGACGTCATCACTGTCAAATACTGATATCAAATGCTTATCAATAAACTCTGATAGTTTAAATACTGATATCATCAATTTCTTATAACAATATCCATCAACTTGTGTATTATGAAATATGTACAAGTTCCTAATTGATAATGTCAAACTATCTAAATACAGAGATACAAACAAGTAATCTAACTTACAGTCAGTTCTGTCAGACTTTAAGTCCAGTCTTTGTAATAAACAAGAAAATTCTATATATATTTTGTGATATATATAATAAATATTCTTTGTTTAATAAAATTTAAAATGTGTTGCCATGATTTGTTGTATATTAGGTATTAATTTTAGTCCTGCAAGGACCAGGTTATTTTTCCAATAGTTGTGTTGTATTCGAAATGCATTTATATGAATCGATCCGCAATCTGGATGCCTTTTAGATTACATTTCTTCCGTGTTACATGTTAAAACTTGTTTTATGGTTGTTTTTGCATATTATCTTTGTTTTCGGGGTTTATATTAAATTAGAAAGTATTTTGTTATCCCAAAAATTATCGGACCGGGACCCGACTGGGACGTTAAAGCCCACAAAATCTGTACTAATATTTTTATAAAATCAGGGACTACTCGAATAGTCCATATTTTTGTATTTTTGAAATGTACTTAATTTTCGGGGAATTTTGACTTAAATATTGTATTTATCGATAAATTATCTTTTTACAGCTTTTCCCTATAAATTATTATTTTCAGGGCTTTTGATATAAATTATACGAGAAAGAGGTACCGCTTTGTGATTTATCAGGTGCGTTTGTGTAAATATAAATACGCCTCATATTTATTTGATTGCAGTTAGTCTTTATCCAAACAAGCAGATATATATCAGTTTTTTTGTTTATATTTTTACTTTTTAGTTTTTGAAATTCCAAATTCAAAGATTCAAGCTTTCTGATCAAACCATTAATCCGTTGATCAAGTTCTTAGTACAGTTGCGAAGCTCGTATCGAGACAATCGTATCCATATACAAATCTCCGAATAAGGTTGAATATTTATCGATTTCATATTTTCAAAATTTTCATTTAAATTCGACTTTTGAATTGGAGGAATTGTTTGAACGTTTTGTTGATTATATATGATTCCTGAGATCATGGGGATCATTTTGATATATAGCTTGTATGATTTTGATTCGAATTCAGCCCAAACCGAGTTCTTGGTTTCTGAGAATTTTTATTTTCCAATTTCGGGATTGCCCGAGTGTTGGTTGTTAGTTTTGATTACATAAATAGATTATAGGAATTATTAGCTTTATTTTTATATTAAGATCACTGATTTTGATGTAAAAACGAGTGAAAATGATAATTGGCCGGAAAACTCGATAGTTTGCCGGTGTTCATGGTGTTTTTTTATCGGAATTCACGATCTAGGGTTTGTTTACTGCAGTTGATGTGTTGGCTGAATTGCTGAGGAGAATTTGAATTAATTAGGCTAAAAACTGTGAAGTTTGGAGGTGATTTGACCCCCGATTGGTGTCACCGCAATCCGGCAAAAGTCACCGGATTCTGGGTTCAACCCAGTTTCCGGTCGGCTTTAAACCCGACCCGGCTGTAATATCCGGGATATATCGTGTTATTATTTTTATGAATAAATAATTATCATATGATCATTATGTGAATTTTGGTGAATTATCTGATGATTGATATTGATATTTATATGTTTATATGTGATAAAATTTGAGTATTTTAATTTTAATATGTCCAGAATAAAGTATAGATAATTTTGATATATTTCTTGTAATTTTTGGATTGTTATATGATTTATAGATTTAATAATTATTTTTCTAAATAATTATAAAACTATTTTATAAAATTGGGAATCGTCCAACTTCAACTATTTTTGCGTTTGTACAACCCGAAACTCTTCGAAAAACTCCTTCCTAACCTAATCTCACTATTCTGAACATTTTTCGTGTTTTGACTTTTCAATCCGGAGTACGGTTTGACCCGTACGAGTCCCGGCGCAATTTTTTTAATACGATAGTCGTTTCAATAGATCAATAAAACCCGTATTCTCGAGAGACAGGATATTTTTACATTATTTTCTCATAGAGTGTTTTATAAGAAGCCCGGTTTTGATAATTATCCAAAACTGGTATCAAATTGGATCATTTTTGCAGTTACTTAGCGGCTAAGTAATCTATTTTCGAATCCAATATGATCCAACGGGTATTAATATTCCATGAGTATAAATAGCCTTTTTCTTATTTCATTTTATTCGTATAATCATAAACAAACAGTTAAAACAGATAATTTACGGAGAAAACTCAAATATTCGTCGCGTTCTTGAAGATCAAACCTAAAAACGAAGGTGTTATCGAAATCGAAATCAAGCGTGCAAATAACCGAATCGAAGCTCTGGAAAAGTACTTTCAGAATCAACCATCACTTTCAATGCAGAAATTAAGGGTAATTTCCTAGTTAATTATTTTAATTTGAATTAATTAATGCTTAAAATTTGAATTTTTGATTTTGATGTTGTTTGTATGATTTGATGATTGTATCTTGTAGATAATTTTGTACTGATCATTTTTCTATATTATATGTTGAATTTGGAGTTCAATAACATATAGAAAAAGGGGTTTGATCTTCGAATTCATAAAATAGGGTTTATGTTCATATGAATATTTTCAATTGAAATAGGGGTTTCATTTGTGATGATTTTGGGTTGAAATAAATTGCACCAACATATAGATCATATAAAAACAATCTTTTTCGTATATACGATTGTGATGTTTGACCCCTGGAAGGGCTTCGCAGGAAAACACAGAAAAACGGCGGCGTACTTTTTCCGGTCGATTTTCCGATCGATTTATTGATTGATTGGACGAATCGTTGGCAAGAATAAGTTCTTGGGAGCAAGGAGAATATATCCTGTTGTTTCGATGCTTTTCTGGATCGTTTTTGAGTCACCGGAAAAGCTCGTGGTCGTCGTTAATGGCGACTGTCGGCGAGAAGGTGGGGTAGACGACAGAAATGCTGTTTGACCTCCCTGGTTTGCAAAGTTTTGCATTTCAGTCCCGCGGTTTTTCAAAAATCACAAAAAATAGATTTTTGTTTTATATATTTTCAAAAATGATATAATCTACTTATATTATTTTCAGAAAATAGATTTTAATTTTTTTATATTTAAAAATTTATTATTTATTATTCTAAAAATTATTTTTAATTCAAAAATAAATCTAAATTATTTAATTAAATAATTTTTGTTGATAATTAATTATTTAATTAGTAAATTAATTTAAATATTAATTGATTAATTGGTTTAATTAGTTATTAATTAATTTTAATTGATTATTTAATTAGATTTAATTATTTCTTTTGATTTAAAAATTCCGAAAAAATAGTTTCGAGCTTTAAAATATTATTCTAAATTATTTTCAAGGCTCGATAATTATTATTAAATGATTTTAAAGTCAGATTCGGGGTTCAAACCTTGTTATTTAATTATAAAATGATTCGATGACCTGTTATAATTCCAAAAAATGTTCAAAAATTCGTATTAAATACCTGAAAAATCATTTTAACCTCGAATCTTCTTTGAACGTTTGTTTTGATCAAATATATTACATGCTATGTGCTATATATGAACAGATCGATGTATAATAGGCCTGTATGTGCATTGTTTGATAGTTTTTATCGTAACTTTCAATTCGTAAGTCGGATTTGGGTGAAACGAAGGGTAGATAGAAGGTTGTAATGAATAGAACGAGATGAGAATAATTAATGATAAATATATGTGATGTCTAACAGAGGAAGCGAGACATAGAAAGGGAAAGTAAGTGGTCAGTGAGTGAGAATCAATATACGTGTGCAAGTGAAGTGAAAGCGGATTGAGATAAGACATGTATTTCCGTTCATCCTTGGTATACTGCAATTATTTATTGAACCATCTTGATATGTATTGGGATAGTTCTATGTTATATTGCAAGTACTTTGAAATGTTTAACCCTAGACCCTGATTCTTGTTACTGATCTTTGAGCCGTAAGCCTTATTCTTTGTAAACCATTCATTATTGAATTCCCGGATACGAACTACACATATACGATAATACTCCACAAATATATATATACTACATACAGATTCCTGAAATGGAATTTCTTAACATACGAACCTTCATACCTTGTATAATAGAAGACCAATCCTTGTAAACACTAAACCCTTGGTCTTCTACCTTCTGAATTCTTTCCTTGGCTGAAAGCCATCCTTCATGTTTACCTTGTTTTACCTTCATGGTGTTATGATTCACCTTATGCTTCAAGATAAATGTTATTTGTGATTCAGTTTATTGATTTACATTAGTGCATGACTGATCAGCAGCCTAACCTTGGTTTTTAAAATAAAAGTAAATATCCAATTCTAATCATTGCTTATTGAGAAACTTGATTCCTTATATCATTATAATTGATCATTGTTTAATCTCAGTGTTGTCATTATGACTTGATGAGTTAGTTAGCCCACTCTTGTAAATCTGTTTATGTTCTTTTCCAGTTAAAAAGGAAACTGGTGGTAGCAAGGATCCCCATACAAGTGTTTGAGCTAGGTTTCCACGTTGAAATGGAATAATCTAGCAGAGGATGTTTGTCTTAATTTATGTTTAAAATTGTAAGACTATTTTACTTTCAGTTGTAAGATAAATAAATTGGGATTTGGTACATTATAATATAAATAAGTTTGTGGCTTATGGGCATATATACTTTAAACTGTTGTGATCCGTGGCTGTGGTAAGTAGCGTCATTATATATATATTATTTCCATAAACAGGTTTATATATGGTATGTGTGTGTTGTGGACCCCAAACTTCTGACCCGGGTTTAGAGGGCGCCACAGGTTTGGTATTAGAGCTACCGTTTAAAAGTCACTGCCACAAGCCTAGATTGTCGGGAATGGGTAGAGGGTTAAGATTAAGATTAAGAAATACAGAAATAGGATGTCGAGAGTTTGAGTGTGACTATATGATAGGTTTTGGTATGATTCATGTTGAGATTCGAGATTCTTATCTAGCAACATGATTTTTAGATAGCAACGATGACAAATTCCTTTATTCCGGTATCATCTAATCATTCGGAGCCTTCAGTTTGAAGGCCGTCATCTGATCTATGCCATGCTCTTCCACCAGTGTAACACCCCCAGATCCGGGGTCAGGGATCCGGGTCGTCACGGTCTTTCTTTCCACAATATCACTTCACTTAATTAATAATAAATAACCTCATGCTGTGACCCCATACTAACACACACCACAACCCGTTATAGTCTCAGAGATGAAATTAAAATAAGTACAAGTCCTTGAATCCACAATTTAAAAGTTATTACAACCCAAAATGATTACTTGATAAATTTACAGTTAATTGCCATTATCTGCCACAAGTTATAATTATACAATATTTGGTTCCCAAAAATAGAATGCCTGATCTACCAATAGATCTACCTCTGCAGCTATAGCAGCTACAATATCAACGGGAAGACGCGGGACGCTTCCTACGCGCTTGCGCTGGGTCTGCTTGAGTCTGACCATCTTTCCTAACTATTGTTGTGTGATGAAGAAATGAAGCAAGAGTGAGCATTACAGCTCGCAAGATAATATATAGTGTAAACAATAATGCAAGTATCTAAATGGATAACTTACTAGAATCCTTTATCAAGTGTAAGGTAATTACTTACTGGATATAAGCTTAAAGGAAGATGAATTTACCAGTTACTTCACTATACTTATACCATTTTTAGAAATCTACTTGAACTACTACTGTTCAAAGTATAATAAGTTTCAAAAGGTCATCCCATAGATGAGACCACAAGTTAAACTTGAATAGATTCAATCTTTGAAATATTTTTAAAGGAAATGAAGTTACGAGATACTTCATTCAATGGAAACACCATTATAACTGTTTGACCCTGTCAATGCTTCGGCAACCACCCATTCGTAGCCTTTCGATCGAAATGCTACGGATAGTGTGCAGAATTATCCAACTGGATGATGAACTCATTACGGGAGTTTGTCGCGCCAGGAAGACCACTTACGATGATCAGTCGCAGTAGTACAACCCCACCATTTCCTACATGTAGAGGAGAACCTGTCGGATTTACTTGTCAACCGAACACTGGACTCCTAAGGAATGTATCGTCTTGCGGAACTTCCAGGCCATTTGGGCCAATATAATAAGGCTGGGCCGGCGCCATTCGACCACTTACGCCACTCCTAGTTCAAATGAAATCCATGAATCTGAAACGTAAAGCTCGTCCCCACTTTCCCCAAGTAGAAACTTGTTGATACGGCTCCACCAAGAAGTCGTATCTAGTTGGAAAGGAAAACTCACCGATATTTCACAGGCGATGTCGGTTAATGGATTAACTTGTTCCAAGAATTTTACTTCCCGAGTATTGGGTAAGTAATCAAAAAAACTCTTTTATCAAAATAGCAACCTTGTTGCGAATATAAAACACACCACAGAGCCGGATCCCTCAGGTTTTGAGCGAATATTTAAATCCCCTTTGAAGGGAAGATCTTAAATATATAAAAAATGAGTTTTGGGGTCCGCTCTAACTTTTAAAATCATTTTGAAGACTCGCAAACATTTTTTAAGAATGTTTGGAGTGATGCTGATTTAATAAAATAAATCAGTCCCAATATATTAGGAAATATCTGAATATTATTATTTAAATAATATTCTCATAAAGAATAATCTTTCTAAAAATAATTGAAGTAGAAGTTTTAAAACTTATACTTGCAATGATTATTAAATAACCAAAGATATACTTATACGGAAGTACTATCTTTATTTGATTAATCAAAAGTGAGTTTGATCATCGACACATTATTCCTTAATAAAATAAAGAATAATAATTAGCAATTAATCGGAGTCATAAGTCCTCGAATGAATATTCAAAATAATATTCGTTAATAAAATAAACGGAGTCATAAGCCCTCGAATGAATATTCAAAATAATATTCAATAATAAAATAAACGGGGTCATAAGCCCTCGAATGAATATTCAAAATAATATTCAATAATGAAATAAACGGGGTCATAAGCCCTCGAATGAATATTCAAAATAATATTCAATAATAAAATAAACGGGGTCATAAGCCCTCGAATTAATATTCAAAATAATATTCAATAATGAAATAAACGGGGTCATAAGCCCTCGAATGAATATTCAAAATAATATTCAATAATGAAATAAACGGGGTCATAAGCCCTCGAATGAATATTCAAAATAATATTCAATAATAAAATAAATGGGGTCATAAGCCCTCGAATGAATATTCAAAATAATATTCATTAATAAAATAAAGTTATCGAATAAATCTTATTTGATTCATAGTTTTAAAAACTATTCATATATATATATATATAAATATATATATATATTATACTCGGGAGCATCGACTCCCGGTTTTAGAAAAATGTACTCCTTTGGGTCCCCTATACTATGGATATATGCAAATTACCGCTTATCTCTAGCATAGGTATTATCAACTGAATCAACAGATATATGTATCAAGAATACGAAACAGGCATGCATATATACCATATCACATGCTACAATATATCGCAAGAATTTGCTAATTAACCATCATGCATCTATCACAAGATAATGCATATACAAATGTATACATCACAACAACAGTATAACGGGTAGAAAACTTGCCTGACCGACTGGGGGTTATAAATGGCTTGGGACGAGTCTGGTAACCTATAAACAACATATAAGTTGGAATTAAACCAAAGTCACTTATAAATCTATACTTTAACCAATTTAGACTCTAACGCTCGCTTTGCGCTTACTGATTCTCTTAAGTCGCTCGACTACCCTCGGCTCCACCATTTTTAATAAATTAATCATTAAGAGTTTTAAGGCGATTCTTTCGCGAGTGTCTTACCAACTGCCTAATACATTTTACATAAATTTTTCATACTCCAATTAGTCCTTTTAGGTCTTTAACCTATGTTTCAAGGTAAGGCGAGGGGTAATGGTCTGTTCGCAAAACGCCGTTACTAAAAATGATCGTTTCTCCTAAACCGTACATCGGAATCAAACGAACTACATATCAAAACGAAGCTCGTAACATGATCTATATAATCATGGAAATGGTCAAAACCTAGCAGTGAGTTCACGGGTCCTAATGTTAAGAACAAAAACAGTCTAAAGTAAATCGGACATTACGACGGCTATGTTTACGCGATTACCCAAATTTATACCACTCCAAATCAACCCACAATCAACATCCCAATCAAAACTCCATCCATACTTCACCATAACAGCCCCAACAACTCAACATTATCCATTTATACTATTCTCAAACATGAATTTAAACTATACTTAAGTTCATTAATCAACAATCCAAGAATTATAACTCCAAAAACTTCACAAAACCAACTAACCTCTACATACACAACAATCAAGCCTCTCATGAATTATAACAACAAAACTAAACCTAATACTCAAGTAAAGTTAGGGTTTGGAGGGGTTATACCTTCCTTGGAGAGTGGAGAATCAAGTAATTAGCTTGGAATCACCCTTAAAAGTCCTTATCCAAGCTTAATGTAAACAAAAACTCAAGAACAAAAATTTTAGTTCTTGAAAAACACTATTCACCATCTTCTTCCATGATTTTTAGGAAGATATTGTGAATGATTTAGGAGCTCAAACTTATAGGATAGCTATATCTATGCATAAGGAGTCTTAGATAATTACCTTGCTAATTAACAAAGCTTGGAACTAGGATTTTGAATTTTCTTTCTTTGAAGAAGAAAAAAAGCCGAGAGCTTTTGAATGAAGAAGGTGAAATAACTTTGTGTTTTTGGTGAAAATGAAATGTTTTGGCTTGGTTGGTTGCTTTTGATTTGTTTTGTTTTGTTTTATTACCTTTTACCATGGTAACTTTTGTGTGGTTCTAAATCAACCAACAACACACTTTGCTTTGGTCATGCTTAAGTCACCATGTGATGTCACCCTCCCACCTTTGTCCTCTTCTTATTGGTTTGATGACATCATCCCCACTAACCTCTTCGATTAGCTTCTAATTACTTGGCTAATGACCGCTGATCTGTTATACGGTTCGCTTAACTTTTGTTTTCGTTTATCGTTTGAGGGATCATACCCGGGATCTTATTACTTGGGTTTCCTTAACCTTTCTCAATACATTATATTCCTTTTATGATCCTCTCTTAAAATCCTTGAATTTAAATCCTTTTTATCCTGTTACCTTATACTCAATTCTTCCGATATCTGGTGGTTTTTCGGGAAAAATCAAAGTGTTCGGATTTGGATTCTGACGATCTTTACATACACTCATTTATCATAAAGAGTACTAATACGATCTCAAAATAACAATAAAAGAACCCCTACATAGTGTGACATGAAAAGTTTTCTTATTCAGCAATATCAGCAAAAACACTATTCATAAGGGTTACAAAAAGTTCAAAATTTTGGGGTTATTATAGTCTCCCCTCCTTAAAAGGATTCTGTCCCGGAATCAAATAGAAAACAAATGGGGGTACTTTTCTAGCATTGCGCTCTCTAGTTCCCAAGTTGATTCTTCCACATTATGATTCTGCCATAGCACTCTGACTAGCTTGATCATTTTGTTCCGAAGCACCTGCTCCTTCTTATCCATAATCTTTACTGGTTTCTCCACGTAAGTCAGATTTGGTTGCATATCCGCATGCTCGTACTCCACTATGTGTCAGGCATCCCGATGATACTTCCTTAGCATTGACACATGGAACATATTATGAACTTGTTGTAGGTTCGGGGGTAAGGCTAGCTCGTAAGCCAACTTCCCAATCCGTCTTAGTATCTCAAAAGGTCCAATGTATCTTGGGCTTAGTTTTCCTTTCTTTCCGAAACTCATTAACCCCTTCCAAGGGGATACTTTTAGTAGTACTAAGTCCCCTACTCCATACTCCTTGTCCTTTCGGGCTAGGTCTGCATATTTCTTCTATCTGTCTTGGGCTGCTATCAGCCGTCCTCTGATGAGATCCACTATGTCTTTGGTCCTTTGGACCACTTCGGGTCCGAGCATCTTCCGCTCCCCTACTTCATCCCAGTATAAGGGAGATCGACACCTTCTTCCGTACAGGGCCTCATAAGGCGGCATTCCGATGCTAGCATGAAAGCTATTGTTATAAGAAAATTCGATCAACGGTAAGTGATCATCCCAACTTTCTTTAAAGTCTATTGCACAGACTCTCAACATATCCTCTAGTGTCTGGATGGTCCTTTCACTCTGCCCATCCGTCTGGGGATGGTAAGCGGTACTCATATTTAACTTGGTCCCCGCACATTCTTGAAAGCTCCTCCAAAATCTGGAGTTGAACATGGGGTCTCGGTCTGAGACAATGGACGCTGGGACTCCATGTCGCGTCACTATTTCCTTAAGGTAAATGTCCACCAGTCTATCGACTGTGTATCTCTCATTGATAGGAATGAAATGAGCTGACTTTGTCAGTCGGTCTATAATCACCCATATGGCATCATGGTTGGCTTTCGTCCTTGGTAAACCGACAACAAAATCCATGGCTATCTGTTCCCATTTCCATTCGGGAATCTCCAGGGGTCGTAAAAGTCCACTGGGTCTCTGGTGCTCTTCCTTTACTCTTTGGAAAGTCAAACATTTGCTTACCCATTCTGCTACGTCCCTCTTCATGTTGGGCCACCAGTAATATTCCTTCAAATCCCTATACATCTTGGTGCTTCCCGGGTGAATCGAATATCTTGAACTATGGCTTTCATCCAAAATCTCATCTTTAAGCTCTTGAACGTTCGGAACCCAAATCCGGTAGGAGTACCTCATTATCCCCTTATCATCTTTCTCAGTATGGGTCTCTTCTCCAGTCATTGACTCTCTACCTTCATTTATTATTTTCTCTTGGCACAATCTGATCTTTTCCAATAACTCTGGCTGCATTGAGATCTCAAACAGCTTTTCAGTTCCGGTTCCGGTTACCTTTACTTCGATTTCCATCCTCTCGAAATCCTTTATCAATTCTTCCGAAATCATTATCATTCTGAGTCTTTCCTTTCTAATAAGGGCATCAGCCACCACATTGGCTTTCCCCGGATGATAGAGAATCTCACAATCATAGTCCTTGATTAGCTCTAACCATCTCCTCTGGCGCATGTTGAGCTCTTTCTGCGTAAATATGTACTTGAGGCTCTTATGGTCTGTGAAAATCTCGCACTTCTCTCCATACAAGTAGTGCCTCCAAATTTTTAGGGCAAAAACTATTGCTGCGAGCTCAAGGTCATGAGTAGGATATCTAATCTCGTATTCCTTCAGTTGTCTCGACGCATACGCAATCACTTTACCGTGCCGCATAAGCACACACCCTAATCCTTTGTGCGACGCGTCACTATATATCACAAAATCTCCTTTTCCGTCTGGCAATGCCAACACCGGGGCCGTTACCAACCTTTTCTTTAATTCCTGAAAACTGTTCTCGCATTTCTCCGTCCATTCAAACTTCTCTATCTTACGAGTAAGTCGTGTCAAAGGGGCTGCGATCTTCGCAAAGTCCTGTACAAATCTATGATAGTAGCCAGCCAATCCTATGAAACTCCTTACCTCTGTGGGTGTGGTTGGCCTTTCCCAATTTGAGACCGCCTCTATCTTGGAGGGGTCGACCAATACTCCTTCTTTATTGATCACATGTCCTAAAAACTATACTTCATTCCGCCAGAATTCACACTTCGAGAATTTGGCATATAACCGTTCCTCTCTGAGTATTCCTAGAGCTATCCTCAAATGCTCTGCATGCTCTGCCTCAGTCCTTGAGTAGATTAAAATATCATCGATAAAAACTATCACACACTTGTCCAAGTACTTCTTGAATACACTGTTCATTAAGTCCATGAAAGCCGCTGGGGCGTTGGTTAATCCAAAGGACATTACTAAGAACTCATAGTGCCCATACCTAGTACGGAACGTTGTCTTGGGAATATCTTCCGGTTTAATCTTTAGTTGGTGATATCCAGTTCTCAGGTCAATCTTGGAAAAATAAACAGCATCCTTTAGCTAGTCGAACAGATCGTCTATTCTAGGTAACGGGTACCTGTTCTTTATGGTTAGCTTGTTCAACTCTCGATAGTCGATGCACAGCCTCATGCTCCCATCCTTCTTCTTAACAAATAACACTGGTGCTCCCCACGGAGAGACACTGGGTCTTATCATACCCTTATCCAAAAGTTCCTGCAATTGGGTAGCTAATTCCTTCATTTCTAATGGGGCTAACCGGTAAGGTGCTTTTGAAACTGGCGCCGTCCTTGGGGCCAACTCAATAGCAAATTCAATCACTCTATCGGGTGGTAATCCCGAAAGGTCTTGTGGGAATACGTCTTCAAATTCGTTGACTACCGGAATATCTTGTAAGTTGGGCACCTCCTTCTGGGTGTCCACCACATAGGCTAGGTAAGCCTCATTTCCTTTTCGTAGCATCCTTCTGGCCTGGGCCATAGTCAAAAATTTATGCGTCTGCCTCTTTCCTCTAAATATGACTTCTTTCTTTCCTGGGATATTTAACTTAACTTTCTTCCCCTTACAGTCTATCTGAGCATCATTACTAGATAGCCAGTCCATTCCCAAAATTACATCAAACTCTCCTAATTTAAAAGGAATCAGATCAACACTAAAAGATTGCTCCCCTATGCCTAACTCACAGGCGGGGTGAATCTGGTTAACAGGAATAATTTCATGATTGGCTATTTCTACTTGTAAGGGTTTTATCAAGGGTTCAGCCTTAAGTCTTAACGTACGCGCAAGGTCCTTTGATATAAAAGATTTATTTGCTCCTGAATCAAATAAAACGTTTGCACTGACTGAATTTAGAGAAAGGGTACCTTCTATCACATCTGAGTCTTTCATAGCATCCTGGACTGTCATGTTGAAAGTCGTCGCAGTAGGTGGCTTATTGGAGGCAGCCCTGCTGGCTCCTGAAGCTGCTGGTTTGTTCATTGGGCATTCCTTCTTCCAATGACCCGGGCGTCCACACTGATGACAAGTGGTGGTTGGAATGACGGCATGGGCTGACGAAGGGCATTTGTGGGAATAGTGGCCCACTTGCCCACACTTAAAGCAGGTTATTGGCTTTCCCTTACATTCCCCAGAATGCATCCTTCCACAAGTGTTACAGGCTGGCAATGGGGGTCGAGACTGGTTGGAATAGGACATTCTTGACTTCTGGCCGCTCTGGCTCACATTCACACTCATTGGCCGCTTAAACCCAGTGTTCTTTCCCGGTAGGGACACTGCTTCTCGATTAAATCTAGTTGGGAAGCTCCTTCCTGCGGAACCTCCACCCATGCTCATGCTTTTCCTCTTTATTCCCTTCTTCTCTCTTTCCTTCTGCATCTGTTCACTTCCGGCTTCTACAATTGTTGCCTTTTGCACCAGAGTGGCATAATCAGTAAGCTTAAGGATTGTCACCCTATTCAGAATCCACGGTTTCAGTCCCTGCTGAAACCTCCTAGCTTTCTTTTCCTCGGTGCTCACAAACTCCGGCACAAACCTTGATAACTCAGTAAATTTCGCTTCGTACTCTGCTACAGATAAGTTATTCTGCTTTAGCTCCAAGAACTTGAGCTCCATCCGGTTTTCCATAAACCTCGGGAAATATTTTTCCAGAAACAACTGACTGAATCTCTCCCAGGTTATAATAGCATCTGTCTCCATGTTTTTCTTGGCCTCCCACCAGTAGTTAGCCTCTCCTTTCAGAAGGTAGGTAGCAAATACAGTCTTCTGTGCCTCATCAATACTCAGAATCTCAAAGGATTTCTCCATTTCCTTTAACCATGCCCTTGCCTCAACTGGGTCGGCTGATCCGTGGAACTCAGGGGGCTTAAGGGACTTAAAAGCCCTGAAAGAGTTTGCCACACCATTGTTATTTCCTTGAGGGGGTGGGTTGGGTTGACGTTCCAAGTTCTGCCTTAGTAGTTGCATGAACTGGCCCATGGGATCCATGCATGGGTTTGGTAGTGGTTGCTCAACCTCAGTTTCTCCTTCCTCAGCCTATATCTCAAATCCCTCAACATCATATGTTTCATCCTCCTCTTCATACAGGGAGTCATCCTGTTCAACATAATCCTCGTCTTCCTCTTCACTGTGTTCCTGGTTCCTATCGTCCTGGTTATGGCTTCCCTGGTCCTCAAATCCAGGGTTCGCCCTAGTTCCAATCTTTCTTGATGGCATGATACTGATAATAAAAAAATTATTGGAAAATTCAACGTTAGGTCACAATCATACACAATATTATGCCTTGCACAGTTCTATAATGGGGAGAATGTATCTCGCAATTCTATTATTTTATGACAGTTCTAATAAGAATTGCAGTAATAATAATGATAAAAATAGTGATCTCGTCACTAAGGAACTGAACTGAAAGAAAACAAATATATACATAATGCGAGAAATACATAGTTTGATCTGGTCAAAAGTACAACAGTGCTGCAGCCATCTGTCCCAAAAGTGATACACAATAGTCTATCTGTCTAGTCAGAAAAAGGGATGCTATATACAAGTCAACTATCCCAGAAAATTGGCTCTTACTAAGGCCTCGACTAACTAGACAACTAGACTATCCCATCGTCAGTCCTGAATCACACACCGGAGCGGGTCAGCTCTCACACTCTTTCCATCGCACGATGGAAGATATAGTCGGCTTGCCGCCTGGAGATCCTACCATGCCTGTCCCCCTGGTGCGATCTGATTCTCGCTCGGGACGTGAGCTCTATCCCCGTCAGCTCCCTCCTCAAGGATCGGGGTATAGTAGCCCTAGTCTCATATGCTCGGGTACGCCTACCCGCCCTCTCCGCATCCAACTCCCTCCTGACCTCATCCAGTCGGGCCTCAGCAACAGCCACTCGGGTCCTCAGTACATCCTGAACATAGCTGTGGGCTAACAAAGACTGCCTATGGGCAGGGTCGAGAGGTGGTGAATCCGGAGCCGCTGGGGGTGCCTCCTCGGTCTGCCTAGGCTCGAAAGTATGGGTCTCTGAGCTGTCATCATATGGGCTCCAGGATAGTGGTGGAGGGGTAGGAGCTCTGACCACCGGGAGTGAGGGTAAAGGGGTACCAGTGTACACTACCATAGCTCCGACACGCCCCTCAGCTACTTGGACCTCATCCGGGTCCTCCTCATCTGAAATAGCAATGACCTTTGTCTCTGACTCCTCTGAGGGGTACTCCTCATCCTCCTCCATCTCAGGCTCCTCCTGATCCTCGCATCTAGCAGTGCCTTATCATGCTCACGCTCGAACATCTCAGGGTCCTCTATCTCATGTGCCTACACATTAAACGAGCTAAGTTACTATCATGATACTTATAAGGGTTCCCGTAAGGGTTTTAACTGTCAGCGCTACTTTAAGTAGTCCGACCATGAACTTGGCAAGAGTTCTTATTATCTTTGTGAGTTTATTATTATATCGTCGCATTATCTCTGAGGTTTATAACGCTTGGCTCTGATACCATTTCTGTAACACCCCTAGATCCGGGGTCAGGGATCCGGGTCGTCACGGTCTTTCTTTCCACAATATCACTTCACTTAATTAATAATAAATAACCTCATGCTGTGACCCCACACTAACACACACCACATCCCGTTATAGTCTCAGAGATGAAATTGAAATAAGTACAAGTCCTTGAATCCACAATTTAAAAGTTATTACAACCCAAAATGATTACTTGATAAATTTACAGTTAATTGCCATTATCTGCCACAAGTTATAATTATACAATATTTGGTTCCCAAAAATAGAATGCCTGATCTACCAATAGATCTACCTCTGCAGCTATAACAGCTACAACATCAACGGGAAGACGCGGGACGCTTCCCACGCGCTTGCGCTGGGTCTGCTTGAGTCTGGCCATCTTTGCTAACTGTTGTTGTGTGATGAAGAAATGAAGCAAGAGTGAGCATTACAGCTCGCAAGATAATATATAGTGTAAACAATAATGCAAGTATCTAAATGGATAACTTACTAGAATCCTTTATCAAGTGTAAGGTAATTACTTACTGGATATAAGCTTAAAGGAAGATGAATTTACCAGTTACTTCACTATACTTATACCATTTTTAGAAATCTACTTGAACTACTACTGTCCAAAGTATAATAAGTTTCAAAAGGTCATCCCATAGATGAGACCACAAGTTAAAACTTGAATAGATTCAATCTTTGAAATATTTTTAAAGGAAATGAAGTTACGAGATACTTCATTCAATGGAAACACCATTATAACTGTTTGACCCTGTCAATGCTTCGGCAACCACCCATTCGTAGCCTTTCGATCGAAATGCTACGGATAGTGTTGCAGAATTATCCAACTGGATGATGAACTCATTACGGGAGTTTGTCGCGCCAGGAAGACCACTTATGATGACCAGTCGCAGTAGTACAACCCCACCATTTTTTACATATAGAGGAGAACCTGTCGGATTTACTTGTCAACCGAACACTGGACTCCTAAGGAATGTACCGTCTTGCGGAACTTCCAGGCCATTTGGGCCAATATAATAAGGCTGGGCCGGCGCCACACGACCACTTACGCCACTCCTAGTTCAGATGAAATCCATGACTCTGAAACGTAAAGCTCGTCCCCACTTTCCCCAAGTAGAAACTTGTTGATACGGCTCCACCAAGAAGTCGTATCTAGTTGGAAAGGAAAACTCACCGATATTTCCCAGGCGATGCCTGTTAATGGATTAACTTGTTCCAAGAATTTTACTTCCCGAGTATTGGGTAAGTAATCAAAAAAACTCTTTTATCAAAATAGCAACCTTGTTGCGAATATAAAACACACCACAGAGCCGGATCCCTCAGGTTTTGAGCGAATATTTAAATCCCCTTTGAAGGGAAGATCTTAAATATATAAAAAATGAGTTTTGGGGTCCGCTATAACTTTTAAAATCATTTTGAAGACTCGCAAACATTTTTTAAGAATGTTTGGAGTTATGCTGATTTAATAAAATAAATCAGTCCCAATATATTAGAAAATATCTGAATATTATTATTTAAATAATATTCTCATAAAGAATAATCTTTCTAAAAATAATTGAAGTAGAAGTTTTAAAACTTATACTTGCAATGATTATTAAATAACCAAAGATATATACTTATATGAAAGTACTATCTTTATTTGAATAATCAAAAGTGAGTTTGATCATCGACACATTATTCCTTAATAAAATAATGAATAATAATAATTAGCAATTGATCGGAGTCATAAGTCCTCAAATGAATATTCAAAATAATATTCGTTAACAAAATAAACAGAGTCATAAGCCCTCGAATGAATATTCAAAATAATATTCAATAATAAAATGAACGGGGTCATAAGCCCTCAAATGAATATTCAAAATAATATTCAATAATGAAATAAACGGGGTCATAAGCCCTCGATTGAATATTCAAAATAATATTCAATAATAAAATAAATGGGGTCATAAGCCCTCGAATGAATATTAAAAATAATATTCAATAATGAAATAAACGGGGTCATAAGCCCTCGAATAAATATTCAAAATAATATTCAATAATGAAATAAACGGGGTCATAAGCCCTCGAATGAATATTCAAAATAATATTCAATAATAAAATAAACGGGGTCATAAGCCCTCGAATGAATATTCAAAATAATATTCATTAATAAAATAAAGTTATCGAATAAACCTTATTTGATTCATAGTTTTAAAAACAATTCATATATATATATATATAAATAAATAAATATATATATATATATATATATTATACTCGGGAGCATCGACTCCCGGTTTTAGAAAAATGTTCTCCTTTGGGTCCCCTATACTAAGGGTATATGCAAATTACCGCTTATCTCTAGCATAGGTATTATCAACTGAATCAACAGATATATGTATCAAGAATACGAAACAGGCATGCATATATACCATATCACATGCTACAATATATCGCAAGAATTTGCTAATTAACCATCATGCATCTATCACAAGAAAATGCATATACAAATGTATACATCACAACAACAGTATAACAGGTAGAAAACTTGCCTGAGCGACTGGGGGTAATAAATGGCTTGCGACGAGTCTGGTAACCTATAAACAACATATAAGTTGGAATTAAACCAAAGTCACTTATAAATCTATACTTTAACCAATTTAGACTCTAACGCTCGCTTTGCGCTTACTGATTCTCTTAAGTCGCTCGAGTACCCTCGGCTCCACCATTTTTAATAAATTAATCATTAAGAGTTTTAAGGCGATTCTTTCGCGAGTGTCTTACCAACTGCCTAATACACTTTACATAGATGTTTCATACTCCAATTAGTCCTTTTAGGTCTTTAACCTATGTTTCAAAGTAAGGCGAGGGGTAATGGTTCGTTCGCGAAACGCCGTTACTAAAAACGGTCGTTTCTCCTAAACCGTACATCGGAATCAAACGAACTACATATCAAAACGAAGCTCGTAACATGAACTATCTAATCATGGTAATGGTCAAAACCTAACAGTGAGTTCACGGGTCCTAATGTTAAGAACAAAAACAGTCTAAAGTAAATCGGACATTACGACGGCTATGTTTACGCGATTATCCAAATTTATACCACTCCAAATCAACCCACAATCAACATCCCAATCAAAACTCCATCCATACTTCACCATAACAGCCCCAAAAACTCAACATTATCCATTTATACTATTCTCAAACATGAATTTAAACTATACTTAAGTTCATTAATCAACAATCCAAGAATTACAACTCCAAAAACTTCACAAAACCAACTAACCTCTACATACACAACAATCAAGCCTCTCATGAATTATAACAACAAAACTAAACCTAATACTGAAGTAAAGTTAGGGTTTGGAGGGGTTATACCTTCCTTGGAGAGTGGAGAATCAAGTAATTAGCTTGGAATCACCCTTAAAAGTCCTTATCCAAGCTTAATCTAAACAAAAACTCAAGAACAAAAATTTTAGTTCTTGAAAAACACTATTCACCATCTTCTTCCATGATTTTTTAGGAAGAGATTGTGAATGATTTAGGATCTCAAACTTATAGGATAGCTATATCTATGCATAAGGAGTCTTAGATAATTACCTTGCTAATTAACAAAGCTTGGAACTAGGATTTTGAATTTTCTTTCTTTGAAGAAGAAAAAAAGCCGAGAGCTTTTGGATGAAGAAGGTGAAATAACTTTGTGTTTTTGGTGAAAATGAAATGTTTTGGCTTGGTTGGTTGCTTTTGATTTGTTTTGTTTTGTTTTATTACCTTTTACCATGGTAACTTTTGTGTGGTTCTAAATCAACCAACAACACACTTTGCTTTGGTCATGCTTATGTCACCATGTGATGTCACCCTCCCACCTTTGTCCTCTTCTTATTGGTTTGATGACATCATCCCCACTAACCTCTTTGATTAGCTTCTAATTACTTGGCTAATGACCGCTGATCTGTTATACGGTTCGCTTAACTTTCGTTTTCGTTTATCGTTTGAGGGATCATACCCGGGATCTTATTACTTGGGTTCCCTTAACCTTTCTCAATACATTATATTCCTTTTATGATCCTCTCTTAAAATCCTTGAATTTAAATCCTTTTTATCCTGTTACCTTATACTCAATTCTTCCGATATCTGGTGGTTTTTCGGGAAAAATCAAAGTGTTCGGATTTGGATTCTGACGATCTTTACATACACTCATTTATCATAAAGAGTACTAATACGATCTCAAAATAACAATAAAAGAACCCCTACATAGTGTGACATGAAAAGTTTTCTTATTCAGCAATATCAGCAAAAACACTATTCATAAGGGTTACAAAAAGTTCAAAATTTTGGGGTTATTACAACCAGTGTCAACTATAATACCAGTTGTGACGGTCGTACCACTATAAGCTATTCCACCTTCTATTGTGAGATAACCTATTCGAGGACTCCCACCTGCTGATTCTGATTCTACTGGACATTCGGTTACGGGTGCATATTTTCAATTTACTCCACACCCTGTTCCATACCTTAAGTGTGAGGCTCTTCTTTTTGAGTGAGAGTCCCTGTTGGCTCAGATTCAGGGGCTACAACATATCATAAGGACTATTGATGTTGATAGAAGTGCGATGAAGCTTCGGGATGAGATTCATGTGACCCGAAGAATACTCGAGGCTAGACTTCACAGAGCTACTTGCGAGTATGCAGCCCCAGATGTTCTTATGGGGTGGGCCAGAGAAGTGTTAGAGGATCTTGCGAGGCTTGGTGGAGCAGAGTTTCCCTGAAGCTATATGACAGAGATGCCGTGACAGTTTTTACACTACGTCATAAGTGGGCTACTGTAATGCAAGTGTTACAAGTAGCGTTACATTAACTAAGAAGTTTTTGTCCTATTGTAACACCTCTCAATTAGTGTTACAATAGCATAAACCTAGTGTTACAGATAAATGTTGGTGTTGCACAACATGTAACACCAGCACCTGGTGTTACATTAGATGCTTTTTACATTTTTTAAAATATTAAAGTGAAAATGTTATCATTAATTAGTATTAAAATTATATTCTGTCTTATTAGTGAATGAAAAATGTAATATAAATATATAATACAATTTATAAATATAATTGTACATCAATACAACAACTACTTTATTTGTTTTTTATTTATTAAATCATAGCTCTGTTATAGAAATCGGCCGATTTTCCAAAAATCGCCGATAAATCGCTTAAAAATCGGTAAAAAATATTGTTCCGATTTGACCGATTCCCGATAAATCGCCGATAAATCATCCGATTTTTTAAAAATCGTCCGATAAATCGTAATTTAGTATCTCACCAGAATAATTCCGATTTCCTAAATCTGTAACACTGAATCATAGTTAAAGTTAAAAAATAAAAAAAATAAAAAAAGAATAAACACTTTAGGTGAATTATTGGGCGGCATTTTCCCCAGATGAAAACACGACGGAACTTAAACAAAAACTCACTCTCCTCGTACAAACAATCTCTCTCTCACACAACATTCTTTCTGGCTCTCTTGTTTCTCTCTCAGAAGGATGAATTGAAGGAGAAATTGAAGATTTGGTAGATATACACACATGTTTATGGCAGTATTCTAAAGGCCCTTACTAATTTTTTTAATTTATATGACATTGTAGGGTTTGAGAGCATCAGATTGGGGCTTTTTGTGGGTTTTGTGTTTTATCTAGATTGGGATCAAGAAATAGAATAGGAAATGCCAGGGAAGCTACACTACCTCATTCTGCAAAGCTACAAACCTTATTCTTCCCTGTATATGCTATACAATATATAATATTTTCATTTTAGTTCTTGATTTGATTAATTTAGGCAGCAGAAGAGGATGAAAATTTAGAGACAAGAAACATATCCAAGATGACAAGTGGAGATACGCGTGGTAGTATTAAATAGAAGAAGAAATGTGTCTTGTTTGTTAGCTATAACTACTTTCTCATTCTTTTGGTGATATATAAGGAGTTGCCCTCCTGGAGTTCTCGGACTATCATGGAATGGTTAATTCCATTGGTCATCACAGGGAAATGCGTCTAGATATTGACAACATGTCATATGAGGTAACCTGATGAAACTTGGATTACTCATTGGTGGTAACATATAAAGTTTTGTTTCTTTATTTTGGTGTTATTCGTATAAGTAACAATTCCATGTTCATATAATAGAATATTGCAGTTACAGATGGATGCTCAATAAGATTATAAGATTATAAGAATATGTGACTAGTCATACACTTAAACTTTAAATCCTATTTAACAATTACAAGACTTGACAAAAACCTACTTATTTGGTTATTCTTCAAGATAGTATCTACATTAGTATAGTATCAATAGCTTTAATCTATGATAAATATTAAGTGTTAAAGATTAAGTGACTGTGATTTTGTTATTACAGTAATCTAAGTATCTGTCTTCGTTCATTTTAAAGTTTGCATAGTATTTGTAGAAATCTCACTGAGGACAAGGCCAGTGAACTTCAGTCACCTGTATTACAGTCAGTGAGCACTGGATAAAAAATCATTGTTGCTAATCTACAAATAAGAATTTAAGTAAAGTCGAACACGTACTTGTGTTTCTGCCTCTTGATGATCATTGTTTCTAATCTATAAATATAAATGACCATCACAGACCATATTGCTCAGGACTAGTGTCTCCGGTAATCGAGTATGAACTTAACCACCTATCAAGCTTTTTAGTCACCAGCACATCTAGTAACTCTTATGAGCTGCTTATGAGCTGCTTTCTCTTTGAAAACTCTTTGACTCGTCCATATGAGCTGCTTAATACCGTCATCCTCCAAGCTAAATACACACGTTTCACTTCCAGTATGAATGATCTTTTATTTTTGATATGAAGTAAGAACAGACAACGAGAAGCACCTCTCTGACTATACTAACACAATGACCTGTGAAAAACTTAATGTAGCACTTTAGACTTTTTACACCCTTTTTGCGACTCCCATACAAGATCATAGAAATGTGATGAAGCTTTAATGTGAAAGCATGATATCTCATTTAGATATCATTTTGAGTAAAACTTATGCTCCATCTTTTCTAGGTAACATAGGCCAAATATGTTTTATTATATCGTTGCCTCTTGACCTATAGGAAAATGTAAATATATTTATCTTTTTTGTTATATCCGCAAGCTAGCTTTACTGCAAATGGATTCAATGTTTGAATGCTAAGCAATGAAAGTTATATGGTAATATCTACTCTTATGGAAATGCGCCCGTTCCAAACTTGTTTCTGGGATGTTTTGTTTTGAATTGATTGTCTAGCTTCCAATGCATTACTTAGTTTACTTCTGCATTGTTCATCAAAACTTCTTTAAAAGAAGGCCTATCGCTTTCTTCTGAGCTTATTGTTATGGTTTGCAGGGTATAGAAAGTTACAGACGGTGAAACTAGAAGAATGCGAAATCTACAGTTTCAATCCAGATTCTGATGCCGATTCATTTCTAGAAAGAGGGGCCATGTATGAATCGTGTCATTAATACCTCATCTATCAATAACCTGACCACTATTTTAACTGTTTTATGTTTAACTTTCTAGATGGGCATTCACATTCTTCTTTTATATGCTACAGACCTTGCAAATATTGATAACTGTTAGGTGTCTATCAAGTACCTATTTCTAGTTCGGTTCATTAAAAGATGTAAAATCACCTGAGGTCTGATCCAGATGTAAAAGATGCAAGTATTGACAGGGACACAGATCTCCTGATCTTTGCAAATGATCATCTGTGGAAGGTATCCCATGCCTTCCGGACTCAAAATTTATCTGATACATTAAGATATACCTAATGCCCGATATTATTTTGATCTGCTTGGCTTTTTATAAATATTTATTTATGTAGATGAGATGTTTTTTTATATTGCAAAATCACTGCTTGACTGAAGCATGTCTTATTGCTTTAGTGCATGCTTAGCATAGGTTTTAGAATAAATTATATGTGCGTCATGGGCCTTTTATTGAACTTTTTGCATGTGTACATTTCTTTTATGTTCTTTCTTGTCAAAATTAAACTTCCCCGTAAATATCTTCCTCAGAGAAAGCGAAAACTACTGCAGTTTTTAAGAGAGAATCTCAAACGCGAGGATCAAAAGTTAAGTGATAAACAAAGCGGAGCAAAATTTCGAAGTAGATACTTACTGCGAGCCTCTTCTGCTTCTTCTGTTAGGTCTGAAACTTATCACCGTGGATCAGACTTTTGGCCCTGTGTGCGTAATGTTTGAGGAATATAGCTTTAATAATTACCTCTATTACTCTATTTTCCACACGTCACAATATTGGTAAAGTAGCACTGCTTGTCTTTCTCTATTACAAAATCCTCATTTTGCCGTCTAAGTCCAAAATGCATTTTGTATTAATTCTTATGCAATTTGGTGTGACTTGTGTACAGGAGCACGAAATGGTGAATGAGGGAGAACAAGTAGCTCTCTGCAGCTTTCTGCCCGATTATTTTGTATCCAGATCAGGAAAGTGTAGAAGGGAAAAAGTGCTTCTCTTCCTGGTTATTTTGTATAATTTTATATCCAAGGATAGTCGAAGAGTAGTTTTTCTATTCAAGGATAGCTTGGATGTTATGTTGTAGTTATTGGCGTTAGAGACGAGACTTAGTGGTATGGTTTGGAGAATTGAGACTGTTATTTAATAGTTTGGCTCGAAAAATTGAGACTCATGTACGCAAATTTAATATTTTATTGATTATGGGATTGTTCCTTAAATAGATTATATATTTGAAAAAAATTAAAAATAACCGTTACATTCAACTATTCTAGTATAATATATGTTTATATATATTGTTATATTACATATGCTATGTTGCTTAATTACAAAAAAATGGTGTTATAATAGATAAAACAGACTGTTACAATAGGTTGTGGGACCCACATGTGGGGTCCATATTTGCAATTTTGATCGAACTTAATGTATCACTCAATTTACGTTACATTTGGGCCTTTTAGTGTTACATTAGTTGCCTATTGTAACGTTTTCTTCTCTGTAACAATAGATCAGTGAAGTGTTACATTAAGGTATCTATTGTAATGCTCGTATACGTAACGCCCCTTGGTGTTACAATAGACCTAATGTAACGCTTTTTGGGCCTATTGTAACACCATTTAGGCATTACAATAGCCCACTTATGGCATAGTGTTATATGTATAATGGTGTGTAATGTGTATCATCAGACTTTTGGTGGGTATATAAATAAGCTAGACTTACTAAATATTGGATAGACCTGTTGTACCTTCGCTTTTGCCGAAATGATTTCACGCTTGTACTACCAAACTTTGATATATATATCAGTACTTTTCCTTTAAGCATTGTTATTACTATACCTGTTTTATCTTACCTACTGCACCAGTTATAACACTCTTGTGATAACATGCACCCTATCCCTTAACTGTTTACATTCTGTAAAGAAGCATGCAGTTTACATTGTTCAACCATTGAAAATGTTTTCCGAAAGAGATATTTCTGTTTTATAAAAATTTTTCATAAAAAGGATTTGATTTAAAGGTAAATAAGTTGTTTGATTCTTTACTAAAAAATGCCTCCCAGAAGAAATAACCATTCCACAAACCAGAATGAAGAAATTAACAATAACAACATCCAAGACAAAAATAACCAGAATACAAAATCCAGGCCCCATAGACCCAACTGTAGCCCAGATTCTTCAGATCTTGGCCCAACAAACAGTCCACCTGACTCAACAACAGAGGCAGACCAATCCTCAGGTAACCTTTAAGACTTTTCAGGCAATGAATCCACCGGAATTTAAAGGTTATGTAGATCCTATTGAGGCTAGAGTCTGGTTAAAGGAAATTGAGAAGGAATTTGCCTTAGTCAAGGTGAGAGAGGAACATAATACCGAGTTTGCGAGTTACTATCTGGAAAATGAAGCCACCTATTGCTGGGAAACTGTTAAAACATTGGAAGGTACAAATGATGCTGTGTGGGATAGATTCAAAAAGTTATTTTTAGAGAAGTATTTCCCTCAGTTTGTTCAGGATCAAATGGAATTGAAATTTCTGGAGTGAAAACAGGGAAATATTTCAGTGGCAGATTATGAAAGTACGTTTGATGAATTATCTAGGTTTGTACCATCATATGTGGACACTGATCAGAAGAAAGCTAAGAGGTTTCAGCAAGGTCTTAAGCCATGGATCCAAGGGAAGGTGGCCATATTTAAATTGGATACGTATGCTGGAGTTGTGTAGAAGGCTATGATCGCGGAAATATAGAGCAAAAGGTCACAGAAAGAGAAGGACAGTAAGTAGAGGAAGTTCGAGGGAAATGAAGGACAGTCCCAAGCAGAGAAGTTTCCAAATTTTAATCAGAGGAAAAGCAAGTTTCAGCCCGGAAGGAATTTTAATTTCAAAAGGCAGAATGCAGATGACAGAGGACAAGGAAATCGTTCAGCCACTGGGAACTTGCCAACCCAGCAGAGGCCAGCTTTACCAGAATGCCAGGTATGCGGAAAGAAGCATGAAGCAATTTGCAGCAAGCTGAATGTGGTTTTCTATAGATGCAACCAGAGGGGGAACTATTCAAGGGAGTGTCGTAATCAACCAGCCAGAGAGCCAACAAATATGGATCAGCCTACCAGGAATCAGGCAGGCAAGGTTCCAATAATTGGGTTTACATGTTTCAAGTGTGGAAAGCCAGGACACATAGCAAGGGATTACAAGACACCTGTTCCAGTCAATAATGCGTTGAGAATTATGGGAGCTACTCCCATAGTGAATGAACCTCCCAGAGCTAGAGTTTATAACATGTATGTGAAGGATACTATTATGGACACCGATGTTGTAGCAGGTCGCTTACTGTGAATTCTTTATGTGCTAAAGTGCTAGTAGATTCGGGAGCAACTCGATCATTTATTTCTCAAAACTTTGTTAATAAGTTGAATTGTCCAATTGAATTGCTAAGTGAGGTTATGACTGTAGAATTAGCAAATCAGGAGCGTGTATTGGTTAACCAAGTGTGTACGGATTGTGAGATTGATATTTTTGGTAATAAGTTTGGTGCTGACTTAATGCCATTTAAGTTAGGAGAGTTTGACATTATTTTAGGAATGGACTGGCTATCTAAGCATGATGCTCAGATAGACTGTCGTAATAAGAAGGTAATCTTGAAGACGCCAAACGAGAAAGTGGTGAAATTTAGAGGTCAAAAGCAAGCAAAGAAGTTCTTAACGATGATTCAAGCCAAGAACTTACTATGATAAGGATGTGAGCATTTCATTGCTTATGTGATAGATAGAAATCAGGAGCCAGCAAAACTGTAAGACATTCCTGTGGTAAATGAATTTCCAGACGTGTTTCCAGATGCGTTACCAGGACTTCCTCCAGATAGAGAAATTGAGTTTGCGATTGACTTATCACCTGGAACGGAACCAATATATAAGATCTGTATAGAATGGCGCCCGTTGAAATGAAAGAGTTGGAAAAATAATTGTAAGAGTTATTGGAAAAAGGAGTGATTAGACCTAGTGTATCCCCACAGGGTACACCGGTACTATTTGTTAAGAAGAAGGACAGAAGCATGAGGTCATGCATCGACTATCGAGAACTCAATAAGCTTACAATAAAGAACAAGTATCCATTACCTCGAATCGACGATTTGTTTGATCAGCTACAAGGAGCCATGTATTTTTCTAAGATTGATCTGAGATCTGGATATCACCAACTAAAGATTAAACCTGAGGACAACCAAAGACAATTTTCAGAACAAGGTACGATCATTAGGAATTCTTAGTGATGTCTTTTGGATTGACCAATGCCCATCATCATTTATGGACTTGATGAACAGAATTTTCAAGGAATATTTGGACAAGTTTGTTATTGTGTTTATCGATGATATTTTGATCTACTCGAAGTCAACGGAAGATAATGTGGAGCATCTAAGGATAGCTTTGGAAATTTAAGAAAGGAAAAGTTGTATGCCAAGTTTTCAAAGTGTGAATTTTGGTTACAGGAAGTTCAATTTTTAGGGCACATAGTAAGTAATGAAGGGATCAAAGTGGAACCCATCAAAGATTGAAGCTATTATGAATTGGGAAAGGCAAAAAACACCAACAGAAGTGAGAAGTTTCTTAGGATTAGCAGCATATTATCGACGATTTGTTCAAGATTTCTCAAAGATTGCGACACCTTTGACGAAGCTTACCAGTTAAAATGAGAAGTTTATATGAAACGAGAAGTGTGAAGAAAGTTTTCAAGAATTGAAGAAGAGATTGATCACGACACTTGTTTTGTCACTTCCAGATGATCAAGGAAATTTTGTAATCTATAGTGATGCTTCTCATAAGGGATTAGGTTGTGTTTTGATGTAGCATGATAAAGTTATTGCATATGCGTCTAGACAACTAAAACCTCATGAGCAGAAGCATCTATTCATAACTTGGAACTAGCAGCTATATAATTTGCCTTGAAGATTTGGACACATTATCTGTATGGAGAAAAATGCGAGATCTATATGGACCATAAGAGTTTGAAGTACATATTCACGCAAAAGGAACTTAAAATGAAACAACGAAGATGGTTGGAGTTGATAAAGACTATGATTGCACGATTAATATCACCCAGGAAAAGCAAATGTGGTGGCAGACACGTTAAGTAGAAAAGAAAGATTGAATCTGTTAACAGTACCTGAAGAGTTATATAAAGAGTTTCAGAAATTGGAATTGGAAGTCAGAATTTGCAAGCCCAATGAAGCAAAGATATATAGTATGACTTTTCAGCCAGAATTACTAAAGAAGATAAAGAAATTCCAAGATGAAATAATGGACCAAGGTATCAATCATTTGATAGGAGAAGAGTTATGTACTCAAAAGGATGATCAATACATTCTCAGATTTTCTTCCAGAATTTGGATTCCACCAATGGCAGAGTTGAAGAATGAAATTCTACAGGATGCTCACAATTCAAAGTATTCAATCCATTCAGGAAGTACCAAGATTTATAGAGATTTAAAAGAGAATTGTTGGTGGCTAGACATGAAGAGAGAAATTGCGGAATGGGTTAACAGATGTTATATGGGTCAAAGAGTTAAGGCAGAGCATCAGAGACCAAGTGGATTATTTGTTATTCCTAAAAAATACAACAAGAATTACAAAAAGGGGGGGGGGTTGAATGTAATTATGGCTACTTTTTGAGATTTTAAAGATGTTCTAACTTGATATATATAACAGTGTTTGATTTACAGTAATGCGGAATGCAAGAATAATGGAAATCAACACACTAAGTAATAAAACACAAAGCTTTAAAACTTTTTGATAGATTTGAATGTATCCACCAGATATATATATATATATATATATATATATATATATATATATCATATTGAGAACTCTGTGATGATTTGAATAGCACACAACTGCTTACAAGTGAATAAACAAACTTACAGAGAAATTCTTAACAGATACAACTTTTCCATTTCTCTGGAATATTCTTACTTAGTTACCTTATTCTACTTGCTACTCTTGGTTTATATATATCACCAAGTTACATGATAATAAGACAAGACAATAAAAAAAGTGAATCTAGTCTAATATCATACTTCTACATTACTCTATCCAACATCTTTAAATATCTTCACATTTGCATGGAAATGGTAATACTCCTTTGTTCTCAAAATCCTGTTTAACAGGCTGCCACATTCCTTTTGCAAACACCCGACGCATGTGACTGTGTTGTCACTATCAACAGCTATTTTGAATATGATCATCCGTCGGGACTATGTTGATCATCAGTCGAGAACCTTGTTGATTATCCGCCAGGAGCCTTTGTAGATCATCCATCAGGAGTCTTTATGTCACTCAACTCCATTTCACTTATACAAAATTACAAGACATCTCATATTTACAATTAGCCAACCTATTCTGTATATCAATCTAGTAGTCAACATGACTTAGAGAATCCTACAGAATCTACAAGACTAAAACATTATTGTTTGCAGAAATATGCTACAATACTTATTGTTACATAAGCTACACTCTCAATGGATGTTCAGTTGTCATCCGTCGGGACTATAAAGATCATCCGCAGGGACTTATAATAGAATATCCGTTGAGAGCTACAAAAACACTAAGTTATATCTACTAAGGTGTTTTGTTTAACTTATCATCAAGTTCACAATATATTCCTAACATTATTATAACTGTTAAAGATTCCAGAGTGGAAGTGGGAGCACATTGCTATGGATTTTATAGTTGGATTACCAAAGATGAAAGCAAACCATAATTGATGCTCCCAAATCCGGGGTCAGAGGATTTGGTCGTCACTATAAAATCTCAATCCAAATTAACCTGTTTAATCAATAAATAAATGCCAGCACATGAAATATAGCATCTGTGACCAAAAACTATACCAAGATCTTTTCAGGTTACAGTTCTAGAAACAAGAATTCCAAATTCCACAAATAATTTTTTTTCCTTTTGCTTTCTTTTAAACTCTTTTCAACAGATTCGCAAACTCAAAACTTAACTCGCTAGTATATCTTCGAAAATAAGTATATTAGGCCCAAATATACAATACACAACTGTAATATAATACAGTATAAACAACTTTACACAATAGAACTTACACTAGTCCGCAAACCCTGGACCAACCACCTTCCAAAAGCTTCTTCCTTTACTTTCTCGAATTACGTAGCTAAACAACACAAGTTAATCCTCACTGGAAGGTTAAATTTAAAAACAGACAAGTATGAGCGAATGAAAGGCTCAGAAAGTTCATTATAGCATATATTTGGTATTTTTGATATAAAACCGACATCTGCACTAGAGTAGAACATTTAAAATCATAATTGCTGAACAAGAAAATTTTAGTTAAGGAATCCCAGAATTGGTTTCTTAAATGTATTAAAATCCTTTTGATATTTTTGAGCGAAATGCTTCAGCAATACTTTGAATCTTGACGAGAATAGAACTCATAAAATGGTGTTTACGGAAATATCATAAACAACAATAACATTAAACAATGATTATGGACTGGATCATAAATTTTATTCAAAACCGAACTCTTGAAACATTTTGTTGTCATATCAAATTAGATATCAATATGAACTTTGATGCTCATAACATCCCATTCTGAAGTCAACATCAATCATCTATATTATTACCATCTTTGATGTCACAACCCCAAAATAATAATAACAAAATATAACTGAATAATATAGAGTTATTACAAACAGCTGTTAACGACAGAATCCAAGATCGCAAAGGTTTAGTATTTGAACAGTCCAACACTACAACTATTACAACTTATATATAAATCTACCGGTCCTCACACCAACGCCAACTATACTACCTGAGCTCTCACATAAGCCTTAACATCTCCACCGGTAGACTTACGAGCAGTCTGCTTGAATCTAACCATACTTGCTAGCCGAAATATCATGAATAAAAAGCAAGAAGTGAGCCAAACGCTCATCAAGGTATATCATAAAATATAATTTAACATCATAGCAAATTATAACTGGAAATTGAGGTGTATGGCATCATATACAAGTCAAAATATTTGTAACCAAATCATTGCTCAAAATCATTTTATGATGCTACGGATTACAGCAGGTGATCAGCCGTGATGTAATTCCGAACCTCGCTGGGTTCTAAACAGTGTAATGGGATCCCTAGGCATCTTTTAAGCCTAATATAATAAGTGTGAAAGGAACTTGCGTCTTAGTCCAATTCACCAATCTCAAGAAAACATTCTTTTATTTATAGAGCAATTATCTTTTATAAAACTGATGTCAAGGAGAACTTTACAAAGATCTAAACAAAGGGGTTTAAATCATCAATCAAGGATTCGATTTATGAAACTCTTATCAGAATGATTTGACTTCTCACTAGCAGGGTTTTCGAAGATGTACAACAATAGTTTGATAACCAGGGAAGAAAGTATTGAAAAAGAATCATAAAGTTATTCAACAAGATAGAGATCTCAAATTTTGAGGGTTATATACGGCATATATCCAGTGACAAAGATTGGGTATGATTATAAGGATTTATGTGAAGAGTTGGTAACTTAGAGGTGTGAGAGTGAAACGGGATAGCGGTTAATCAAGAGAGATTATACCATCAAGGAAAATGAAGTATGATAGTTTATAAGGGTATCTCGAAATGGCCAACACATTCGGTTTAAGTCAAAGGTAGGTACTAGGTCGAATTGAAACAAAATAGTGATAAGGGTGTAATTTATAAACGCCTAAACAGACTTGAAGCAAGTCCAAAAATCGTAAGCATGGCATAGCATTTACAATATTTCAATTTAAAATCAGAGTATTTGTAACAACATATCATGGTGACAAAATATTAAAAAGATCATTATACGAGCATGCTATCATAATTCAAAGGAGTGGTTCAGAACACTTGCAACACATCTTAATAGTTCAGAATAATTCCCAATATATATCTCGAGAGGGTCAAAGGACACTTACTATATATATATTTTAAGGAAAACTTCACTAGAATGATAAGCGAGGGCAAAAACACTTGCCTTAAGAAGGCTGAACTAACTATCATCTTGATCGTGGAAGCAACCGGGAGCACTACTCGACTTTGACACCAAGCTTACTATCTTCTCTCGAGCCTACACAAAATATTAGACCTCATCAAGATACATTCTCACAAAATCTCCATCCTAGTTAGAAAATTCAAATCATAGTGGCACTTAGGCCTACTTACACGTTCGATTCTTAATATACACATAATAGCATCATGTCCCAATTAGTCATTTAGGAGCACATAACACATTTAGTCACATAATATATTATTTAAACATAGTGCACTAATAAGTATTGAATGATCTCACCCCACCAACACAATGTCTCGAAGTGCTCAACTAGTCCAGTGCAACCCACTATCTCACCAAACTCGAAGTGCTCTATCAAGCTAAGCCCCATTTCACTTGACCAAAACCCTGGCCTAACCTCCTACTGACCTCTAACTACCATAAGAAATCAATGGTCAACTCAGGCCTTACCTCTAAAGACTCAAAAACTAAGTGCAAAAGTCAAAGTGCTTCTAAGTGCGACACCTAGGTGACATCAAATGGTTTCTAGTGTCATTGAACCTTCTTCCACTCAAATTTTGCTACTAAACTTACTACACTGGAATCTTAGAACCTAAACCTAACTTGTGCACTTGGAATGACATCAAGGCCTACCCTAGGCCTACTCCCAAATTTGACTCTCCCCTGACCCAGCGACACTCAAACTGCCCTGTTTTGCTCTCACTTTATACACTTGGTTTTAACTCTAAACACCTAAACTATGGCTATTAAACCTCCCACATACTCCCTAATATCAGTGCTAACCGAGGCCTAATGAGGGCCTACCCATAACACCACATTAGGACCTCCAAACTACACCAAACCTAAACTGTCCCCTATTTCGGTAGATTTAGTGTTTCATGTGTGCACCTCACTAAATGGTAGGTTTTATTTAATCTAAGGCTTCTGGACTCAGGTATAACCCAAGCCACAACTCTCTGCATCTCGGGCCTACCAAGGCCTAAGAAATGCCCATTCAAAACTCACCTACAACTAGTGTGTAAATATGGGAAAACCAAGTGTCCTACTCTAATCCTTCCACCTTAACTCCCACTTTAAAACCAAGAAATCAACCTTAAACCAAGCAACCCTACTACACTAATACCCTCAACTAATACCTCAGCAAGTGGGGAGACCATTCATACCCTAATGTACCTCCATGCAAACATTTTACTACAAGCAATTCAAGTTAACAATTTATCACGATTTCGGCTAAACATGAAAGATCATTTCTTACAAATTCGACTTTAAACACTTACCCAATACTAGTAATCATGCATACTATCTTACCTTAACTAAATTTAGAAAAGTAACATGGCAACAACTCATATTATCCACAAACAAATTCGAATTTCAAGAGTTTAATCATGCATGCATGTTTTCGAATATAGTAGCAAAAGTATCATGGTTTTCCATCAAAATCTCATCTTAAAACTAACATGCAAGACTAGAAATGGCCATAAAATTAATTATCACGAACATGCAAAGAGTTTTATCATGTTTATTTTACAAAAATACATAATACTAGCACATAAATAATGTATCTCATGGAGAAGCCTTGGATTCACAAGAATCAAGGTTTTTCTCTTTGAGTTTAAACAAAAACACAACATGCAACCATAAATCATCATCTTTTAAGCATAAGGATCTTTGGCAAGTGAGTAAACTAATAATGGGAAGTGAAATTACACTAGAAGAGGGTGAGAATTGATGAAAAATGGAAGGGAATGGGGGATGGGGTGTTTGGCCGAGAGGGAGAAGAAGGAGGGAGAAGAGAGAAAGAAAATGGAGTGGTGTGGAGTGTGGTGGAGTGTGGTGGAGTGTTTGAGTGTCCAAGTGAGGTTAATGATCTCCTTTTTACTTTTATACACATGCAAGATTAAGTGGACTTTATTTTTACAAATTACCCCTCTCCCACTTTAGGGCAAGATTTGCATGCAAGGTTGATTGAGTAATTTGGCTAGTGGAAGAGTGGTTAGTAGGGTTGGAAATTCCAATGGTATCCTTGTCTTTGTATTGGGAGTAAAATACATGCATGGGTATCTAGGTAATTTTCTAATTATTAATCAAATTAATTATAAAGAATAAATTTTATAAACAAAAATATAATTTTAAAAATTACAAGAGTGGTGTCATAAAATAGCTTAAAATTTTTAGAAATTTATAAAATCATTTTTGAAATTTATTGATGAAAATATTTTTAAAATAATTTTTCCCAAAATAAGGAATACACTCTATAAATCACATTTAAGAGCAATTAATACAGTTCTCGCTTTCCAAATTCTTAAATAATTTAACACAATTATTATGCATCAAACCAATGACACAAACACATATCCATAATTTTTTTATAAACAACTAAATCATTATCATAGAATATTCAATTAACTAATACATGAAATACTGGTTATAAAATTTGATATTTAACAATAAACTAAGTATTAACATAAACTAGAAACTGAATCAAAGCTGCATTTCATCTTTTCATCCAAAATAGAAACACTTGATAAATCACTCATTATATGATTATCAAAAGCAATATAATAATTTAGATTGGGATCCTCGAACGACGGTGTGTTTCCGCCGGTGATCAGCCTCAGAGCAGCACCGGTATGCCGAAACATATCCAACTAAACAAAGGGTACCCAACGCACATATTGGCCTAGCAAGGTATTATATTCTGCATAATATATAGCTCATACTGACCTCCGCCACGGCCTCTTACGCAACTATCCAATCTTAAAACATTTTATTGAAATGGGTCATAATTATCGACACCCTTATAAATTTTATTCACCCATTTACTTGGGCAGCAATACTCGCAACAAAATCATCTTTCTCAAAGTCTAAAACATTTATAAATCCAGCATTTGGATAAGTAAAAACACCTAACTATTCTGAACATGAGCAAAAGAGTACTTGTATGATAAACATTTAACTCAGCGATATGTAAAACATTTATCTATTCTGAACTGAGAATAGACTAGCAATACTTGCATAATCATAAGTAGTTGGATATGAAAATATTGAACTATTCTAGAATTAGAATAGCGTAGAAAACTTGCCTTTGGTTTTTAGCAGTTAGTCACACTCGCAACAAGACAATTATCTGTCATTCTGGTCTGCTGCACATGTTGTTGGTAGAAGCCTGATATGCCATACCACTCTATTTTACTCTTTATCCAACATCTGGTTCTAATCGTCTTGAGCGACCCGCATCTATAATTAAAATATAGAACTTTAGTCATCTAAGCGATAATTATTCGACGAATTTCGCGTCAAAACTCTACCCTCTACTCATACGATAGCTCGCATATAAAGATAACAATCAAACACAAGGCCCTTGACCCACGTACGCACGTAATTCATATAGCACGTAAACACATAATTCACGTATCACATAATTCATATAACACATGACTCGGTTATTTAAAACATTCGACTCGGTAGGTTTAAAATTAAATCGAGTCAAAATATGACTTTTTTTTATAAATACGCGACTCAGAACTGACTTGCAAATCAAGCGACCTTTCGAAACAAAAGAATTTGAGGTTCGAAAGTATTTTTAATAGAAGCGGAATATTCATTTGAGTCTAGACGCGTTCGTTTCGCATTAAACGGACAAACGATCTATTTTCTACAAATAAAATAAGAATAACTCAATTAATAATAATATTAGTTGAATATTCAATACCTTTATATAATTTTAAAAGCTCAAAATAATTTTTGAATATTATTTGGCTCAATTATAAATAATTACACTTCATTCAACTATTTATAAATAAAATTAATTGATTAAATGAATTAATCAATTAATTAAATGAATATATAATTAATCAAAACAAATTATAAATAATTAAATTAAATTTATAATTTTCAAAAATAATAAAAGATAATAATTTAAAATTGAAATAGATATTTTACAAAAAAAATTCGAAATAAGGTCTTTGTAAAACGGACTTCTCCCCGGGGTCGGAACCCCTCAAAATCAATTCCAAACAACACAATCCAACTATACTCTAAAAAAATTTATAAATTTAAAACACACAATAATTAATATTTCCACGTATAAACATGCCATAAATGAAAAACACGGCCACCTAAAAAAAACTCGGACCAAAAGTGACTTCTCCAACAAATTCTAAAAATTACGAAATAAATATATAAACACTAACATGCTATAATATACACAAGTACGAAAGCGGAATTTCGAAATCGTTACCCAAATTAATTTTTGATCACCCCGAAATGATTACCTGATGTCAGAAAAATATCTCCAGAAGAATCCGAAATTTATAGCCATAAACATACACACGCTGAAACGCCATGTGGAGTAATCAACATCGTCAAACTCCTTTTCTATGCCCCGAAAATAAATTAAACGGAAAATATGCTATGCAAATTATCTCCACAAAACCTTGCAATATATATATATATATATATATATATATATATATATATATATCTGCGTATGTATCGAAGCGATGATCGTTTTTATATATAACAATTGAAATTTGGACGGACGATTTGTTATATATGAAATTTTGAAAATAAAAAATAAATAAACAGAGAGACATAAGAGAGACAGAGAAGAAGGAAAGGAAGAAAGAGCAGGGGAAAAGATAAGGGGGAGGGGGTATGAGAGGTGGGAGGGGGTGGGCGGCAGGGGAATTTAGCTCCACGTTTTTCATTTTTTTCTTTTCTTTTGTTTTTTATAACTCAGAGGCAATTACCACATATCTGATAAGAAATATAAATGAAACACGTGTCCATAAATTGACATGTACCCTCTTTTAAGCCCGATTCTGTTCCGCGTTTCGCGATTTAATGAATAAACGTGCAGGAAAATAAATCCCGAAAAATTATCAAAATAATTCTAAAATGGAAAATAAATCCTGAAAAATTATCAAAATAATTCTAAAATTCTCGGAATAATTAAAAACTAGTAAAATAAAAATTTCATAATTTTTTAAAACATTTTTGAATCATACGTCATATCCGTATTTTACGATTTAACGAACAAACATGCGAGTAAATATAACCCGATTTTTTTTCAAAATAATTTTAAAATTCTCAAAATATTCAAATACTAATAAAACATAAGTTTCATAATTTTTGAAACATCCTTGAATTTAATTTTAAAAAGACACTTAGATACAATCAGAAAATCATTTATGGATAAATATTTGGCAAACTATTACTTTCTAAATTCTATAAATCTTTATAAATAATTATTGAAATTATAAAACCATAAAAATAATTTTAAAGATAATTTAAATATTTATGAAAATTAATTTTCAATAAAATCACTTTTAAAGATAAAAAACAAAACGATACGACCCAATAATTTATAATACAAATAATCCTCAATCACCACAGAGTCACACACAATTAATATTACATATGACACATAGTTGACTAGAATATCCACTCAATCAAAATGAACTCAATTTACCGATATCAATAAAATGATCGGCTTTCAAATAAACTTTTGAAAATAATACATTTAAGTAAATATTTTCAGAAATTAACAAGGATCAATACAATACTTAACAATTAGTACATTACAATTTCATGAGACGAACTCGTCAAATAAGAATAAAATATCCACCATTTTACTCCTTCCAAATCAGAAAATTACATAAACATATTGAAATAATAATAATAATAATAATAATTCTGAAAAATACGGGATATCACAACGATGCCATTTGGGTTATAGTGGACAGACTAACCAAATCAGCTCATTTCTTACCTATTAATGAAAGATTTTCATTAGACAAGTTGGTTCACATGTATTCAAAAGAAATAGTAGTTCGTCATGAAGTCCCTGTGTTTATTGTATCAGATTGAGATCCACGATTTAATTCAAGATTTTAGAAGAGTTTTTAAGAATGTTTGTGAACTAAATTGAATATGAGTACAACCTATCATCCACAGACTGACGGCCAAAGCGAGAGAACATTCCAGACAATTGAAGACATCTTATGTGTTTGTGCCATTGATTTCAAAGGAAATTGGGATGAGCATTTGACCTTAGTGGAATTTTGTTACAATAACAGCTATCACACCAATATCGGAATGCCTCCCTATAAGCTCTTTATGGACGCAAATGTCGATCACCGGTATATTGGGATGAACTTGGAGAACGTAAGATACCTGGACCCGAGTTGATGCAACAGATAAAAGAAGCTGTTGAAGTTATTCAGAAAAGGTTAATTGCAGCACAAGATCATCAAAGGAAATATGCAAATCAATCAAGGAAGGATATGGAATTCAAAGAAGGAGATCTAGTGTTACTGAAAGTGTCATCGTGCAAAGGATTGTAAAGATTCAGAAAAAAGGAAAGCTGAGTCCTAGATACGTTGGACCTTTCGAAATTTTAAAATGTGTTGGTAAGGTAGCATACGAATTAGCGTTACCCTCGCACATAGAGCACATTCATAATGTATTTCACGTATTGATGCTTAAGAAGTATAATCCAGATTCTAGGCATGTAATCAAGTATGAGCCGATAGAACTTCAGGTAGATTTATCGTATGTAAAGAATCCAATAGTGATTCTAGAAAAGAAAGAGAAGGTATTAATGAATAAAGTTATAAATTTAGTAAGAGTACTGTGCAGAAACCCAAAGGTTGAAGAGTCAACCTGGGAATTAGAAAGTGATATGCGGGAAAAATACCCTCATTTGTATATTTAGAAGATTTAGAGGATAAAATCCTTTTATGGGGGGAAGGATGTAATATCCGGAATATATCGTGTAATAATTTTTATTGATAAATAATTATTTTGTGATTATTATGTGAATTTTGGTGAATTATTTGATGATTGGTATTGATATTTATATGTTTATGTTATGGATAAAAAACTAGGGTATATTAATTGCTAGGGTTCAGGAGCTCAAGGCCTTTAATGGATGCTCTCGTGTTTCGTAGCTTAACTCTGCCTTTACGAGATGCCTACGTATCTCTGTGAATTAGAGAATCAAGCCAAAAAACGTAGTTCTGATTAATGGGGTGAGTCCCTTTATATAAATGTTGAGAGTCCTTGAATTGGACTAGGGTTAGGATACTTGTTGAACAAGTTCTCAGACTTTGGATAGACTTTGAAGTCCTAGAATAAAGGAATCAGACTCCTAGTTGGTGTAAGTGCCCTTGAGCCTATCTTTTATAGAATTATATAATCCTTATGACTCATTTAATGAGCTGGTAAACCTCCCTATTTATTAATTACAAAATTAATAAATAATCATGGCTCTGGGCCTCATTAATTGGGTTTCGTTATTGGACTGTATCAGGTCTAATTAATTAAACATTGATTATGTTTTTAGGCTAATTTTAAGCCCATATCATTTGCCCCCCAACTTTTGTGAAACTTTACGAAGGTTTTGCAGAAGTTGAAGTTTTTACCTTTATTGGTTATCGTTTGTACTGTAAAGTTTGGAGCGACCTACACATTTACAACGATTTTCTCTTTGGGATCCATCCCTACGAGCTTCCTTAATTTTCTGGGATTTTCTATGTGACAACCTCAATCTCAGGGTTAGGAAATGAGGACCCACACATCTCTAATCTATGAATTAAATAAACATAAACCCCGATTAGCTACTAACAGGATCAAACAGGATAAAGTATGAGACAAGTTTATAACTACCAACCATAGAATATAATTTACAACCCAAAATAAAACAAAATTTACTTAGTCGATCCCGACTTGGAATCGACAGATAACCCATCGTATCTTTACAACTTTTCGGCTAAGCGCTTGCTCACTCAAAACCTGTACTACCTGCTCTGGCAACCGGAAGCCCTCAACACAGTAGGGACCACCAGGTACGCTCTTACGAGCAGTGCGCCTAAGCCTGACCATCTTCTTGCTTAACTGCCATGGTTAGATTAAAACAAAAAATATGAGTATAAAACTCAGCAAGTAACTATAAAACAGTTCTACGATACAAAATCCACAATATACATTACTGATCTCAGGGCATTCTACTTTATCATTTCTAGATGGCAGGTTTCTATCTTTTAGGCTATGAAAGAGGTTATGAAGAAAACTTTGGGCTTTCGAAGAACAAGGCTCAAGATAGGGTGAAAGCTGACATTCATCATAAATCATTAACAGGATCACAAATGATCTTTCAAATGGAAAGCGATAATCTTTTCATCATTGGGAATCAATTATATGATCAACAGAATCAAAATCAGGGTTCACAAGCTGTAAGCTTCACAATATCACAATCAACTCTTTTCAAAACAATATAAACCTTTTTCATTTTCAAAGAATCAATTACTGAATAGGAAATTTCAATTTCTGTTTAAATAGTTATGGAACCCTTGATTGGACTACTTTATCTTTCATTTCATAATAATACGGGTCATCAGCCCGTACCGACCTCCATCCGGTCTTTAAGGTACCAATGGCATAATTTCAGCCTTAAACTGGACTAGCCCCGCTAGCTTCTTAACATGACTGGACTAGTCCCACTAGTCTCTTACGTCTCAATCCAATCCATCAGGAATTTGTTTGGAAAACCTTGTGTTGGAAAAGAAAGGTTTCACTAAATTTAATTTTATCATTACCAAGAATATGAAATCATTCAGACTCTTTCAAGTCGAAACTCATTCTTACGTTCAATTTCAAGAATTCGAAGTTAAGGAAATGAATCAAGGATAAGCAAAGTTTAATTCTAGGGATCTTGATCAAATGATAACAAGGTACTCAAGTTAGGGAAATCAAAACCGTTTCAAGGATCAATAGAGTATAAGGTAAACAAGGAATGAAGAATCATTACAAGGGGTTCGTAAAGGTACTTATAGGGTTCACAACAGTTCATGGTATAACAAGTAATCAGAATAGGAAAAAGGGGTTACCAAAGGGCTGGATCAATAAGCTTATAAATAACAAATTCACAAGATCAATGACAGGTTATCTCAAGAATCAATAACAGGGGTACATTACTTTAACAGTTCAATACTCTACATGGCATGAACTGTAATATCCTGGATATTGCGTGTAATTATTTTATCGATAAATGATTAATATGTGATTATTAGGTGATTTTTGGTGAATTATTTCACGATTGGTGTTGTTATGTGGATGCTGATATGTGGTAAAGTATAAGTATGTTAAGTTTATTATGACCAGAATAAAATATAGATAATCATGGTATTTTTCTGGTAATTTTTGGACTGTTATATGATTTTATATTGATTTATGAATTTATTAATTGTTTTCTGAATAATTACAAAATTATTTTATAAAGCTGGGAATCGTCCAACTTTAACCGTTTTTATGTTTTTACAACCTGAAACTCTTCCGAAAACTCCTTACTATCCTAATCTGGTAATTCCGGATATTTTCCGTGTTTTGACTTTTTCGATCCGGATTATGGTTTGGCCCGTGCGCGGCCCGACGCAAGATTTTTGATACAATAATCATTTCGGTGAATCAACGGAACCTGTATTCTCAAAGGACGGGATAATATTACGTTATTTTCGTATAAAGTATTTTATAAGAAGCCCGGTTTGGATAATTATCCAATACGGGTATCAAATCGGATCATTTTTGTAGTTGCTTAGCGGCTAAGTAACTAATTTATCGATCCAAAATGATCCAACACGATCCAATACTCCATAACTATATATAGCCCTTTTATTTTTTTATTTTATTCGTATAATCATAATTAGTCAGTAAAATCCCGTAAAATACAGAGAAAATTCGAATTCATGTTACGTTCTTAAAATCAAACGCACGAACGAAGGCGTTATCGAACTCCAATTCGGGCGTGCAATATATCAAAATGAAACTCTCGAAAATACCTTTCTGAATCAACCATCCATTTTTGTGCAGAAATCAAAGTATTTTTCTAATTTAATTATTTTAATTCGAATTATTTATGGATAAATTAGGAATTTTTGTTCGTGATGTTTTTAATATGATTTGATGGCATAATCATGTAAATCTTTTCTTCCTGGTCATTTCGGTATATTATATGTCAAAAACGGAGTTCAATAACATGCTCAAAATTGGGGTTGATTTTCGAAATTGTAAATTAGGGTTTATAATTAGTTTGACTTTCTTGATTGATTTAGGGGTTTTCTTTGTTTGGGGTTATGTGTTGAAATTGAGGGCACTAATGAATAGATCGTGGAGCAGGGAGTTAAATGGTATAAACGAATTGAACAGAGGATTGCGGGAAGGGCTTCACCGAAGTTTATAACTCGACGACGGCGTAACTTTTCCGGCTGTATTTCTGAATTAATCGTTGATCATCTACTCGATTTGAATACAAATATATGTTGCTGGGATGTAGGGGAACAATCCCCCTGAATATGGTTCGGTTCTAGAGATTTTACGGTCGCCGGAAAAGCTCCATGGTGGCGGCCATGGAGTCCGGCCGGCGGGAAGGTCGGGGAAGACGACCAGGGGTGTCAAATTACAGTTTGGCCCCTGGAAGTCTCCCTTATTTGCAAAACTCGTATTTTAGTTTTAAAACTTATAAAAAATAGGACTTCTGTTTAAATATTTTCAAAAATGGTATTTTCTATTTTTAATTTATTTTCAGGAATTGTTTTTAATTATTTTTAAATTCTAAAATCCATTATTTATTTTTTGAAAATTATTTTTAATTTAAAAATGAATCTTAATTAATTAGTTAATTAATTTTAGTTGATAATTAATTATTTAATTAGTCAGTTAATTTAAATATCAATTGATTAATTAATTTAATTAGTTATTAATTAATTTTAATTGATTATTTAATTAGATTCTATTATTTAATTTGATTAAAAAAATTCTGAAAAATAGTTTCGAGCTTTAAAATATTATTTTAAATTATTTTCAAGGCTCGATAATTATTATAAAATTATTTTAAAGTCATATTCGGGTGTTTGAACCCTATTATTTAATTACAAATTGATTCGGAGTCCCGTTTTAATTCCGAAAAATATTCAAAAATTCGTAATAAATACCTGGAAAATCATTTTGACCCTGAATCTTCTATGAAAAATTATTTTGGTCGAATATCTTGTGTGCTATGTGCTACGTGCTATCATATTGATGTGTTATATACCTATGTGGTTATTGTTTGACTGTTTTAGTCATAACTTTTAATCCGTAAATCGGATTTGGGTGAAACGAAGGGTAGATAAAAGTTTATGACGTCTATGTGACAATTAGAATGATATGAGATTGAGTATTGATAGATATTCGTGATGCCTAGCAGAGTAAGCGAGGCATAGAAAACAAAACCAGTGATCAGTAAATAGAACTGAAGTGTAGAAAAAGAAAGCAAGTGATCGATGAATAGGAGCAAGACATAAAAAATGAAGGAAAGTGATGGAAAAGTAAAACAGTTAGATGGGTACAAGTAAAGTTGGAAATCATCGATGATAAGGCAAGTACTTCTGAACCTTCTTCCAGATATATTGTAAATATTTTTGAAATGTCTCATAACATGTCGCTATTATTCAAAATAACTCATGTTTTATATTGCAAGCGCTTTAAACTATTTAACCTTGAACCCTGATTCTTATTGATCTTGAGCCATAAGCCTTATTCTTCATAAACCATTGATTGTTGAATTCCCAGATACGAGCCAGAAACATATGATACTACTCCACAAATAATATCTAGCACATACTGATTTCTGATATTGAATTGCTTGACATACCAACCCTTATTCCCTGTTTAACAGAAGACCAATCCTTGGAACCCTTGAACCCTTGGTCTTCTACTTTCTGATTCTTTCCTTGATTGAAAGCCAATCTTTTTGAATTCCTTGTTATACCTTCATAGTATTGTGAAACACTCTATGCTTCAAAATAAAGGTTGTTTATGATTCAGCTTATTGAATTACATTGGTTATCATATTGAATTGTTTTAGAATTGGATGGTTTTATAAATACGGACCAGATTCATGGTCGAACCAGATTCGTGGTCATAATAGGCCAATGCATGCCTTGGATCCAGTATATAGAGCAAAGCTGGGAGCCTTGCTCGGGGTTAGTGCGTGACTGATCAGCAGCCTAATCTTGGTTTTTAAAATGAAAAGTGAATATCCAATTCTAATCATTGCTTATTCAAAAACTTGATTCTTCTGAATCATTTCAATTAGTTATTGTTTAACCTCAATTATTGCTGTTATGACTTGCTGAGCTAGTTAGCTCACTCTTGCAAATCTTTTTATACTTTCAACAGTTGAAAATGAAATTATTGGTAATGAGGATTTCCAATCCAGTGTGCGAGCTAGGATTCCAGGTTAAGTTGGATTGAGCTAGCATGAGGTTTATATTGTAGATAAGTTATGCAAGATTGTAAGAATGATATCGTTTTTAGATGTAAGTTGAACTAGTTGGGCTTTGGTACGATGTAATAAAAGATAAGGCTGTGGCTTGTTTTCATACTTGAACCTGTTGCAATCCATGGCTGTGAAAAGACGGGTCCATACATATAATATTTTATATACAGGTTTATATGTTGTGTGTGTGTTGTGAGCCCCAAACTTCTGACCCGGGTTGGGCGGGCGTTACAGTTTGGCATGAGAGCCACAGGTTTTAAGTCATTGAAACAAGCCTAGATTGTCGGGAATGGATATAGGGTTAGGATTAGGATTAGGAAATAGAAAGATAGAACATCGAGAGGTTGGGTGCAACCAAATAGTAGGTTTTAGTGCGATCCGTGATGGAATTCGAGATCCTTATATGTCGACGCGATTTCCAGATGGCGGCGATGAAAGATTCTTTTATCCTTGGATCGTCCGATTATTCATCTGATTCACGACCTACTCATCCACCGGTGTTAGCCATGTCACATCCTGTTGCGGCGGTTACACCTTTTCACATTATTATCCCATCCCCTGATGCGAGACTACCTATTCAAGAATCCCCCACATGCTGATTCTGGTTCTACCGGATATTCAGTTATGCATGCATCTTTTCTGTCTACCCTACACATTGTACTATAACATCCGTTTAGAACTCGTCTTATAAAGTAACAACACCTATGAGGATGGATTCGAGAGCTACAACATATGGTGAGTATACGAGGTATTAAGAAAAGTGGGAAGGAACCTAGAGAGAGAATTTAGTTATTCCAAAGGATAGCTGCTACCAGGTTGTATGGAGCTACTAATGAGTATGCCACCCACGATTATCTTGTGAAGTGAGCTAGATGGATCTTTAAAGAAATTTGAGAGGATTGGAAATCAAGAGTTTTCTTGAAAATTATATGATGATGTTATGATCAAACATGATATGTATAGAAGTAATGTGATATACATCGACATTGTGTTATAAAATAAATCTGATGATTACTGGATAGATTTGTTATACTTAGTAACCATCAGATATGATGATGGGAATGTTACCAGTATAGAAGACTAGAAGTGGAGTTACGAATAAAATAATACGCAACGGTAATTGGAATTTTTGTCGACCAATGAAGGTAAAATGGACCCAATGAGAAATAAAGGATATATAGAGATGAATGAGCTTTTATCTGATTGTGTTCCCAATTTGATACTTTGTAGTGGTTGAAAAGAACGACAACCAACTCATATAGTAATGACGACCATGTGTGTGATTTCTAAAATTTTAAACAGTTTTTAAAAGAGATTTTTTTAACAAAATTGTTCTAAAAGTCCTTTGAGCAAAACAAGATTTTTTTTAAAAAAACTTGGTTGTCAAACTACTACTTGAGTTTCTTGTTTATTATATGATTCAGATTATCCAGAAGAATACTTGTTCTAGAATTTAATATGGTTCGTTTAGAAGGCCAAGTGGACCCGCTATTATGGAGAAGATTTAAATGTTCCTAGCAGAAGAATGTAAATGTTGTTTGATAAGTTTAACGACAGAATCAATGTACGGAGAAACTATTCATCCAATTTCTGAGACGATTAGAGTTCAAAGAATACGTCGATTCACAAGAAGCCGAGTATGAGCAAAGAAGATTGAGAAACTCTCTAGACTTTTCTAAAGGAAGAATGTTATTAGCAAAGGAGTTGATATGTTGAACAATTAGTATCATAAGCAAAATTTGAAGTTATAATCGTAAATCTCGTAAGACCGCAAATCGAGTCGAATTATACACATGGAAGCGCAACGCGAAAGATACAAGACCCGGTATAGGGGAAATTATTCTGATGATCGACTAAGAAGGCATGTCAGAAAACTTTCTAAAGTTAATATATGACTCAGATTGGAATATATTGATCGAATCAGCATTAAAGCTGTAAATAGATGAAATATGGATGGCGACCAATGTTATCATCCTTTTCTATAATATCATTAGTTCTTATGAATCTTGAATAAAGTATGAACCTCGTTCATAATCAGCTCTATGAGGTGATAAGAAAATTGTTGTATTCCTTTTAAAATCATTTTTCCCTCAAGTCTTATCTTCTGATTGAGACACACAGTGTTATGGTGTGACGCTTTATCGAAATGAAAAAGAGTCTGGTGGGACGCCACCTAATCATGTGTTGTATGTCATATAGTATGGAAGACTGACCATCTTGAGTACGAATATGGTTGTCTCATTCACGTTTAAATCATATTCATTTTTTCTTCTTCAATTATGATTTATCGATTTATGAATCCTTCCGATTGTTTCCTTGTACTCTTATTCCTTACAAAAGGTTTCCAATCAGAATCATATACACAAATTCCTTCTTGTGTAAGGTCTATCCTTTGAATGTTTTAAAAAGGAACTGAAATGAACCCGTGTAGCCGATGGAGTTATATGATGAGTATGGATAATTGCAAGCCAATAAATGATGGACATTTATGTGCAGAAAAGAACCATTATGCCGATAACGGGATTGTTGCGAGGATATTCCATCAGAGGCGGAAATCTGTATACACGATACGTTGCAAGTATGAGATTTTGGCGTGAATTGGAGTAGTTAGCGAATCGTATGAAGTAAATTAACTAGAGGAATAAGAAAGTAAAGATGCGTGTATCGGATAAGGCAAATGATTGATTGGACAATGGAAGCAAATGAAGAAATTCTTAATAACACCCAGATACTCGATTAATAAGTCATAAAGATGAAGCATACCTCAATAAGGTGGGACATATTTGTCATGAAGATTCAAGATCAGAGAAATGCTAGTTACGAATAAACTTTGAGTGTGTTCATCAAGCAATGTTTAGGCTTTCCCACTCGAGTAAGTAAGTTACGGAAAATTGGATGCTTATAACTGGGTCAGCAAAGAAGGTTCATTATGAAAAGACATAAAGGGAAATGAAGGTATGGTGGTTTGACTGCAACAATTTTTAAGAAATGATGCTTTAAAACCAAAGGAATTCTTTCACACGATTATAAGAGTGTTGGTTGGGACCAGGTGTTGATTACCAGAAGTTGAACAAGTTAATTAGTAAGAACAAGTGTATATTGTCATGGATAAACGAATTGTTAATGAGAGATCTTGGATTGAAACACGAGCTAGAAGAATTCTAGAATAAGTTATAATGGTACTCATTAGTGATATTATGTTATAATCAGAAGATATAAGAAAAGGTATGGTATAATAAGAATTGTTCGCTATAATCTAAGTTGAACTAAAATATGGGTTATACCGGTTGGTATGTGATGGTGAAATGGTGAGTTTAGAAGGTGGAAGTTGATTGGTCTACTTCTGGATTGATTGTTAGTTGTGTGATTGATGGTTAGTGTCGGCTTGAGTCCGACTGGTAGTTAATAATATAAAGGAGATGCTGCCCAAATTTTCGGAGAATACCCTACTATTGAAGATAGAAAGTATACTTCCGTGTGTCATTGATATTCCTGTTGATACTCCAAATAATTGTGATCTCGATTCTTGAAAGAGGTTGTTACATCCAATCCGACTATATATAATTGGTCTTTGATTTTATTTAGCTAGTCATCACTTGGTGCAATTGATCAAATAAGTGAGTTAATTGGTTAATTTTACCAATTAATGGTCAGTTAGATGGAGATCGATTCCAATTGGATTAATTCAAATTTTGATGTGACTTTCAAATCCGAAATCAAAGCAATGAGAAATTTGGAGAAAGTAAGGACACCAGTAGAATTCAGAAACTGTTGTAAGTGAATGTGGCTTTACTTGGATGAATATGCCCTTTATAATGGACAAGAGAAATAAAAAGTTATCTGTATCGACAAGTGAGAAGAATGTTTTTATAGAACTAAATATTTAAGATAGAGCAAAGAGAAGGAAGGAAGGAAAATAATAAAGGAGGTGGAATAAAGAAGAGATTAATAACTACACCAATACGGATTTTACTAGACAATTAAAGAAATTTTATCATCTACAATAAAGTTTATTAAAAGATGTCTTGTTTCTAAATTGTTTTGATAATCATACAACAAATGATTTATCAAGTGTTTCTGTTTCGGATAAAATATGAGATACAGCTTCAGTTCAGTTTCTGATTGATGTTGATAGTTAGGTTGTTGTTAAATATCGAAAGTGGTATTAATATAGATGATTGATGTTTACTTCAGAATGGGATGTGGTGAGCATCAAAGTTCGTATTGATATCTAATTTGATATGACATCAAAATGAGTATTAATATCAAGAGTTCGGTTTTGAATGAACTCTGAGAATAAGAGCGGAAATAGAAAAGAAAGTGGAATCAAAAAGATGATAAAGAAACTTTATAAGATGCCATGATATAGTAAGATAGGAGTAATATGAAGGGAAGAAGTAAGGTGAAAAATTTAGTAAACATTGGTAAAATTGAGATAGGGAATGCATCCCAGGAGTACGAACAAGTACCGAGGGCTAAAAGAAGATATCTAGAGACCAGGCATGAAGAGGAAATGGGGGGGGGGAGGAAACATGTAAATAAATGTTATCCCTACCCAAGAGTTAAGGCGGGACATCAAAGACTAGATGGATACATTTCGCCAAGAGACGCCGTAGTGGAGTCACCTGAGAACCCAAGGTGAGGAAAACATTAATTGCATCATTATTGATAGGTTATCCAAACCTAATCATTCTCTGTTATTAATAAACATGTTGTCCAATAAGTGGGTTAGTTGCTGCTTAAAGAATGGTGGTACGTCATTAGATCCAGAAAGTTATTATAAATGATCAATATTGTTTGATGTGAGATTTGACATGAATATTTAAAATACGATGAATTATGTCGAACCAGAATAGTATATATCACTCCTAGATGAATGGGCATTAAATAAGACAGAACTAAAAGATAAGAATCTGGCTACACTAACTCAAGGGATTCAAGCTACTCCGAGAATATAATACGAGACATAGATGTCAAAGAAGATGTTCTGATGGTATGGCACAAAGAAAGAATCAACGTTATATGTGACTACACATCAAGGAAAGCATTGTGGTTAGTTTTGTATGAGAACTTCATAGAACCAACATAAATGATAAGATGGGTTAAAATATGTTGGTAATGCCTTCAGGCTAGCGTATTATCTTCAAAGTAGTAAGAGATTTTCGCTCAGCAAATATACTCGATTGTGATTCAAGGAAAATAAGATATGGTTATAAGTTTGTACGTCAATCATATTCAGTCGAGATTTTCTCGTTAATTCTTAACTCTGGAGTAATTTCGAGAACATTAGAAATTGAATACGCTATGGTTTCAGTATATCATTTGCAGATGGACGAGAAGATTAAGAGGACGATTAAAGAACCTCGAATACGATTGGAAGCGATTGGAAGCGATTGTAAACTAATTTAATTAAATAGAGAAACATGTGGGAATGGGGTTCAATAACCAGTAACTATTGCAAACGTCCATGAGCACGGATTACGAGAATTAGAAAGAAAAGATAATTAATAAGGCATTAATTATGCTGATCCTTTTGAAGCAGTAAATAGGCAAGATAAGTGTAAGTAAGTTGACTTCACCGCCACGCGTTTAGCATATTCATAAGATGTTTCTATGTGTATATTCAGGAAGAGTAATTTAGCTCCATTATATATATAAAATGGAGACTTGAGTTGAGTTATATAAGCAATAGATAGAATATGATGTCAGCAAGAGGCTGTTAAGTAATGAGTGATGCTGTGAGTAAAAGTTTATGAAAAGTTGTAAGGGTGAGGGATCAACCCGAGAAAATGAAAGTAAGATACTTAAATGTATCATTATCTGATCCTTAGAGTGATTCTGAGGACATAATCCTTTTAAGGGGGGAAGGATGTAATATCCGGGATATTGCGTGTAATTATTTTATTGATAAATGATTAATATGTGATTATTATGTGATTTTTGGTGAATTATTTCATGATTGGTGTTATTATGTGGATGTTGATATGTGGTAAAGTATAAGTATGTTAATTTTATTATGACCAGAATAAAATATAGATAATCACGGTATTTTTCTGGTAATTTTTGGACTGTTATATGATTTTATATTGATTTATGAATTTATTAATTGTTTTTTGAATAATTACAAAATTATTTTATAAAGCCGAGAATCGTCCAAATTCAACTGTTTTTACATGTTTACAACCCGAAACTCTTCCGAAAACTCCTTCCTAACCTAATCTGGTAATTCCGGTCATTTTTCGTGTTTTGACTTTTTCGATCCGGATTACGGTTTGGCCCGTGCGCGACCCGATGCAAGATTTTTGATACAATAATCATTTCGGTGAATCAACGAAACCCGTATTCTCAAAGGACGAAATAATATTACATTATTTTCGTATAAAGTATTTTATAGGAAGCCCGGTTTGGATAATTATCCAATACGGGTATCAAATCGGATCGTTTTTGCAGTTGCCTAGCGGCTAAGTAAATAATTTATCGATCCAAAATGATCCAACATGATCCAATATTCTATAAATATATATAGCCCTTTTATTATTTCATTTTATTCGTATAATCATAATTAATCAGTAAAATCCCGTAAAATACAGAGAAAATGTCGAATTCATGTTACGTTCTTGAGAATCAAACGCACGAACGAAGGTGTTATCGAACTCCGATTCATGTTAAATTCCTTGTTATACCTTCATAGTATTGTGAAACACTCTGTGCTTCAAAATAAAGGTTATTTATAATTCAGCTTATTGAATTATATTGGTTATCATATTGAATTGTTTTAGAATTGGATGGTTTTATAAATGCGGACCAGATTCGTGGTCGGACCAGATTCGTGGTCATAATAGGCCAATGCGTTCCTTGGATCCAGTATATAGAGCAAAACTGGGAGCCTTGCTCGGGGTTAGTGTGTGACTGATCAGCAGCCTAACCTTGGTTTTTAAAATAAAAAGTGAATATCCAATTCTAATCATTGCTTATTCAGAAATTTGATTCTTCTGAATCATTTCAATTGGTTATTGTTTAACCTCAATTATTGCTATTATGACTTGCTGAGCTAGTTAGCTCACTCTTGCAAATCTTTTATGTTTTCAATAGTTGAAAAGGAAATTATTGGTAACGAGGATTTCCAGTCTAGTGTGCGAGCTAGGATTCCAGGTTAAGTTGGATCGAGCTAGCAGGAGCTTTATATTGTAGATAAGTTACGCAAGATTATAAGAATGATATCATTATTAGATGTAAGTTGAACTAGTTGGGTTTTGGTACGATGTAATAAAAGATAAGGTTGTGGCTTGTTTTCATACTTGAATTTGTTGTGATCCATGGTTGTGAAAAGAAGGGTCAATGCATATAATATTTTATATACATGTTTATATATTGTGTGTGTGTTATGAGCCCCAAACTTCTGACCCGGGTTTGGAAGGCGTTACATGAACAATATCCTCTTTATAACCATTTACACAAGTAAATAGAGTTACTTGCCTGAATTAACTTTCGTGTTTCACAAAGGTTGAACTACTGCCATCTAGTATACCTTTCCTTTTCCTAGCCTGAATTCCCTCACGCTCCGAATCTACAATCAAAACCGAAACCTTAATTAGATTCCCACTTGACATTCCCAGAACGCTTAACATTTCCCTAAATCGCAATACCCTAAGAGTATATATATGTAATAACCCCAAAATTTTTCAACTTTTTGTAACCCTTGTGAATAGTGTTTTAGCTGAATGAGAAAACTTTTCATGCCACACTATGTAGGGGTTCTGTTATGGATATTCTGGGATATTATTAGTACTCTATGAAGTATATAAGTGTATGTAAAGATCGTCAGAATCCAATTCCGAACACTTTGGTTTTTCCCGGAAATCCACAAGATACGGAGAGAATTGAGTATAAGGTAACAGGATAAAAAGGATTTAAATTAAAGGATTATAATAGAGGATCATAAAAAGGAATATAATGTATTGAGAAAGGTTAAGGGAACCTAAGTAATAAGATCCCGGGTATGATCCTTCAAACGATAAACGAGAACGAAAGTTAAGCGAACCGTATAACAGATCAGCGGTCATTAGGCAAACGATTAGGAAGTTAATCAAAGGGATTAGTGGGAAGGATGTCATCCAACCAATAGAAAGAGGACAAGGAAGGGAGGATGACATCATGAGGATGACATAAGCATGACATGGGAAGGAAGGAGGTGTGGTAGCTTTGTAACCACACAATTTCAAGGGCAAGAAAGTAATTGACTAAATCAAATACAAAACAAGTCAACCAAGCCAAGTAAAAATCATTTCCATCAAAAAATCAAAAGCAACCAAGGCCTTAGTTCTTCATTGCTCACGGCTTTCTTGTTTTTTTAAAGGCAAGAATTTCAAAATCAAAGATCCAAGCTTCCTAAATTGGTAAGATAATTCCCTAATCATCTTCATGCTTAGTTAGGACTATATCATGAGTTTAAGCCATTAATTCTTTCTCAATCTTCTTCATTTAATCAAAGAAGAAGACAATGAATAGTGTTTTCAAGTTTTTTAACTTGAACTTTTCTTGGTTTTCTTGAAGATCCAAGCATTCTTAAGACTTCTCCAAGCTTCTTAAGGCTTCCTAGCTCCACCCACCACTTCAAGGAAGGTATACCATCTCCAAACCCTAGATTCCTATATATTATAAGATGATTTTGATTAGTGGGTTGATATTGTAGCTTGTTGTTATGATTTAGAGTTTGGGATTTGGAATGGTAGTGAAATGGAATGGTAATTGTTGTGGTTTTGATTTAAAGGAACTTAAGTATGATTAAAGTTAAGTTTAAGCATAAGTATGAATGATTAAATTGAATTGGTTGGGGTTGTTATGATGTGATAAGGATGGATGTTGGTTGTATGTTGGATTTGAGGTTGGTTTGTGGTTGGTTTTGTATGGTTTAAAATTTGGAAATTGCGTAAACATAGCCGTCGTAACGTCCGATTTTCTTTGGACTGTTTTTGTGCATAGCATTAGGACCTGAGAACCCCCTGCTAGATTATGACCACTGCCATAGCTCATGTTACGAGCTTCGTTTTGATATGTAGTTCGTTCGATTCCGATGCACGGTTTAGGAGAAACGACCGTTTCAAGTAACGGCGTTTCGTGAACGAAACTTTTTCCCTCGCCTTACTTTGAAACATAGGTTAAAGACCAAAAAGGGTTAATTAATGTATGAAACATTTATGGTAAGTGTGTTAGGCAGTTGGTAAGACATTCACGAAGGAATCGCTTTAAAACTCGTAAAGTTTAAATTATTAAAAATGGTGGAGCCGAGGGTACCCGAGTGACTTAAGCGAATCGGTGAGCGCAAAACAAGCGTTAGAGTCTAAGTTAGTTAAAGTATAGGTTTACAAGTGATTTTGGTTTAATTCCAACTTACTTGTTGTTTATAGGTTATCAGACTCGTCCCGAGCCTTTCTCACCCCCAAGTCGCTCAGGCAAGTATTCTATCCGTTATACTGTTGTTGTGATGAATATATGTATTTGCATTATCTTGCGATAGATGCATGTTGGATAATTAGCAAATGATGCGATATATTGTAGCATGTGATATGGTATATATGCATGCCTGTTTCATATTCTTGGAATATATATCTGTTGGTTCAGTTGATAATACCTATGCTAGAGGATAGCGGTAACTTGCATATACCCTTAGTATAGGGACCCAAAGGTGAAAATATTTTCTAAAACCGGGAGTCGAGGATCCCGAGTACATTTTGTATATATGGATATGGATATATATATATATATTTATATATATATATGGTTATAGTTTTTCCAAACTATTAATCGAATAAGGTTTATTCGATAACTTTAAACTTTATTTTATTATTGAGTATTATTTCGAATATTATTCGAAGGCGTATGACTCCTTTATATTAAATGAATATTATTTTGAATATTCATTCGAGGACTTATGACTCTTTTATATTATTAAATGAATATTATTTTGAATATTCATTCGAGGACTTATGACTCTTTTATATTATTTATTGAATATTATTTGAATATTCATTCGAGGGCTTATGACTCAGTTTATATTATTTAATGAATATTTTTGAATATTTATTTGAGGATCTATGACTCCGATTATTTACTGAAATATATTCTTTATTTTATTAAAGAATAAGGTGTAAATAATCAAACTTATTTTCGATTATTCAAATAAAGATAATACTTTTATATAAGTATATCTTTGGTTATTTAATACTCGTTTCAAGTATAAATTTCAATACTTCTACTTCAATTATTTTTATAAAGATTATTCTTTATGGGAATATTATTTAATTAATAATATTCAGTCATTTTCTAAATATTCTGGGGACTGATTTACTTCATTAAATCAGCTTTACTCCAAACACTGTATAAAGTGTTTTCGAGTCTTCAAAATGATTTTTAAAAGATAGAGCGGATCCCAAAACTCATTTTTATATTTAAGATCTTCCTTTTAAAGGGGATTTAAATACTCGTTCAAAACTTGAGGGATCCGGCTCAGTGGTGTATTTTACATTCGCAACGAGGTTGCTGTTTTGAGAAAACATCTTGATTACTTGCCCATCGTTCGGGAAGTAAGTCCATCTATTGAGTCGGCATAAGCAACATGGGCTCAGTGGGCGTCCATGATAGTGTAAGTGGCTCAGTGGGAGTCCATCAAATGCATAAGTGGCAGTCCAGCATAAGGTCCTAATTATGACCAGGGTGATGACCAGTGGGGAATTCGTCCATCTACTAGTAGAAAAGGTTACTTATGGGTATCTTTGCCTGATCAGCAAGATATCTGGTTTATGCCAAAGGTTTTCTTTTCCTTCCAAATTTATTGGATATTGCAACTCTGTTCATACTTTACATAACAGAGGTTCCAGGAAATGTTTTAGAGATATATATATGTGGATATATATATATCGGGACTAAATAAAGTATCTCATAACTTTTTCATTCAATAATATTTCAAAGATTGAATCTATTCAAGTCTTAACTTGTGGTCTCATCTATGGGATGTTTTTCTTAAAACTTATAATACTTTGAACGGTGGTAGTTCAAGTAGCTTTATAAATGATATAAGTGTGGTGAAGTATTGGTAACTTCATTCCTTGTTTTTACATTATATCTAGTAAGTAATTATCTTACACACGATAAAGATTCTAGTGAGTATCCATTTAGATACTTATATTATTGTTATCACTATGTATTATCTTGCGAGCTGTAAGGCTCACTCTTGCTTTATTTCTTCATCACACAACAACAGTTAGGAGAGATGGCCAGACTCCAGCAGACCCAGCGCAAGCGCGTGGGAAGCGCCCCGCGTCTTCCCGATGATGTTGTGGCTGCTATAGCTGCAGAGGTAGATCCATTGTAGTTCAGACCATCTACTTTTGAGAATCAAATTATGTATAATTATAACTTGTGGCAGATAATGGCAATTAACTGTAAATTATCAAGTAATCATTTTGGGTTGTAATAATTTTAAATTGTGGATTCAAAGACTTGTACTTATTTCAATTTCATCTCTGAGACTATAACGGGTTGTGGTGTGTGTTAGTGTGGGGTCACAGCATGAGGTTATTTATTATTAATTAAGTGAAGTGATATTGTGGAAAGAAAGACCGTGACAACCCGGATCCCCGACCCCGGATCTGGGGGTGTTACAGAAATGGTATCAGAGCTAAGCGTTATAAACCTCAGAGATGATGCGACGATATAATAACAAACTCACAAAGATAATAAGAACTCTTGCCAAGTTCATGGTCGGACTACTTAAAGTAGTGCTGACAGTTAAAACCCTTATGGGAACCCTTATAAGTATCATGATAGTAACTTAGCTCGTTTAATGTGTAGGCGCCTGAGATAGAGGACCCTGAGATGTTCGAGCGTGAGCATGATGAGGCATTGCTAGATGTTGAGGATCAGGAGGAGCCTGAGATGGAGGAGGATGAGGAGGACCCCCCAGAGGAGCCTGAGATGGAGGTCATTGCTGTTTCAGATGAGGAGGACCCCTCAGAGGAGTCAGAGACAGAGGTTATTGCTATTCCAGATGAGGAGGACCCGGATGAGGTCCCAGTAGCTGAGGAGCGTGTTGGATCTATGGTAGTGTATGCTGGTATCCCTTTACTCACACTTTCGGTGGTCAGAACCCCTACCCCTCCACCACTATCTTGGATTCCTGATGATGACAGCTCAGAGACCCATACTTCCGAGCCTAGGCAGACCGAGGAGGCACCCTCAGCGGCTCCGGATTCACCACCTCTTGACCCTGCCCACAGGCAGTCTTCGTTAGCTCATGGATATGTTCAGGATGTATTGAGGACCCGAGTGGCTGTTGCCGAGGGCCGACTAGATGAGGCCAGGAGGGAGTTGGATGCAGAGAGGGCGGGTAGGCGTACCCGAGCTTATGAGACCAGGGCTTCTATACCCCGATCCTTGAGGAGGGAGCTTACGGGGATAGAGCTCACGTCCCGAGCGAGACTCAGATCTCTCCAGGGGGACAGGCATGGTAGGATCTCCAGTCGGCAGGTCGACTATATCTTCCGTCGTGCGATGGAAAGGGTTTGGGAGCTGACCCGCTCCGGTGTGTGATTCAGGATTGATGATGGAATAGTCTAGTTGTCTAGTTAGCCGAGGCCTTAGTAAGAGCCAATTTTCCGGGATGGTTGACTTGTATATAGCATCCCTTTTTCTGACTAGACAGATAGACTCTTGTGTATCACTTTTGGGATAGATGACTGTAGCACTGTTGTACTTTTGACCAGATCAAACTATGTATTTCTCACATTATGTATATATTTGTTTCCTTTCGGTTCAGTTCCATAGTGACGTGATCACTGTTTTATCATTATTATTACTGCACTTCGTATTAGAACTTTCTTAAAATAATAGGATTGCGATATACGTTCTCCCCATTATAAGAGCCGTGCAAGGCACAATGATGTATATGATTGTGACCTAACGTTGAATTTTCCCAATAATTGTTTTTATTATTATCAGAATCATGCCGCCAAGAAAGATTGGAACTGGGGCGAACCCTGGATCTGAGGACCAGGGAAGCCATAATCAGGACAATAGAAACCAAGAACACAGTGAAGAGGAAGATGAGGATTATGTGGAACAGGATGACTCCCTGTATGAAAAGGAAGAGGAAACATATGATGTTGAGGGATTTGAGATAGAGGCTGAAGAAGGAGAAACCGAGGTTGAGCAACCAGTACCAAATCCAGGCATGGATCCCGTGAGCCAGTTCATGCAACTCCTAAGGCAGAATTTGGAACGTCAACCCAACCCACCCCCTCAAGGAAGTAACAATGCTGTGGCAAACTCTTTCAGGGCTTTTAAGTCCCTTAAGCCCCCTGAGTTCCACGGATCAGCCGACCCAGTTGAGGCAAGGGCATGGTTAAAGGAAATGGAGAAATCTTTTGAGATTTTGAGTACCGAGGAGGCACAGAAGACTGTATTTGCTACCTACCTTCTGAAAGGAGAAGCTAACTACTGGTGGGAGGCCAAGAAAAACATGGAGACAGATGCTATTATAACCTGAGAGAGATTTAGTCAGTTGTTTTTGGGAAAGTATTTCCCGAGGTTTATGGAAAGCCAGATGGAGCTCAAGTTCTTGGAGCTAAAGCAGAATAACTTGTCTGTAGCAGAGTACGAGGCGAAATTTACTGAGTTATCAAGGTTTGTGCCGGAGTTTGTGAGCACCGAGGAAAAGAAAGCTAGGAGGTTTCAGCAGGGACTGAAACCGTGGATTCAGAATAGGGTGGCAATCCTTGAGCTTACGGACTATGCCACTCTGGTGCAAAAGGCAACGATTGTAGAAGTTGGAAGTGAACAGATGCAGAAGGAAAGAGAGGAGAAAGGAATAAAGAGGAAAAGTATGAGCATGGGTGGAGGTTCCGCAGGAAGGAGCTTCCCAACTAGATTTAATCGAGGAGCAGTGTCCCTACCAGGAAGGAACACTGGGTTTAAGCGGCCAATGAGTGTGAGTGTGAGCCAGGGCGGCCAGAAGTCAAGAATGTCCTATTTCAACCAGTCTCGACCCCCATTGCCAGCCTGTAACATATGTGGAAGGAATCACACTGGGGAGTGTAAAGGAAGGCCAGTAACCTGTTTTAAGTGCGGTCGGGAAGGCCACTATTCAACTAAGTGCCCATCATCAATCCCTGCCGTCGTTCCAACCACCAATTGTCATCGGTGTGGACGCCCGGGTCATTGGAAGAAGGAATGCCCAATGAACAAACCAACAGCTTCGGGAGCAAGCAGGGCTGCTTCTAATAAGCCACCTACTGCGAGGACTTTCAACATGACAGTCCAGGATGCTATGAAAGATTCAGATGTGATAGCAGGTACCCTTTCTCTAAATTCAGTCAGTGCAAATGTTTTATTTGATTGGGGAGCAACTAAATCTTTTATATCAAAGGACCTTGCGCGTAAGTTAAGACTTAAGGCTGAACCCTTGATAGAACCCTTACAAGTAGAAATAGCCAATCATGAAATTATTCCTGTTAACCAGATTCACCCCGCCTGTGAGATAGGCATAGGGGAGCAATCTTTCAGTGTTGATCTGATTCCTTTTAAATTAGGGGAGTTTGATGTGATTTTGGGAATGGACTGGCTATCTAGCAACGATGCTCAGATAGACTGTAAAGGGAAGAAAGTTAAGTTAAATATCCCCGGGAAGAAAGAAGTTATATTTAGAGGAAAGAGGCAGACGCAGAAATTTTTGACTATGGCCCAGGCCAAAAGGATGATACGAAAAGGAAGTGAGGCTTACCTAGCCTATGTGGTGGACACGCAGAAGGAGGTGCCCAACTTACAAGATATTCCAGTAGTCAACGAATTTGAAGATGTATTCCCACAAGACCTTCCGGGATTACCACCCGATAGAGTGATTGAATTCGCTATTGAGTTGGCCCCAGGGACGGCGCCAGTTTCAAAAGCACCTTATCGGTTAGCCCCGTTAGAAATGAAGGAATTAGCTATCCAATTGCAGGAACTCTTGGATAAGGGTATGATAAGACCCAGTGTGTCTCCGTGGGGAGCACCAATTTTATTTGTTAAGAAGAAAGATGGGAGCATGAGGTTGTGCATAGACTATCGAGAGTTGAACAAGCTAACCATAAAGAACAGGTACCCATTGCCTAGAATAGACGATCTGTTCGACCAGCTAAAGGATGCTGTTTATTTTTCCAAGATTGACCTGAGAACTGGATATCACCAACTAAAGATTAAACCCGAAGATATTTCCAAGACAGCGTTCCGTACCAGGTATGGGCATTATGAGTTCTTGGTAATGTCCTTTGGATTAACCAACGCCCCAGCGGCTTTCATGGATTTAATGAATAGAGTATTTAAGAAGTACTTGGACAAGTGTGTGATAGTTTTTATCGATGATATTTTGATCTACTCAAGGACTGAGGCAGAACATGCAGAGCATTTGAGGATAGCTCTAGGAATACTCAGAGAGGAGCAGTTATATGCCAAATTCTCGAAGTGTGAATTCTGGCGGAATGAAGTACAGTTTTTAGGACATGTGATCAATAAAGAAGGAGTATTGGTCGACCCCTCCAAGATAGAGGCGGTCTCAAATTGGGAAAGGCCAACCACACCCACAGAGGTAAGGAGTTTCATAGGATTGGCCGGCTACTATCGTAGATTTGTACAGGACTTTGCGAAGATCGCAGCCCCTTTGACACGACTTACTCGTAAGACAGAAAAGTTTGAATGGACGGAGAAATGCGAGAACAGTTTTCAGGAATTAAAGAAAAGGTTGATAACGGCTCCGGTATTGGCATTGCCGGACGGAAAAGGAGATTTTGTGATATATAGTGACGCGTCGCACAAAGGATTAGGATGTGTGCTTATGCAGCACGGTAGAGTTATTGCGTATGCGTCGAGACAATTGAAGGAATACGAGGTTAGATATCCTACTCATGACCTTGAGCTCGCGGCAATAGTATTTGCTTTAAAAATTTGGAGGCACTACTTGTATGGAGAGAAGTGCGAGATTTTCACAGACCATAAGAGCCTCAAGTACATATTTACGCAGAAAGAGCTCAACATGCGCCAGAGGAGATGGTTAGAACTAATCAAGGACTATGATTGTGAGATTCTCTATCATCCAGGGAAAGCCAATGTGGTGGCTGATGCCCTTAGTAGAAAGGAAAGACTCGGAATGATAACGACTTCGGAAGAATTGATAAGGGATTTTGAGAGAATGGAAATAGAAGTAAAGGTAACCGGAACCGGAACTGAAAAGCTTTTTGAGATCTCAATGCAGCCCGAGTTATTGGAAAAAATCAGATTGTGCCAGGAGAAAATAATGAATGAAGGCAGAGAGTCAATGACTGGAGAGGAGATCCATACTGAAAAAGATGATAAGGGGATAATGAGGTACTCCTACCGAATTTGGGTTCCGAATGTTCAAGAACTTAAAGATGAGATTTTGGATGAAAGCCATAGTTCAAGGTATTCCATTCACCCAGGAAGTACCAAGATGTATAGGGATTTGAAGGAATATTATTGGTGGCCCAACATGAAGAGGGACGTAGCAGAATGGGTAAACAAGTGTTTGACTTGCCAAAGAGTAAAGGCAGAGCACCAGAGACCCAGTGGACTTTTGCGACCCCTGGAGATTCCCGAATGGAAATGGGAACATATAGCGATGGATTTTGTTGTAGGCTTGCCAAGGACGAAAGCCAATCACGACGCCATTTGGGTAATTATAGACCGACTGACAAAGTCAGCTCATTTCATTCCTATCAATGAGAGATACACAGTCGATAGACTGGTGGACATTTACCTTAAGGAAATAGTGACACGACATGGAGTCCCAGCGTCCATTGTCTCAGACCGAGACCCTAGGTTTAACTCCAGATTTTGGAGGAGCTTTCAGGAATGTGCGGGGACCAAGTTAAATATGAGTACCGCGTACCATCCCCAAACGGATGGACAGAGTGAAAGAACCATCCAGACACTAGAGGATATGTTGAGAGTCTGTGCAATAGACCTTAAAGGAAGTTGGGATGATCACTTGCCGTTGATCGAGTTTTCTTATAACAATAGCTTTCATGCTAGCATCGGAATGCCGCCTTATGAGGCCCTGTACGGAAGAAGGTGTCGATCTCCCTTATACTGGGATGAAGTAGGAGAGCGGAAGATGCTCGGACCCGAAGTGGTCCAAAGGACCAAAGATATAGTGGATCTTATCAGAGGGCGACTTGTAGCAGCCCAAGACAGACAAAAGAAATATGCAGACCTAGCCCGAAAGGACAAGGAATATGAAGTAGGGGACTTAGTACTGCTGAAAGTATCCCCTTGGAAGGGATTAATGAGGTTCGGAAAGAAGGGAAAACTAAGCCCAAGATACATTGGACCTTTTGAGATATTAAGACGGATTGGAAAGTTAGCTTACGAGCTAGCCCTACCCCCTAATTTGCAACAAGTTCATAATGTGTTCCATGTGTCAATGCTAAGGAGGTATCATCGGGATGCCAGACACATAGTGGAGTACGAGCAGGTGGATATGCAGCCAGATCTAACTTACGTGGAGAAGCCAGTAAGGATTATGGATAAGAAGGAGCAGGTGCTTCGGAACAAAGTGATCAAGCTAGTCAGAGTACTATGGCAGAATCATAATGTGGAAGAATCAACTTGGGAACTAGAGAGCACAATGCTAGAAAAGTACCCCCATTTGTTTTCTGTTTGATTCCGGGACGGAATCCTTTTAAGGAGGGGAGACTGTAATAACCCCAAAATTTTTCAACTTTTTGTAACCCTTGTGAATAGTGTTTTAGCTGAATGAGAAAACTTTTCACGCCACACTATGTAGGGGTTCTGTTATGGATATTCTGGGATATTATTAGTACTCTATGAAGTATATAAGTGTATGTAAAGATCGTCAGAATCCAATTCCGAACACTTTGGTTTTTCCCGGAAATCCACAAGATACGGAGAGAATTGAGTATAAGGTAACAGGATAAAAAGGATTTAAATTAAAGGATTATAATAGAGGATCATAAAAAGGAATATAATGTATTGAGAAAGGTTAAGGGAACCTAAGTAATAAGATCCCGGGTATGATCCTTCAAACGATAAACGAGAACGAAAGTTAAGCGAACCGTATAACAGATCAGCGGTCATTAGCAAACGATTAGGAAGTTAATCAAAGGGATTAGTGGGAAGGATGTCATCCAACCAATAGAAAGAGGACAAGGAAGGGAGGATGACATCATGAGGATGACATAAGCATGACATGGGAAGGAAGGAGGTGTGGTAGCTTTGTAACCACACAATTTCAAGGGCAAGAAAGTAATTGACTAAATCAAATACAAAACAAGTCAACCAAGCCAAGTAAAAATCATTTCCATCAAAAAATCAAAAGCAACCAAGGCCTTAGTTCTTCATTGCTCACGGCTTTCTTGTTTTTTTAAAGGCAAGAATTTCAAAATCAAAGATCCAAGCTTCCTAAATTGGTAAGATAATTCCCTAATCATCTTCATGCTTAGTTAGGACTATATCATGAGTTTAAGCCATTAATTCTTTCTCAATCTTCTTCATTTAATCAAAGAAGAAGACAATGAATAGTGTTTTCAAGTTTTTTAACTTGAACTTTTCTTGGTTTTCTTGAAGATCCAAGCATTCTTAAGACTTCTCCAAGCTTCTTAAGGCTTCCTAGCTCCACCCACCACTTCAAGGAAGGTATACCATCTCCAAACCCTAGATTCCTATATATTATAAGATGATTTTGATTAGTGGGTTGATATTGTAGCTTGTTGTTATGATTTAGAGTTTGGGATTTGGAATGGTAGTGAAATGGAATGGTAATTGTTGTGGTTTTGATTTAAAGGAACTTAAGTATGATTAAAGTTAAGTTTAAGCATAAGTATGAATGATTAAATTGAATTGGTTGGGGTTGTTATGATGTGATAAGGATGGATGTTGGTTGTATGTTGGATTTGAGGTTGGTTTGTGGTTGGTTTTGTATGGTTTAAAATTTGGAAATTGCGTAAACATAGCCGTCGTAACGTCCGATTTTCTTTGGACTGTTTTTGTGCATAGCATTAGGACCCGAGAACCCCCGCTAGATTATGACCACTGCCATGTTTAGATAGCTCATGTTACGAGCTTCGTTTTGATATGTAGTTCGTTCGATTCCGATGCACGGTTTAGGAGAAACGACCGTTTCAAGTAACGGCGTTTCGCGAACGAAACTTTTTCCCTCGCCTTACTTTGAAACATAGGTTAAAGACCAAAAAGGGTTAATTAATGTATGAAACATTTATGGTAAGTGTGTTAGGCAGTTGGTAAGACATTCGCGAAGGAATCGCTTTAAAACTCGTAAAGTTTAAATTATTAAAAATGGTGGAGCCGAGGGTACCCGAGTGACTTAAGCGAATCGGTGAGCGCAAAACAAGCGTTAGAGTCTAAGTTAGTTAAAGTATAGGTTTACAAGTGATTTTGGTTTAATTCCAACTTAATTGTTGTTTATAGGTTATCAGACTCGTCCCGAGCCTTTCTCACCCCCAAGTCGCTCAGGCAAGTATTCTATCCGTTATACTGTTGTTGTGATGAATATATGTATTTGCATTATCTTGCGATAGATGCATGTTGGATAATTAGCAAATGATGCGATATATTGTAGCATGTGATATGGTATATATGCATGCCTGTTTCATATTCTTGGAATATATATCTGTTGGTTCAGTTGATAATACCTATGCTAGAGGATAGCGGTAACTTGCATATACCCTTAGTATAGGGACCCAAAGGTGAAAATATTTTCTAAAACCGGGAGTCGAGGATCCCGAGTACATTTTGTATATATGGATATGGATATATATATATATATATTTATATATATATATGGTTATAGTTTTTCCAAACTATTAATCGAATAAGGTTTATTCGATAACTTTAAACTTTATTTTATTATTGAGTATTATTTCGAATATTATTCGAAGGCGTATGACTCCTTTATATTAAATGAATATTATTTTGAATATTCATTCGAGGACTTATGACTCTTTTATATTATTAAATAAATATTATTTTGAATATTCATTCGAGGACTTATGACTCTTTTATATTATTTATTGAATATTATTTGAATATTCATTCGAGGGCTTATGACTCAGTTTATATTATTTAATGAATATTTTTGAATATTCATTTGAGGATCTATGACTCCGATTATTTGCTGAAATATATTCTTTATTTTATTAAAGAATAAGGTGTAAATAATCAAACTTATTTTCGATTATTCAAATAAAAATAATACTTTTATATAAGTATATCTTTGGTTATTTAATACTCGTTTCAAGTATAAATTTCAATACTTCTACTTCAATTATTTTTATAAAGATTATTCTTTATGGGAATATTATTTAATTAATAATATTCAGTCATTTTCTAAATATTCTGGGGACTGATTTACTTCATTAAATCAGCTTTACTCCAAACACTCTATAAAGTGTTTTCGAGTCTTCAAAATGATTTTTAAAAGATAGAGCGGATCCCAAAACTCATTTTTATATTTAAGATCTTCCTTTTAAAGGAGATTTAAATACTCGTTCAAAACTTGAGGGATCCGGCTCAGTGGTGTATTTTACATTCGCAACGAGGTTGCTGTTTTGAGAAAACATCTTGATTACTTGCCCATCGTTCGGGAAGTAAGTCCATCTATTGAGTCGGCATAAGCAACATGGGCTCAGTGGGCGTCCATGATAGTGTAAGTGGCTCAGTGGGAGTCCATCAAATGCATAAGTGGCAGTCCAGCATAAGGTCCTAATTATGACCAGGGTGATGACCAGTGGGGAATTCGTCCATCTACTAGTAGAAAAGGTTACTTATGGGTATCTTTGCCTGATCAGCAAGATATCTGGTTTATGCCAAAGGTTTTCTTTTCCTTCCAAATTTATTGGATATTGCAACTCTGTTCATACTTTACATAACAGAGGTTCCAGGAAATGTTTTAGAGATATATATATGTGGATATATATATATCGGGACTAAATAAAGTATCTCATAACTTTTTCATTCAATAATATTTCAAAGATTGAATCTATTCAAGTCTTAACTTGTGGTCTCATCTATGGGATGTTTTTCTTAAAACTTATAATACTTTGAACGGTGGTAGTTCAAGTAGCTTTATAAATGATATAAGTGTGGTGAAGTATTGGTAACTTCATTCCTTGTTTTTACATTATATCTAGTAAGTAATTATCTTACACACGATAAAGATTCTAGTGAGTATCCATTTAGATACTTATATTATTGTTATCACTATGTATTATCTTGCGAGCTGTAAGGCTCACTCTTGCTTTATTTCTTCATCACACAACAACAGTTAGGAGAGATGGCCAGACTCCAGCAGACCCAGCGCAAGCGCGTGGGAAGCGCCCCGCGTCTTCCCGATGATGTTGTGGCTGCCATAGCTGCAGAGGTAGATCCATTGTAGTTCAGACCATCTACTTTTGAGAATCAAATTATGTATAATTATAACTTGTGGCAGATAATGGCAATTAACTGTAAATTATCAAGTAATCATTTTGGGTTGTAATAATTTTAAATTGTGGATTCAAAGACTTGTACTTATTTCAATTTCATCTCTGAGACTATAACGGGTTGTGGTGTGTGTTAGTGTGGGGTCACAGCATGAGGTTATTTATTATTAATTAAGTGAAGTGATATTGTGGAAAGAAAGACCGTGACAACCCGGATCCCCGACCCCGGATCTGGGGGTGTTACAATATATATACTCAAATATATTCACACAAAATGTCTATACCATAACTCGTATACTTTTAACCATATAGACTTTGAATCACGCATTACGATGCGAATACGACATATAGCATTTAATCCTTGTATTTCAAACTCTATACTCGAGTTACCATATCAATACATAATCTCATATCAAGACGACTCAAAAACCTCCTTTTTACATCACTTAATTCAAACAAAAATAAACAAATAATCCATATAATTCTTAGAAATCTCACATGCAGTCACTTGGTAATATATTGGATTCAAATCAATTACTTTTATAACCATAAATCATTCGGCTTTATCACATAACACAAACAAGAGGTCCAATAATTCTTTTAGACTTTAATCTTGTCAAATACAACTTCATATCTCAACTGCAATCCTTATTTCATCCAAATCTAACTCCAATTCATCATGGAAACACATAAGCAATACTTTAAGCACATAATCCATCTTAATTTCTATAAATTCAACTTATTCAATTCGAATTCCTCAAGAAACAACCCATGCACCACTACAAATTAACATACAAGGATAGGGATCATTTATAATCTCCAGTTCAAGCCAAAATTCATCCTTCCAAACCTTTTTCATAGAAAACCAAAGCAAGTTTAAACCTTCAACTCAAAACCCTTTTGTAAACTTGAATAAAAAATCAAAAATCCCTTTTTAAGAAGTAAAAATTCGAACTAAAATAATTTAATCAAGACAAAAAGGTTTCTTGATTCTTATACCTTAAACACCTTAAGGAAATAACTATTTTTCTCCTTTTTAGTTTAACAAATTCGAACCAAACATTAACACAAAACCAAATCAAATCACTTGCAATCATTCTAATGCTACCATTCATACTTTCACATATCAAAAATCATTCTTTCCACATAATTTTTTTAAGAAAATTAGAACCTAACAACGGTTCAAGATCAAAAGTAACTTAGAACATTGACATGCAATGACTTTTAGTGACATGCATATAGATTCTTATGACATGACTCCCTTTTCAATCATCTAAACACCAAAATCACTTAGCAATGAACCTTATTTCCCATTTTCCAAACATAAACTTCATTTACCATCAAACTCAAGAATCAATCAAATATCAAACATGCAAGTTTTACTTTCACAAGAACACATCATTTCAATAAGTACATCATACCCCTAAAATTCCACTGGCTCTCCTTGGATCACGACCGGTGGTGGTCGAACTTAAGAATGCCTATAACGGTCTCCTCTTTGAGTTTTAAACCACAAAAATCACTTTAGGCTCTCTTATGATCATATATCAAGAAATTACATTTTCTTGAACATAACCAAGGAGATGGAACTATGAAACTTACATAAACACTTACATGCAAGTGGTGTATGAGTAGAATATCGAAAATGAAGGCTATAGATGACAAGATCTTTGAATTTGGATTAGTTTTTGTTGTTGCATGTAAGAGAGAGAAGAGAGACGGAGAGAGAGCCGAGAGAGAGAGAACTCGGGAGTGAGGGAGGAAAAAGAGAGAAAGAAGAGAAGTGGGGGAAGAAGGAGAGAAAAAGAGAAGGGTGGGTGGCTTTTATAATGGCATGGCAAGGGTAGAATGGTAGTTATGCCACAAATAGATTTTTACTTCTCATTTCTTTTATTCTCATTCCCCAAAACGAATTTGAATATTATATAGCTCTCTCAGAAAAGATGAAAATGGAAAAAATATCAATTTTAAAATATAGGATTCGAAATTAGCTTTCCAACCATATTTTCGGAATAATTTTTGAGAGAACGATTAATTTAATACGGATTTTACAAGTTTATGCTGAAAGTATCATTTTAATTCCATAAAATCATTTAAAATACAACGATCACGAAATAAATCCGTCTATCACTTTTAAAAAGTCTCTAGGACTATTTTGAGGATAACACGACTAGTCTCATGCCTCGACCTTACTCAAATAATTTTATAAAAATGCATAAAGGTCCAATAATCCTTATTTTAAATCAAATAATTCCCTTAAATCCGTTTAAAAATTATCAGATCACGTAATCATGCATACAGAAAAACAAGCACATATATTCACACATCACAGCTCATTTTTGACCATACAATTTTCCCTTTTTAATATTATTCCTCTTTTCGCGTACCGGGTCACGTTCTGCCTGACGGCCCGACGCTCAACGTTTCAATTCACAATTATCTTTACCAACCGACACGTCACTAGAACGTAATACTTACTTAAACATTCCATTTCACATGAACATACATATTCCACATTTAAACACTTTTATCCCTTTTTAAGACGGGTTCCGTTCTATCGGACGACCCGACAACACAGCTTAACCCTTAAGCTGACTCTTTAAATTGGAATGCATCTAACTACGCTCCCAGATACTAATATACAATCAAGATAATTAACCATCACTTAATCACATAATTAATAATTATACCACAAAATCATACTTTATTCACTTAATTACGTCACGAAATTCCCAGTCGTTATAATCTACCCCCTTAAAGGGATTATGTCCCCAGAATCTAGTCTAAGCAAATAGATGGGGATACTTTTCTTGTATTTCGCTTTCTAATTTCCAAGTTGGCCCTTCCACTAATGGATTTCTCCATAACACTCTAACTAGAGGTACAACTTTATTTCTAAGCGTCCTCACTTTTCGATCTAGGATTCGAATTGGTTGTTCCACATAAGACAAATCTGGTTGGATTTCCACTGGTTCCAATTCGATCACATGGCTTGCATCAGCATTATACTTCTTTAGAAGAGATACATGAAATACATTGTGAAGATGTTGCATTTGCGGAGGTAGCGCTAATTTATAAGCCACCTTTAAAAATTGTCGCAGTACTTTGAATGGTCCAATAAACCTAGGACTCAACTTCCCTTTCTTTCCAAATCTGGTTAAACCTTTCCAAGGAGATATCTTTAACAAGACTTTGTCTCCAGGTTTGAATTGCACATCTTTTCGTTCTCGATTCGCATACTTCATTTGTCGATCTTGAGCAGCAATTAACCTTTTTTGAATCATTTCTACCTTTTCTTTCGTTTGTTGAACTAGCTCTGGGCCAATTAATTTGCGCTCACCAACTTCATCCCAATATGTAGGGGATCTGCACTGTCTTCCATACAATGCTTCATAAGGCGGCATGCCAATACTTGCATGATAACTGTTATTGTAGGAAAACTCAATCAATGGAAAATGATCGTCGCAATTTCCTTTGAAATCTATTGCACAGGTTCGCAACATATCCTCGATTGTCTGAATTGTCCTTTCACTTTGTCCGTAGTTTGCGGATGATATGCGATACTCATTTTTAGCTTAGTTCCCAAATGATCATGAAATTGTCGCCAAAATCTCGAGTTAAACCTCGGGTCTCTATCAGACACGATAGATACTGGAACTCCGTGACGCATTACAATCTCGTCCAAATACAATTTGACCAACTTTTCCAACGAAAACCTTTCATTTATCGGCAAGAAATGCGCTGATTTCGTCAATCGATCGATTACCACCCAAATTGTATCATGATTAGACTTGGTCTTTGGTAATCCTACCACGAAATCCATCGCGATATGGTCCCATTTCCATTCTAGTATATCCAGTGGTTGCAACAATCCCTTTGGTCTCTGATGTTCCACTTTTACTCTTTGACACGTATAACACTTACTTATCCATTACACAATTTCCTTTTTCATGTTTGGCCACCAATAACTTTCTTTTAAATCCTTGTACATTTTCGTACTTCCAAGGTGAATTGAAAATCTCGAGTTATGTGCCTCTTGCAAAATTTTATGCTTTAGCTCCACCACATTAGGTATCCAAATACTTGAGTTAACACGGTATATTCCTCTTTCATCCTTTTGAGCTTTTATTTCTTCTTCTGACAAATTATTCTTTTCATGATTCATCACTTGCTCTTGACAACATCTAATCTTTTCCATAATTTCAGGTTGAAATGACATATCATACATTGCCTGACCTCCAAATTCTGGAGTCTGCTCCTCTATTTCCATCTTTTCGAAATCCTTGATCAATTCTTCTGATGACGTTAACATATTCAATCTTTCCTTGTGACTTAAAGCATCTGCTACCACATTCGCCTTTCCAGGATGATAATTTATTACACAGTCGTAATCTTTGATCAATTCTAACCATCTTCTTTGTCTTATATTCAAATCCTTCTGAGTGAAAATATACTTTAAACTCTTATGATCTGTATAGATCTCACACTTTTCCCCGTACAAATAATGCCTCCAAACCTTAAGGGCAAACAGAATTGCTACCAATTCCAAATCATGCGTGGGATACTTCAATTCATGCGGCTTTAGTTTCCTTGACGCATATGCTATTACCTTCCCATGTTGCATTAACACACATCCTAGTCCTTTACACGAAGTATCGCTAAAAATCACAAATTCTCCTTTCTCATCTGGTAACACCAGCACTGGGGCGGTTACCAATCTCTTCTTCAATTCTTGAAAGCTTTCCTCGCATTTATCCTTCCACACAAACTTCTCGTTCTTCCTTGTCAACTTAGTCAGTGGAACAACAATCTTAGAGAAATCTTGCACAAACCTTTTATAGTATCCGACTAATCCCAGAAAACTTCTGACCTCCGTAGGAGTCTTGGGTCTTTCCCAATTCATCACAGCTTCTATCTTAGCTGGATCTACTTTGATTCCTTCCTTACTAACTACATGTCCAAGAAATTGTACTTTCTTTAGCCAAAACTCACACTTCGAAAACTTGGCGTACAACCTTTCTTTTCTCAAAATATCCAAAGAAATCCTCAAATGCTCCTTATGATCTCCTTCCGTCTTGGACTATATCAAAATATCATCAATAAACACTATAATGAACTTATCCTAATATTGCTTGAATACTCTATTCATAAGATCCATAAATGCGGCTAGCGCATTCGTCAAACCAAACGCCATTACCAAAAAACTCGTAGTGTCCATATCTTATTCGAAACGCCGTCTTGGGTATATCTTCCACTTTAATCTTTAGTTGTTGATACCCAGATCTTAAATCAATCTTTGAGAAACACGAAGCTTCCTTTTAGCTGATCAAACAAGTCATCGATTCGCGGTAGAGGGTACTTATTCTTAATCATCAACTTATTCAATTCACGATAATCAATGCACAACCTCATACTTCCATCCTTTTTCTTTACAAACAACACTGGTGCACCCCACGGGGATACACTCGGGCGAATCACCCCTTTATCCAACAATTCTTGCAACTGCACTGCCAATTCCTTCATCTTGACTGGCGCTAGATGATAGGGAGCTTTCGATACTGGTTCCGTTCCAGGAGCCAAATCTATTATAAACTCGATCTCTCTATCTGGAGGTAGTCCAGGTAATTCATCCGGAAACACATCAGGAAAATCTCTTACTACCGGAATATCTTCAATCCTCACGGATTCTTTCTCCATGTCCTTAACATGATCCAAATAAACTTTGCATCCTTGATGTTATAATCTCCTCGTCTCAATAGCCGTTAAAAATTTCTTCTCTTATCTTTTCCCTTTGAATATCACTTCATCACCATCCTTGGTCCTTAACTTTACCTTCTTACTTTTACACTCTATTTATGCCTCGTGGTTTGACAACCAATCCATTCCTAATATAACCTCGAATTCCATTATCTTAAAAGGAATTAAGTCAGCTATTAAGTGCCGACCTTCTATAACCACAACACAATCAGGACAAAGGTTCAAGATCAAAAGAAACTTAAAACATTGACATGCAATGACTTTTAGTGACATGCATATAGATTTTTATGACATACATCCCTTTTCAATCATCTAAACACCAAAATCACTTAGCAATGAACCTTATTTCCCATTTTCTAAACATAAAACTTCATTTACCATCAAACTCAAGAATCAATCAAATATCAAACATGTAAGTTTTACTTTCAAAAGAACACATCATTTCACTAAGTACATCACACTCCTAAATTTCCACCGGCTCTCCTTGGATCACGGCCGGTGGTGGTCGAACTTAAGAATGCCTATAACGGGTCTCCTCTTTGAGTTTTAAACCACAAAAATCACTTTAGGCTCTCTTATGATCATAGATCAAGAAATTACATTTTCTTGAACATAACCAAGGAGATGGAACTATGAAACTTACATAAACACTTACATTCCCTTAAATCCGTTTAAAAATTATCAGATCACGTAATCATGCATACAGACAAGCAAGCACATATATTCACACATCATAACTCATTTTTGACCATACAATTTTCCCTTTTTAATATTATTCCTCTTTTCACATACCGGGTCATATTCGTCCTAACGGCCCGACGCTCAGCGTTTCAATTACGCTTCACAATTATCTTTACCAACCGACACGTAACTAGAACGTAAAACTTACTTAAACATTCCATTTCACATAAATACACATATTCCTCATTTAAACACTTTAATCCCTTTTTAAGACGGGTTCCGTTCTATCTGACAGCCCGACAACACAGCTTAACCCTTAAGCCGACTCTTTAAATTGGAACGCATCTAACTACGCTCCCAGATACTAATATACAATAAAGACAATTAACCATCACTTAATCATATAATTAATAATTATACCACAAAATCATACTTTATTCACTTAATTACGTCATAAAATTCCAAGTCGTTATATTCTACGTTCCTTCTGGTATTTTTCCTTAATTTTTAGGAACATTCTGATACTCACAGGTATCTACGCATGGGTCACCCCCTCCTAGGAGACATGTTACCAACAACGCCCAGGAACATTGTTTCGTAGGCGCTGTTGGTACCGCGTTGGTCGTAATAGATCAACTTTCAGTTCCATCCCTGCTTCCTAGGTGTGGGTCACCCCCACCTAAGAGACAGCTTGCTTACCACGCCTAAGAATTTTGTCTCCTAGGCATGGTTGTGTATCTTCCTTCCATAATTCCTAGGCGTGGGTTATCCCCGCCTAGGAAGTAATCATTGCACCACGCCTAGGAACTATATATTTAAGGCGTGGTTGACTTTCATGCCTCAGTACATCCTAGGCGTGGGTTACCCTCGCCTAGGAGACAATTATTGTAACACCCTATGAATTATATCTCCTAGGCATGGTTGGATTTCATGCCTCAATACTTCCTAGGCGTGGGTTACCCCCGCCTAGGAGACAATTATTGTACCATGCTTATAAATTATGTCTCCTAGGCGTGGTTGGCTTTCATTCCTCAATACTTCCTAGGCATGGGTTACCCCTGCCTAGGAGATGACTATTGTAATAAGCCTAGGAATTATGTCTCCTAGGCGTAGTTGGCTTTCATGCCTTATTAAATCCTAGGCATGGGTAACCCCCGCCTAGTAGATATGGTTTTAACTACGACTAGGAATGGTGCCCCCTAGACGTGGTTTGACCCTTGACTCTATGCTTCAATATATCCTAGGCGTGGGTAAACCCCACCTAGAAGACATGGTTTTAACCACGCCTAGGAATGATGTCTTGTAGATGTTGTTTGGCCTTCAATATTTCTTTTTTGTGATTTTTCTCAGAATTCAGGTTTTTTGGCAAAGAACATTCTAGATCCTTCCCGAATTTGGAAGGGTACCTTAATATTCAATTTTTATGGGCTTCCCTCCCTTATCAAGCCCATTTCCTTCGGCCCAATAATCGATTGAATTACCTCTACTCGACTATAAAAGGAGTGGAGTTGTGAGTTCATTTCTCACACTCTGCTCAAGTTTCTAAAAAATTCTCCTCTCCTACAATAGTTTCTCTCCATTTTTCCCACCGCAAGGCAATTTCCGGCCTTCTTACCGCCGTAGTTCTTTGCCATTTTCTGGGCTTTTCTTGAAGATTCTGTTTGGATCTTCATCTCCCTCCTCACCTTCAAGAATTTTTTCTGGGCTCCAGTCTTCATCCATGGCGGATTCCGACTCATCCCACTCCCAGGTTCCCCAAGCCACTCCCCGTCCATCTAGGGCTAGCCACGGTAAAAAATCTCTCGTCCATTCTTTAGTTATTTCTCTTAGGGATCTTTTAACCGAATTTGGGCAAGCCTTCCCTAATATGTTACACTTAGATGCATATAATTATCCTTCTAGATTTGATTCTGATAAGGTAGGGACTATAGCCTGTTTATTTGGAATTTCACACCCTTATAGGGCCGTGGCTCCAGGCCCAAATGATAGGGCCTGCTACCCAAATCCCGGGGCCATTCGGGTATATAAGGAAACCTTCTATGCTGGTTTTCGTCTTCCTCCACACCCCTTTATTTTCCGCCTTTTAGCTAAAGCCCGAGTCTGTCCAACCCAACTTACCCCTAACTCGTGGTGTTTTATTCACTGCTATATGGCCCAATCCCGTTAACATGGCTTTGAGCCCAATGTATGCGTTTTTCCTATTTATTTAAATTCATTAATTCTTCTGAGGACCAAGGATGGGTCAAAATAGTTCACAGTTCCTTGGCCCGTTCTTTCTTTATTTCTTGTACCAATCCTGACTCGTATCCAACTTGGAAAAATGAGTGGTTTTATGTATATCTGGATGCCGAGGAGAGTTGGGACCATTTTTTCCGGCCTAAATTCTCAAAAAGTATAGACAACTCTTTAAGAGATTTAAAACTGGGAGTAGATGAAGATGCGACCATCATGGCCTTTACTGCTGATAATTTGCATCATTATGCTCTTATTCTGTCAGAGGGCAACTTGCAAAGTTTAGGTCTTAGTGACCTTGGTCCCGAGAGTACTTCTTTCCCCTTTTTATTTCATTTTTCATTTCAATATCTTCTTTATTTTTCTAATGTTTGCATATTTCCCTGCAGCTAAGGCAGCTCTGGACTCTATCTTTAAGAAGAGGGAGGCCCGCGCTGCTAAGGGCTCCGCTATCGAGACTCACCGCGACAAGCGGGTAAGGATTGGAGACGACCCTTCAGTCACGGTTAAGGAGTCCGTCCCTACCTTCATAACCTAGAGGCCCCTTAGCCTCGATGAGGATACTTCTCCTTTCACTGTGACTTGGGGCCTTTAGAGGAGGGACACGGTAGTGGAGAGCTCTAAGGCTGCTGCTGTTTGGTCCGAGAGTGTAATAACTCAAATTTTTGAGACCTTGTAAAATGTTTAATGAATAGTAAGCCTGACGGACGGGGAAAACTTTTTGGCCCACACTATGTAGTGCATGAGAAAATGAGTTTCGGAGATGATATTATGATATTACGTACTAAATGAGTGTATGTAAACGCTATTAGTTTTCGAAGAAAACGAACTTTGAAAAAGGACTACATTTACGAATTATCGAGGATTACGGGAATCACAATATAATTACGAATTTAAAACCCTACGGATTTATATCCAAGTATGGTAATTCAAAACAAAAGGAATAAATATGAAAGGAATTACGCTGTGAACCATTTACGAGGAAGTATTACGAAAACATTTTAAGCAACCGAACGAACGCGTAAATGATTTAATAAACGTAACGCAGTAACTAACGAACGCGTAAATGATTAAATAAACGTAACACAGTAACTACCCATGGTAAGAAAGTAACCATGGTTACTCTATCAAATAGTGAGCTGGAGATAGGATGATCAACCAAGGCTAAGCAAAGAGTGAGCTAAAGGGGCTAAGCAAGTGGCTTAGCTTGTAATCTACCACAAGCTAGTTAGATTTGCCCCTAAGATTTGCAACAAGAATAAAATCCTAGGATATAAACTAGAGTATAACAAATCAATATAAGATATCACAAGCTATCAATTGCATCATTCCAAGAAGCAACCAAGAAACAAACACAAAAACTCTCTTCCGACTTATTCATTAAGCTCTATTCGGCTTTTCACCTTCAACCAAGGAAATCAAAATCAAACCTTCAAGCTCTAGCCATGGATAAATCCTCCCATTAATTCTCAAGCTTTCTAACAACCAAACTAAGGTAAGATAAATCTTTGAGATCTTTTTATCAAGGTTTGATGGGTGAAATAAAATCAAGAAAGTTGAGAATGAAGAGTATGAATAGTAACTTTTCTTTGGTTTCTTGATTTCAATGATTGTTTTAGGTTCCAAAAACCATACTAAGCACTCCCAAGACTTCACCATCATCAAGAACACATCTCAAGATCTCAAGAAAGGTAAAAATCTTTGACCCAACTTTATTTAATATTTAAGTTCAAGATCCTTTTAGTATGTAGTTGTAAACCTAGTTTTAGTGGTGGTATTGTTGAAATCTTGATGTTTAGCTAAGTAGATTTAAGGTTGATTGTTGTTGCCTCAAGAACATGATGTTCTTGAGAGGAGTTAGTGTGTTGATGATGATATGTTGATTATTGGTGGTAGTATAAAGATCTAAGGCATAAATGAAACTCCGATCGTAAACGTAATCTCACTAAAACGAACAAAACATAACTTTAAGTTTCTGCAGAAAGTCCCGAGGATTTAAAATGTAGTTTCTTGAAAATTTACCCTTTATTATGATAGAAAATGTTATAAGGATCGTTTAGGCGCTTGAATCGCTTGATTCCGATGTATGGATCAAAAGTTATGGCCATTTTACTAAAAGTGATTTACGCGACAAAAAAACTGCTATGAATTACGAACTTTGAAAATATAAAGGATCGACTTAAGAATGTCCATAAATCATAAAAACTTCACAGAGAGTATTATATTGAGTTTCCTAACTGCCATAAAAATTTCAAGTAGAAATAATGATTTTTCAATTTTATAAAAATATCGGAGCCGAGACCGCGCGATTAGAAATCGTAGAATCCATAAGCGGAGCCAACGGCGAAAATGAAAACGGACTTAAGATACTTTGAAAATGGAAGCGACCATAATGTGAATAAGGACTTAAAAGAATAATAAGGGTAATATAATTTGAGCGGGTGCATAATAAGTAGCACATGAGTGCGAGTCGCCGTATTATTAGAACGGGACCTAACGAAATGAATTGTGTTATGATTATAGATTTCCGAGCGGAACCTAGAGCATCCTCCACCTCGAGATACCCAGAAAAGTTTGCGAACCCAACTTCATTTACTGTTGTGTTGTGAAAGCATTGTTTTATTATCATTGCATATATACCATGCTTGCCATGATACATAGTTATTGAATTTTCACATAATGTAGCGATGTTGTACGATAAGTATATATCGTGAAATGTTTTATTCCGTTATAACCATGACGTATTATAATAAGATCGAGAGTCGGTCGGGATTTCAAGATAAAAACCCAGGAATCATTCCGGTGATATTATAGGACGATGACAAGTCCATAGTAGTACGTTTTAAAGGGATCCAACGTCCACTTACAAAATATTAAACACCTCGAACTTTTATTAAAATGATTTCCAAAGATCGTATTCCCATAACTATACTTTACTATTTGGACAAGAAATATTTATCTAGTATTCACTTATTATGGAGAAGTATTTTCCAATAAATATTTACTTCAGACTCGAGTAAATATTAAAAGTTCATTAAATTATTAAATATAAATTATTTGAGGAATATTATTTTCTTTTAAAAAGTAAACTCCTTCGAGATTTAATTATTTATCAATTATCATTTAATTATTTGCTAATTATAAAAAGCCTTTATTTATGATTTAAAAATCATAGAACCTGATTTAAATTGGTCTCAGATATTCGGGAATCATTCGAATAATTTCAGATCGTTGGAGAATATGATCTCAAATTATTTTAATATTTTGAATATAGTTTCAAGGAGAAACTTTCCCCCCTTATTTAATTATCTTTTGACAACGGTCAACTCACATCCTTAGTACTTCCCCCGAAAATTTCGAAAGTACGTATATGTTTATATATATATATATACCCTAATGAGATAAGTTATTTCTATCAACAAGCAAAATGCTTGGGGAACTTCGATGTGGTTCGAGTTCTTGAGATATGATAGAATTCTTTTAAAAGGACAAGAGAGGGGTAGACTCTGGTACTATGTGTGCTAGATGGACTACCAAAGGTACCGCATGCAAAGGTACTCGGTGTACTCAAGAACTTGTGAAGTATGTGTATACCCAAAATGGGACACGTAGCCCGAATGCGGTCAGGGTGATAACCGGGATACGAAAGTGTCGTCCTTCTACTAGTAGAAAAGGTTAATATTATCATATTACGACTGATCATCATATGCGGTGGCTCTAACGAGTGTCCTATTCTTCCAATTAGAATTGTGATGCAATACCGTAACCCAAGCCTAGGTGCTGGGTTTACTATTAAGGTATTCGCAGGTTAATAAAATCCACTAAAGGATAGTTTTCGTAAAAGGTGTGTATCACCAAGGGAAACTATTTTCGAATAAAACGTAATTATCATATATGATGTTTTACGTAAGTTTATCATATAGTCATTTTCATACTGTACATTATTATGCTGGGCATTATAGGTCACACTTGTTTTCTTAAATTGACACAACACAACAGTGAATCAAGATGCCTACCATGAGAACCATAGACATGAAACGGGTAGGAAATGGTCTGCTGTTTCGTAGATTGTTTGGTGTTGTACCGCAAGTAGTCCGAATAAGCTGGATTGGTTTTCAGTTGTTTTTAGTTCAGCTTATTTATAAGTATGACTTATGTAACGTAATAAATAAGAAATGTATATTTGGTCGATGGACTAGCCTTACTTAAAGGTTATTCCCCGGTAAGACTTAATTACTTTTGGGTTGTAATAATTATCACTTTGCGGTTTGATCTACTCTAGTAATGAATGTTTCGTTTCCAAGACAATAACCTGTAAATGTGTGTGTGTGATAAGTGTGGGGTCTAAAAGTGTGAGCATTTAAATATTGTGATGTGAGGTATATGGTTTATAGTGGTTTAGATGGCGTGGCCTCCGAGATTCCTGACCCCGGATTTTGGGGCGCCATAGAAATGGTATCAGAGCCTTAGGTTATCAAATCTTGGAAAAGATAAGATATAAAATACGTAGATATAAGGATAATAAATAACCAATTAGAGCTCAAGTCAAGTTTATCGTCAGGCTAGACGGGTAGTCTTGACAGTTTTAACCCTCAAGGGAATTCCGACTCTAAGTTAGTAACACCTTGCCTATTGTGTCCGGTACCAGTGGAGCCTATGAGGGAGGTTGACCCTATTGATGATGTTATGGTTCCTGAGCGTGACCCTACTCCCGAGTTGGAGGACCCACCCATTGATGACTCAGATGATGACCCTACTGAGCATGCTCCGGAGGAGGAGATTGACCTTCCTGTCCCCATAGCTGACGACGTAGAGATGCTCTAGGGGGATGACTTAGGATGGAGGGATGTAGAGATGTACCCTCTCCCAACTATTTGCTCTCCTAGACCACACCCAGGGATGCAGAGCCCTTTGCCCTATACTGATGATGATGAGGAGGACGGGATATATGCACAGGTCTACGAGGCTTATGACATATCCTCTAGCGACCCAGACTCACCTCTACCACCCCCGGCGACCATACATGTAGCTATATACGACTGGATGGTGGCTCAGCTTAACGCTGAGATCACTGCGGCATCTGCCCGCATTGTGGAGTTATGCCAGGCACTGACAGCTGAGAGAGCCATCAGACTAGGATACCCAGGGGACTTCAGAGCTGCTTTCCTAGCCATAGCCCGCAAGGAGATTGATGGGATCGAGCTCCGTACCCGGGTTCAGATGAGGATGACGGCGATGGGAGGATACATCCCGATAGTTGATGCAGAGCTGATGTTGGCAGGAGCGATGAGGAGGCTGCGTGACCTCACGCGCAGTGACAGTGACTGAGGGATTAGTGACTAATTATGGACCTTGAAGAAGGCTGGGTGACTTGTCACCAATTTTGACAGGATAGCTAGAAGTAGATAGCGTTCCTAGCCCTTCAGGGTGCTCGGCATATGTATTTGCATTTCATTATTCAGGACAAGTAATGATGTATTATAATCAGGCTATGTATGAACTCGGTTAGTTGTTTTGTCCCCAAGATATAATTGGGAGACCCTATGGTATATATATCTAGCGGTTACTTAGAAATGGATTTCCATATTATTGCACCTAATAAAAATATGCTGGATAATAGATGACATGCGTACATATGAATAAATTAATCTAACTATAATAATTGCAACTATATTGACAAATTTTCATTATCAGAATAATGCCACCCCGTAGAAGAGGAACCAGGGCACAACCTGCAGAATCTGTTAACCAACAACGGAATGAACCTGACCCTGTAGTTAATGGAGAAAGTGAAAAGGACCTAGAATATAATGAATATAATGAGGAAGAGTATGTAGAAGAAGAGGCTGAGGATACCCATCAGGAAGGGAACCGCATGAATGAGTTTATGGAACTATTAAGAGCAAATCTAAACCAACAGCCTATTCCACCACAGCCGCATGCTGCCTAACAGACTGCAGCCACTACCTTCAGGGCTTTTAAATCTCTCAAACCCCCAGAGTTTCTAGGATCTGCCGACCCCATTGAAGCACGAGCCTGGCTCAAAGAGATAGAAAAGTCCTTCGAGATACTAGGTATAGAGGAATGATACAAGACCATTTTCGCTTCTTACATTCTGAAAGGAGAAGCTAATTACTGGTGGGAGTCCAAATGAAACCTAGAGACTGATGCTGTGATTCCATGGGATAGATTCACCCGACTGTTATTAGAAAAGAATTTCCCTAGGTGTATGGAAACCCAGATGGAGATTAAGTTTCTAGAGTTGAAATATGATAAGATGACTATGGCAGAGTATGAGGCCAAGTTTACTGAGCTATCACGATTTGTGCCTGAGTTCGTGAATACCGAAGAGAAGAAGACGCGAAGGTTTCAGCTTGGTCTGAAATAGTGGATTCAGAACTGGGTGGCAGTACTAGAGCTGACAAATTATGCCACCTTAGTGCAGAAAGCCTCGATTGTTGAAGCTGGCAGTGAGCAGAGTGTGAAGGAAAAGGAAAATGGGAAGAGGAAGATAGGAAGCCAAGGCGGAGGAGGAGGAGTAGGAACCGGGAACAGGAGCCTTCCGAGCAGGTTCGTTAGGGGAGTGGTGTCCCAACCTGCACGAGGCCCCGGATTCAGAAAGGCCCCAAGTGAGAGTGTTGGCCAGGGTGACGGACAATTTAGGGCAACATTTCATAGCCAACCCCGTGCCCCAATACCCGAATGTCAAACATGTGGAAAGAGACACCTTGGAGTGTGTACCCAGGCGAGAGCCCCTCTGAAATATTATAGGTATGACCAACCCGGACACCTTGCCAATAACTGCACCCGACCCAATGTGACGTGTTTCCAATGTGGGAAGGTAGGACACATGAGAAAGGATTGCCCAACATTAAATCCCCCAGCCTCAGGGATGAGCAGAGCTGCATCTAACCGGCCCCCAACTTCTAGGACCTTCAACATGACCGTTCAGGATGCTGTCCGAAATACTGACATGATAGCAGGTACCCTTCTGTTAAATTCTGAACATGCAAATGTTCTATTTGATTCTGGAGCAACCAAGTCATTTATATCTCAAGATTTTGCTAAAAAGTTAAAACTTAATGCCATACCCTTATGTGAGGTATTACAAGTGGAAATAGCAAACAAAGAAATAATTCCTGTAAATCAAGTACACCCTAATGCAAGTTGAAATTAGAAGAAAGAGTCTTTGAAGTTGACCTAATCCCATTTGCGTTAGGAGAATTTGACGTAATCTTAGGAATGGATTGGTTATCCAGTAATGGAGCGCAAATAGATTGTGAACGGAAGAGGGTAAAGATAAGAGCACAAAATGAAAAAGAAGTAGTGTTTAGAGGTCAACGACAGAACCAGATATATCTGACCATGTTACAGGAAAAAAGATTGTTAAAGAAAGGTAACGAGGCCTATTTGGCTTATGTGGTAGATACCAAGAAGGAAGTTCCTAATATACAAGACATACCCATAGTGAACGAATTCGAGGATGTATTTCCAGAGAACTTACCAGGGTTGCCACCCGACTGAGAAATAGAATTCTCTATAGAATTAGCACCAGGAACGACACCAGTGTCCAAGGCCCCATATAGGCTAGCCCTAGTTGAGATGAAAGAACTAGCTTCTCAACTACAAGAATTATTAGATAATGGAATGATAAGACCCAGTATGTCACAATGGGGAGCGCCGGTACTGTTCGTAAAGAAAAAGGATGGCAGTATGAGATTATGTATAGACTGTCGAAAATTGAATAAGCCGACTATTAAGAATAGGTACCCTCTCCCTAGGATTGATGATCTATTCGATCAACTCAAGGGAGCTATGCATTTTTCCAAAATAGATTTGAGGACAGGATATCACCAGTTGAAAATCAAACCTGAGGATATACCGAAGACTGCTTTTCGCACTAGGTATGGACACTATGAGTTCTTAGTCATGTCATTTGGGCTAACCAATGCACCCGCAACCTTTATGGATTTGATGAACAGAGTGTTCAAAAAGTACCTAGATATATGTGTGATAGTTTTTATAGATGATATTCTAATCTACTCAAAGACAGAGTAAGAACATGCAGAACAATTGAGGATAGTCATAGAAATCTTGAGGAACGAGAAATTATATGCCAAGTTCTCAAAGTGCGAGATTTGGTTAAGGGAAGTTCAGTTCTTAGGACATGTGGTGAGTAGCAAAGGAGTTTTAGTTGATCCCGCCAAGATAGAGGCGGTATCCAATTGGGAAAGACCAACTACCCCAACAGAGGTTAGGAGCTTTGTGGGTTTAGCAGGATATTACCGAAGATTCGTACAAGACTTTTCTAAGATAGCCGGTCCACTGACTAGACTTAACCGAAAGATAAAAAAGTTTGTATGGACAGAGAAATGTGAGGAAAGCTTTCAGGAACTAAAAAGGAGGCTGGTGTCAGCACCAGTGCTCGCTCTTCCCGATGGAAAGGGGGAGTTTGTGATATACAGCGACGCATCGCTTAAAGGATTAGGATGTGTACTGATGCAGCACGACAAAGTTATAGCGTATGCCTCTCGGCAATTGAAGGAGTATGAGAGCAGATACCCGACGCATGATCTAGAATTAGCGAACATAGTGTTTGCTCTGAAGATTTGGAGACACTACCTGATACGGTGAGAAATGCGAGATTTACACAGACCATAAGAGCCTTAAATATATTTTTACTCAGAAGGAACTAAACATGAGACAGAGGAGATGGTTAGAGTTGATTAAAGACTACGACTGTGTATCACCCGGGTAAAGCCAATGTGGTGGCTGACACCCTCAGTAGGAAAGAGAGACTCAAGATGATAATAACATATAAGGAGTTAGTTAAGGATTTTGAGAAGATGGAAATTGACGTGAGGATGACCGGTAAAGGAACAGAAGGATTATTTCAGATTAAGTTAGTGCCGGAACTGACTGAAAAGATACAAGTATGTTAGGAAAAGAAGATAAGTGAAGAAAGAGGAACATTGACCGGTGAGGAAGTGAGATGAGAGAAGGACGAGAGGGGGGTCATGAGGTATGCGTCCCGAATTTGGATTCCAAATATGCAAGAGTTAAAGGATGAGCTGCTGCACGAAGGGCACAGCTCTAGATATTCAATCCACCCAGGAAGTACGAAGATGTACCGTGACCTTAAGGAATATTATTGGCGGCCTAACATAAAAAGAGAAGTAGCAGAGTGGGTCATTAAGTGCTTGACATGCCAGAGAGTGAAGGCTGACATCGGGGACCTAGTGGACTATTATGGCCCCTAGAAATTCCGGAATGGAAATGAGAGCATATAGCCATGGATTTTGTGACAGGCCTACCAAGGACAAAGACCAATCACGATGCCATATGGGTTATCATAGATAGATTGACCAAGTATGCACACTTTCTACCAATCAACGAAAGGTACACCGTAGACAAGCTGGTGGATATTTACTTGAAAGAAATTGTAGTGAGACAGGGCGTTGTTGTAGCCATAGTGTCAGATAGAGACCCAAGGTTTAATTCCTGATTTTTGAGAAGCTTCCAGGAATGTGTAGGCACCACAAAAAATTCAGAGATGATATTATGATATTACGTACTAAATGAGTGTATGTAAACGCTATTAGTTTTCGAAAAAAATGAACTTTGAAAAATGACCATATTTACGAATCATCGAGGATTACAGGAATCACAATATAATTACAAATTCAAAACCCTACGGATTTATATCCAATTATGGTAATTCAAAACATAAGGAATATATACAAAAGGAATTACGTCGCGAACCATTTACGAGGAAGTATTACGAAAACGTTTTAAACGACCGAACAAACGCGTAAATGATTAAATAAACGTAACGCACTAACTAACCATGGTAAGAAAGTAACCATGGTTACTTTATCAAATAGTGAGCTAGAGATAGGATGATCAACGAAGACTAAGCAAATAGTGAGCTAAAGAGGCTAAGCAAGTGGCTTAGCTTGTAATCTACCACAAGCTAGTTAGATTTGTCCCCCAGATTTGCAACAAGAATAAAATCCTAGGATATAAACTAGAGTATAACAAATCAATATAAGATATCACAAGATATCACTTGCATCATTCCAAGAAGCAACCATGAAACAAACACAAAAACTCTCTCCCCACTTCTTCATTAAGCTCCATTCGGCTTTTCACCTTCAACCAAGGAAATCAAAATCAAACCTTCAAGCTCTAGCCATGGATAAATCCTCCCATTAATTCTAAAGCTTCCTAACAACCAAACTAAGGTAAGATAAATCTTTGAGCTCTTTTTATCAAGGTTTTATGGGTGAAATAAAATCAAGAAAGTTGAGAATGAATAGTATGAATAGTAACTCTTCTTTGGTTTCTTGATTTCAATGGTTGTTTTAGGTTCCAAAAACCATACTAAGCACTCCCAAGACTTCACCATCATCAAGAACACATCTCAAGATTTCAAGAAAGGTAAAAATCTTTGACCCAACTTTATTTAAGATTTAAGTTCAAGATCCTTTTAGTATGTAGTTGTAAACCTAGTTTTAGTGGTGGTATTGTTGAAATCTTGATGTTTAGCTAAGTAGATTTAAGGTTGATTGTTGTTGCTTCAATAACATGATGTTCTTGAGAGGAGTTAGTGTGTTGATGATGATATGTTTATTGTTGGTAGTATAAAGATCTAAGGCGTAAACGAAACTCCGATCGTAAACGTAATATCACTAAAATGAACAAAACGTAACTTTAAGTTTCTGCAGAAATTCCCGAGGATGTTAACTTTAGTTTCTTGAAAATTTACCCTTGATTATGATAGATAGTTTTATAAGAATCGTTTAGGCGCTTGAATCGCTTGATTCCGATGTATGGATTAAAAGTTATGGCCGTTTTACTAAAAGTGATTTACGCGACAAAAAAACTGCTACGAATGATGAACTTAAAAAATATAAAGGATCCACTTAAGAATGTTCATAAATCATGAAAATTTCACAGAGAGTAGTATATTGAGTTTCCTAACTGTCATAAAAATTTCAAATGGAAATAAAGATTTTTCAATTTTATAAAAATATCGGAGCCGAGACCGCGCGATTAGAAACTATAGAATCCATAAGCGGAGCCGACGGCGAAAATGTAAACGGACTTAAGATACTTTGAAAAAGGAAGTGACCATAATGTGAATAAAGACTTAAAGGAATAATAAGGGTAATATAAGTTGAGAGGGTGCGTAATAAGTAGCACACGGGTGCGAGTCACCGTAAATTAGAACGGGACCTAACGAAATGAATTGTGTTATGATTATAGATTTCCGAGCGGAACCTAGAGCACCCTCCACCTCGAGATACCCAGGAAAGTTTGCGAACCAAACTCCATTTACTGTTTTGTTTTGAAAGGATTGTTTTATTATCATTGCATAAATACCATGCTTGCAATGATACATAGTTATTGAATTTTCGCATAATGTAGCGATGTTGTACGATAAGTATATATCGTGAAATATTTTATTCCCTTATAAGCATGACGTATTATAATAAGACCGAGAGTCGGTCGGGATTTCAAGATAAAAACCCGGGGATCCATTCCGGTGATATTATAGGAAGATTACAAGTCCATAGTAGTACGTTTTAAAGGGATCCAACGTCCACTTACAAAATATTAAACACCTCGAAATTTTATTAAAACGATTTCCAAAGATCGTATTCCCTCAACTATACTTTACCATTTAGACAAGAAATATTTATCTACTATTCATTTATTATGGAGAAGTATTCTCCAATAAATATTTACTTCAGACTCGAGTAAATATTAAAAGTTCATTAAATTATTAAACATAAATTAGTTGTGAAATATTATTTTCATTTAAAAAGTAAACTCCTTCGAGGTTTAATTATTTATCAATGATCATTTAATTATTTGCTATTTATAAAAAGGGTTTCTTTATGATTTAAAAATCATAGAACCTGCTTTAAAATATTATCGGATATTCGGGAATCATTCGAATAATTTTAGATCATCGGAGAATATTATCTCGACTTATTTTAATATTTTGAATATAGTTTCAAAGAGAAACTTTCCCCCTTATTTAATTATCTGTTGATAACGGTCAACTCACATCCTTAGTACTTCCCCCAAAAATTTCGGAATACGTATATGTATATATATATATATACCCTAATGAGATAAGTTGTTTCTATCAACAAACAAAACGCTTGAGGAACTTTTATGTGGTTCGAGTTCTTGAGATATGATAGAATTCTTTTAAAAGGACAAGGGAGTGGTAGACTACCAAAGGACCGAGAATGGTATTATGTGTGCTAGATGGACTACCAAAGGTACCGCAGGCGAAGGTACTCGGTGTACTCGGGAACTTGTGAAGTAGGTGTATACCCAAAATGGGATAAGTAGCCCGAATACGGCCAGGGTGATAACCGGGATACGAAGGTGTCGTCCTTCTACTAGTAGAAAAGGTTAATATTATCATATTACGACTGATCATTGTATGCGATGGCTCCAATGAGTGTCCTATTATTCCAATTGGAATTGTGATGCATTACCGTAACCCAAGCCTAGGTACTGGGTTTACTATTAAGGTATTCGCAGGTTAATAAAATCCACTAAAGGATTGTTTTCGTAAAAGGTGTGTATTACCAAGGGAAACTATTTTTGAATAAAACGTAATTATCATATATGATGTTTTACGTAAGTTTATCATACATTCATTTTCATACTGTACATTATTATGCTGGGCATTATAGCTCACACTTATTTTCTTAAATTGACACAACACAACAGTGAATCATGATGCCTACCATGAGAACCATAGCCAGGAAATGAGTAGGAAATGGCCAGCTGTTCCGTATATTATTTGGTGATGTACCGCAGGTAATCCGAATAAGCTGAATTGGTTTTCAGTTGTTTTTAGTTCGGCTTATTTATAAGTATGACTTATGTAAGGTAATAAATAAGAAACGTATATTTGGCCGAAGGACTAGCCTTACTTAAAGGTTATTCCCCGATAAGACTTAATTACTTTTGGGTTGTAATAATTATCACTTTGTGGTTTGATCTACTCTAGTAATGAATGGTTCGTTTCCAAGACAATTACCTGTAAGTGTGTGTGTGTGATAAGTGTGGGGTCGTAAAGTGTGAGTATTTAAATATTGTGATGTGAGGTATGTGGTTTATAGTGGTTTAGATGGCGTGGCCTTCGAGATTCCTGACCCCGGATTTTGGGGCGCCACAGATAGCATGGTTACGCCTTATGACAGGACCGAGATAGTAGAGTCTTTTGACGACCTACAGATCGAGCATCTAGGTGCTTAGGCCGTAGCTTCGGCAAGCCTCTTTCTTATCTTATTCTTCTTGTGCTTTTATGATCTTTTCACACTACTTATTGTGTTTGAACATGTTTGTGCAGATGAATACCTATCTCCAGGCCGTCCTTCACAAACTGAAGGATGTGAGGACTAGCCTGACCATTGCTGAAAGGGATATGGACAGGTACCTTAAGGCCTCAGAGGCTAACTTCACTCACTTCCGTGAGGTGGAGAAGGAGTTGGCTGAGGAAAAGGAGATGGTTCGCAAGCTGGAGTTGGACGCTCAGAGGGCTCGGGCTGAGGTGATAGCGGAGTACAAGTCATCTCAGGACTTTCAGGATGTCCTGAATGCCGAGTATGGTGCTAACTTTCCTGAGACCTTTTCTAGATGCTGGGAGCAGATAGTGGAGGAGATTGGGAAGAAGATCCCAAATGTGACTCTTGCAGCCTGTCCAGTCCCTGTTGTTCCTGGGCTAGGACCTCTTCTTGAGGATATTCCTCTCTCCCCACTCTGACTACTTCTGCTGAGACCATAGCTTCCCCTTCTCGGGATGCTAACCCTATGGGAGACGAGCCTGTTCCCCCCTCTACTGCTACTGATGGGGGAAACGATGATGATGATTTGTTTAAGGATCTAGACTAGTTTCCTTTTCTTATTGTCCCATCGTGGATTTTTATGTATTAACTTATTTATACTTGGAACTTATTACCCTTTGGGGTTTATTTATGCTATTTCCTTTTTCATAACCTTCCCTTTAAGTTTTTTAGCACTTTCTAAGTGTTGTACTTTTAAGGAGGATGATTAATAACTTGAACTACTCAGTTCTCAGAGTCGTGCATCGAGCACTCTTTATAATGAAAGAATTCTTGAAATCTTCTTCCTTTTGTGATCAAAGCATGATCACATAAAGTACTATCAAAACTTAGATATCCAAAGATTGAAATAATTCCAACTCAGTAATATAAAGTCTTGTTTTCCAAAACCTTACATAATATGGGTTCAACCCTTACAATCACGAACTTTTCTCTTTTTCTGACGAAGCAAACTTAGATAATGCATCTTCCTTAGCATTTTCCTCTCTTGGAATGTGCTCAATATGGCTTTCATCAAATTGAGTCATCACAACCCTTACTAGGCGAACATACTTAGCCATTGTTTCATCTCTTGCCTCGAACTCTCCCTTGACCCGGGATACGATAAGCCGGGAATTCCCACAAACTTTCAAAGTCTTGACCCTCAATGTTCCTGCTAGGCCAAGGTCAGCTATCAGAGCTTCATACTCAGCTTCATTATTTATGGTCGGGAAGTCTAACTTCATGGCATATTCAATCAAGAATCCATCTGGGCTTTTAAAACAAGCCCTGCTCCACTTGAATTTGTTTTTTATGCTCCATCAAAATAGAGAACCCAATATTCCTTCTCCTTAGTGTCCTTTTCTTTGCCATCTTTTGTGTCTATGTCTTGAGGTATAGTATCTTCCTGGCCCCCGACTTCTTGGTTGGGTATGGTACATTCCACCACGAAGTCAGCCAACGCCTAGGCTTTTATTATCGTTCATGGCTTGTACTTGATGTCGAATTCTCTCAATTCTATTGCCCATTTAATTAGCCTCCCACTAGATTTGGGACTATGAATGATGTTTCTCAATGGTTGATTTGTCAGCACTTTAATTTTATGAGCCTGTAAGTAAGGACACAACATTCGTAAAGTCATCACCGAGGCTAAAGCAAACTTCTCAATAGTTGAATAATTTAACTCAGCTCCATGCAGAATTTTACTAACATAGTATATGGGTTTCTGGACTTTAAGATCCTCTTTAACTAATACACCGCTCAAGGTATTTTCTGAACGGCCAAGTATAAATACAAGGTTTCATTCAAAGCTGGCTTGGCCAACAATGGGGCCTGAACCATATATTTCTTTAATTCTTCAAATGCCTCCTGGCTTTCCTCAGTCCATACAAAATCTTTAACCTTCTTTAGGGATTTAAAGAAGGGCAAACACTTATCTCCGGATTTTGTTAGTCGCTAAACATGCGCTAATAATACACGCAAGTATACGCGTTCAAAAGTAATATATAATTATTTCTAGTTTATTCCCACATAGACTGACTTTGGTTAACTAATTAATTTATGCACTTATGCACCGATGATATGGTTATTATCCAATGCTAAGATGATAACAATTTGGGTTTTTGATTATAACTAAGAATTAAAATAACAATTATAACTAAGAGAATAAGAATGGTTAAATTAATATATATGACAAACGTGGGATTCTAACTTTATTAAATACTTCATTCAATAGCTTTATTATTCTTAACCTTAGCATGTAATGGTGATGACACTAATCAGATAACACAAAACTGATAAATGCCAACTTTCGTTACACGAATACCATACTACCAGACATCCACAAAATAGATAGAAGCTGAATAGACACCAATTATATTGAGACCCTATATGTCTATAGAATTTGACAACATAAAGGTTTAAAGCACAAGTTATCTATCGTGATTACATAGGGAAAGTAAGATGGTTAAAATTACCTAGGAATCATGCATAACAATAATACATGAACCTATGCTAGCATGGTAAGTTCTAAACCCTTAAATTCACTGTCGCTTCATTAAAGATTAACACGCTATCTTAAAAGTTCGTGATGCTCATAAGACGAATAAGCACAACCAATACTAGGTTATCATACGATCACCACACACTAAGGTATCAAAACAAATTAACTAAAGAAATCCATAAATAAATCCGCTAGAACCCCATGATAACGATTAGCCCAGAATCGGACCCATCATCAACGTGGGTTCCGATGAAAGCATGGTATAATAAACATAGTCTTTATACTGAATAAATAATAAAACCAAGTACGAAATAAGAGTAAGGTTCACGAATAAGAAAAACTAGCATCCAAGTTATAACATAGAATAAAGATTCACAAGTAAAAACTAGATCTTCTTCGTCTTCATTGAATCGTGCTAACACAGTCTTCTTACGGCTCTCCTTGTGCTCTGGTATATCTGTCTCCCTAGAAAACGTCCTTTATTTAAGTATATATAGCATCCCATGCAAGATAGAAGTCCTCCATTGTAAATCAACTAGAATCTAGATTCTGGAATCCCGACCCGGCGTGCGGGCGCGCTGGGTTTCTGAAAAATGGGCGCGGCCGCGCGCTAGACCAGCGCGGGCGCGTCGTGCATATGGAAAAACTTCTGAATTTTTTAATTCCTGCTACAATCGAGTTGGCTTCCAGAGCTTTATTCTTTGGACATCATCCTAACACCATATTAGCACCAAAATAATGCTAATTCACCTGATTCTCAGAATAATGCCTGAAATGCAAAAACACTAGAAAACACATTAAAATACCAACAACTTGAGTACATTTACACCAATTCAAATCTTTACGGAGCGTAATAAAGTGTTATAATTGCCACTCAACATACCCCCAAACTTGAATCGATGCTTGTCCTCAGGCATAAACAGACTCAAAGAATAAGAAATAAAAATGCATGAATGCAACTAAATGAATGCAACGATCCCTATTAGAGTAACTAAACCAATCAACAAACAACATCTCAACAAATGCAGTTATTTGCATAAGATCAATCAAACCTCACAAATCAGTCTACAAACCAGAGACGTGTGTGTGCAACTGCTTACAGATATATTATTGCCACTAGATCAATAACCATGACTCACTATTCATCAAAGCAATCACAAGGTTATAAACAGAATAAAAGCTAGACTCAAAATAACTTATAACACTTTAATTCTTATATTGGAGTTCTATATGGATTCATGCTTTTATTCAAACAAAACAACACACTTATGCTTAATTGATCGTGCAATGAGTGAGGTCCATAAAAGACTTTTACAATAGTACCCATGTAGCGAGCGTTAGGTTAACGGATCCCAGACTATAAAAGCCTTAGGTCACTAGGCACAAAGTCCCTTCTTCTGGCTTGATCTTTAGTTGATGATATCCTGATCTTAAATCAAGTTTGGAGAAATACTTGGCTCCCTTCAACTGGTCGAACAGATCGTCAATTCTGGGTAACGGATACTTGTTCTTGATTGTCAGCTTGTTGAGCTCCCTATAGTCGATGCACAGTCTCATGCTTCCATCTATCTTCTTGACAAATAGTACCGGGGCTCCCCACGGGGATACACTGGGTCTGATTACTCCTTTCTCTAACAATTCCTGCAATTGCTTCGCTAGCTCTTTCATCTCAACAGACGCCATTCTGTACGGGGCCTTGGATACTGGTTCTGTTCCCGGTGCTAAGTCGATCGTAAATTCAATTTCTCTATCTGGAGGAAGTCCTGGTAACTCTTCGGGAAACACGTCTGGAAATTCATTCACGACTGGAATATTTTCAAGTTTTGTTGGTTCTTGACTTCTGTCAATCACATATGCCACGAAATGCTCACATCCTTGTCGTAGTAACTTCTTGGCTTGAATTATCGTTAAAAACTTCTTTACTTGTTTCTGACCCTTGAACATTACTATTCTTTCGTCTGACGTTTTCACCATTACCTTCTTATTTCGACAATCTATCTGGGCATCATGCTTAGATAACCAAGCAATCCCTAATATAACATCAAATTCTCCTAACTTAAGTGGTATCAAATCTACACAAAATTTACTACCAGAGATCTCAATCTCACAATTCCCACAAACTTGGTTAACAGTTACACGTTCATGATTTGCTAATTCCACAGTCATTATTTCATTTAAACACTCAACTGGACAATTTAACTTACTAACAAAATCTTGTGAAACAAACGATCGGGTTGCTCCCGAATCTATTAACACTTTGGCATATAAAGAATTCACATTAAGCGTACCTGCCACGATATCTGTATCCTGAATAGCATCCTTCACAGACATATCAAAAACTCTAGCCCTTGGAGTCTCATTCACTGTTGGGGTAGATCCCATAATCCTCAATGCATTACTGACTGGGGCCGGTGTCTTGCAATCCCTGGCCATATGTCCTGGCTTTCCACATTTAAAGCACGTAAATCTAATGGCTGGAACCTTTACTGCTGGATTCCGGATAGGCTGATCCTTACTTGCTGGCTCTCTTGCTGGCTGATTTCGGCACTCCCTCGAATAGTGCCCTTTCTGGTTGCATTTAAAACATACCACATTCAACTTGTTACAAATTCCTCCATGCTTCTTTCCACATACTTGACAATCTAGAAAAGTTAGTCTCAACTGATTTGGCTGATTTGTATTAACTGGACAGTTGCTCTGGCCTCCGTCTCCTGCATTCTGTCTCCTGAAATTAAGATTCCTCCCTGGCTGAAACTTGCCCTTCTTAAAATTTGGAAACTTCCCTGGTTGTGACTGACCCTCACTTCCCTCAACTTTCCTTTTCTTGCTTTCTTTCTCCTTCTGGAACATCTCACTCTCTGTCTCTGCGATCATAGCCTTTTGTACTACTCCTGCATAGGTATCCAATTCAAAAATGGCTACCTTCCCTCTGATCCATGGTTTCAAACCTTGCTGAAATCTTTTAGCCTTCTTCCTGTCAGTATCCACATACGATGGTACATACCTTGACAATTCCTCAAACTTACCCTCATAATCTGTTTCCGACATGTTCCCTTGCTTTAATTCTAAAAACTTCAACTCCATTTGATCCTGAACAAACTGAGGAAAATACTTTTCTAAAAACAATTCCTTAAACCTTTCCCAAGTAATAACATTTGTACCTTCCAATGTCTTCACCATCTCCCACCAATAGGTGGCTTCATTCTTCAGATAGTAACTTGCAAACTCAACCTTCTATTCTTCCTTTACTTTCACTAAGGCAAATGCCTTCTCTATTTCCTTTAACCAAACATTTGCTTTAATTGGCTCTAAGGAACCCTTAAATTCTGGTAGGTTTGCTGCCTGAAAAGTTTTAAAAGTTATCTGGGGGTTGGTCTGTCTTTGTTGTTGTTGTGCCAAGTGTACTGTTTGTTGGGCCAAGATTTGAAGAATCTGGGCTATTGCTGGGTCCATAGGTCCTAGGTTCACATTTGGGTTTGTATCATCTTGGTTATTGTTGTTGGTTTCTTCATTCTGGGTGTTGGTGCGGGTATTTCTTCTGGGAGGCATTTTCTGTAAAGAATCAATCCACTTATTTAGCTTTTAGATCAATCTTTTGCATAAAAGAACAGTTTTGCAAAACAGAAATATCTCTTTTTGAAAATAGTTGTAACTAAGTAAATTGCATGCTTCTTTACAGAATAAAAACAGTTATGGAAAACAGGGTACATGGTATCACAGGGGTATAACTGGTGCAATAAATAAGGTAAGGTAAAACAGGTGCAATGAAGTAAATGACAGTGCTGGAAAGGAAAAAGGTACTGATATATATAGATCAAAAGTTTTAGGTAGTACAAGCGTAAAGACGCTTCGGAAGTAAAAACAAAAACGGTACAACAACCTACTCACTAGTCAGCATAGCTAGTCTATAAATACAACTCAAAAGTCTACTGATACACACTACACACTACTGCACATACTACACAATCATAATAACACTGTTCAATATCTCCATCTCTGAATCTCTGGCTCATGGCAAGTCTGGACCTCCAATCTCCTCAAGCTCTTCTAGAACCCATTTAGCCCACTCTACTAAGAAATCAGGGGTGATGTCCTCATGTGTAGCCTCAACAATCCTCACTGCAGCTGTCCTACGAAACGCCTGTAGCCTCTCTCTGAGTCGCCTCTCACCACTCCCAACCTCTCTGGTACGCATAATATGTAGTAACTCCTGAATCTGACCCTGAAGGAATCGCTGCTCCAAAAGGCAAGCCTCAAACTGATGATATGGGACAGGGTAGGAAGAGAACTGGAAAGGTACTCCTGTGACTGAATGACCGGTAAAGCCTGAATCAGCAGGTGTGGGTCCTCTGATAGGTGGCCTCATGCCTGGAGGTGGAATAGCCTGCAGTGGTACGGGCTGCAACACAGGGGGAGGTAGTATAGCCAACATTGGTGGAACAACAGGACGTGGATCCGAAGACGGCAATCCAACTGAAGGCTCTGAGTGATCAGCTGATACAGGAATAAAAGAGTCGGCCATCGCTGCTATCTGAAATCATATCGCAATATCAGAATCTCGAACCATAACGTGAATTACACTAATACCTGATATACCGAAGCACTCAACCTCTCGACATTCTATCTTTCTATTCCTTAATTCTAATCCTAACCCTCTACCCATTCCCGTCAACCTAGGCTTGTGTCAGTGACTTATAACATGTGGCTCTAATACCAAACCTGTGGCGCACTCCAAACCTGGGTCAGAAGTTTGGGGTCCACACACACCTTATTTATAACCTGCTTATAACAATAATCAAGATAATAATAATATGCAGTGACCCTACTTACCAACCACCACGGACCGCAACAGGTTAAAGTATGCACACAAGCCAAACACATTATTATGTTACAAACGTTCAAATCCCAACTATTCCAAACTCAAAACTGAGTATTAAACATTATTACAAACTTTTACAAACTTAAATTATCCCAAAAGAAGCCTACTAGCTTTGCTCGATCAACCTGAACCCCTAGCTCTCGCGCTGGACTGGGGATCCTCGTTACCAACTGGTTCCTTTTTAACTAGAAAGAATATAAACAACATTGCACAAATGAGCTAACTAGCTCAGCAAGTCACAATGACAAAACTGAGAATAATGATCATCAGGTGAACATGGTTATGATATTAAGTGAACAATGGATTATGATTTAGAATTGGATATTATACTTTTATATTAAAAACCAAGGTTAGGTTGCTGATCATTCACGCACTAACCCCGAGCAAGGCACACAGCATTGCTCTAACTACTGGATCCAAGGCAAACATTGGCCTAACTTGACCATTATATCGTCTGACCATGAATCTTGTCCACAATTTTATAAAAACAATCCAATTCTAACATAATAACTGAATAAACAATAATAAACAATAACCAGAATCATTAACAACAATGAGTGTTTAACCATGAAAGGGTTTCAATCCTTGTAAGGATCAATAAGGTAATTTAAAAGCTTGGATGCTGGGTAATGAAAGAATTGGATAACAAAGGAATCAACATTTCAGGGTTTCAAAGATTTGGGCTTTCAAAGCTTAGGATACAATGGTTGAGTATACAAGTAATTCAGTTCAGTGTTTGGGATTTTGTTTGTATGTATTTATGGAGTAGTATCGTATACTTGAGGTTCGTGTTTGGGTATACAACAATCAATGGTCTAGAAAGAATAAGGTTCATGGCTCAAGAACAATAACTGAAATCAGAGTTTGGATTTCAGTGCTTCAAAGCACTTGCAATATCAACAAGACTATCAAGTACTACAATATCTCGAGAAAGTTCAGAACACTTGCCTGGTATTAGCTTACTACACTGTACTCGCTTCCAATCACAATCGTCTTACTCCTCAACTACCTGTTTTCCTTTCCTACGTCTTACCTCTTCTGCTCACATATCATAAATATCTATCAATAATCGATTCATAGAATTCTATTTGACACATACTTTTATCTACACTTCGTTTCACCCAAATCCGATTAACGGATTGAAAGTTATGCAATAATCAAGTAAACACTGAATATATAGACCGACAGTTAACCAACATATCACATATAACACATAATACATCACATAATCAATGACATATCATTTATAAAGACATTTCGGGTCATAAATAGGCTTTCTGGTATTTAAAACGATTTTTAAACATTTTTCGGAATTAAAACGGGTCATTGGATCAATTTCGGGTTAATAAACAGGGTTCGGTTGGCCAATTCTGGCTCCAAAACAATTTTATAATAATTATCGAGCCTTGGAAATAATTTAGAATAATATTTTAAAGCTCGAAACTATTTTTCGGAATTTTTAAATCATTTTTAAATAATTAAATCTAATTAAATAATTAATTAAAATTAATTAATAATTAATTAAATCAATTAATCAATTAATTTTCGAATTAATTGACCAATTAATCAATTAGAAATTAACTGAAATTAATTAACTAATTAATTTAGATTTATTTTGGAATTAAAAATAATTTTCGGAATTAAAATACTAATTTTTAGAATTTTCAGAAATTAAAAACGAATTTTTATAATAAAAATAAATAGGAAATATGATTTTTAAACATTTTTAAAACAGGAATCCTAAATTTGCAAATTCTGGAAACTTCAGGGACCTAACTGTATCGTTCCCAAAAGTCCAGGTACCAAACCGTAATTTTTACATCCCTGTCACCGCAAAATACAGGGGTGGCCGGAGAACACGTTCCCGGCGTCCTCACCCCATCAACACCTCTGGATCACATCTATACTTTACCCGGAATTCAACCATACCAACAAATCGTTCTAATCATCCCTGAGTTGGCCAGAATTTGGCCGTGAAGTTTGCCAGTTTCCGGCGAACTTCGGAAATATTCAAAATACAACTCCCTTCTCTACATACCTCGTTGATTCATGAAACTTATACGACTAGATTGCAAATTTCACAGAGAACACAATCCATTATCTCACAACATCAATCTATTCCAGAATAAGAAATCCCCAAATTTCAATTAAGAACATTCATACGGGTTATAAACCCTAATTTTAAAATTCGAAAATCAAACTCAAATTTGAACATGTTATTGAACTCCAAATTAGGCATATAATATATCAAAATCACCTGGAAAACAAGCTCTACAACATGCAATCATCAAATCATACAAAAAATTATCCGAACAAAAATTCATATTTTTCATAAATTTAATTCGAAAATAAATAAAATTTTAGAAAATAAACCTTGATTTCTGCAGTAAAACGGAGCTCAGAATCTGGTAGAACACTTCAAATCCTTCGTTTTGGTTACTCAAGCTTTGAAAACAGAGATCGGTAACGCCTTCGTTTTGCTGTTTGATTCTTAGAACAGTTTATGTAATTAGGTTTTTTCTCTGAAAATTATAAAATTAACTATCTGCAAATGATTTTGATACGAAATAAAATACAGTAAAAGGCTATTTATAATTACGGAAAATTAGTATCCCGTTGGATCATTCCGGATATAAAACGGTACGTTTATTTATAAAAACTGATCCAAATGGTATCGATTTTCGGGATAATTATCCAAACCAGTACAATTTGTCTTGCGGTCTTGGTCTCAGCGCCTAGTTACACGTACTACGAAGTGATAATTGGGATAGTTTAATAAAAAGCTCCCGTTTATCGAAAATACGGGTTTTATTGATTTACTGAAACGAATATTGTATCGAAAATGTTCCGCCGGGACCCGCGCAGAACAAACCGTACGCCGGATCGAAAAAGTTGAAACATGGAATATGCTCGGAATATTACAATTAGGTTAGGAAGGAGTTCTCGGAAGAGTTTCGGGTTCCAAAAACGTAACAACGGATGACGTCGGTTGGTTCCCGTTTTTATAAAATAGATTTTAAATACCCGGAAAAAGATTTTATAAATTTCATATGATTCTTATAAATTCATAAATCATCATAAAAATAATTAGGAAGATATGACAATTATTTATATTTTATTTTGGACATATAAAAATTAAAATATTCAATTAATATTATTTTTGAATATCCAAGTACCGATAACACTTAACAATTAACTCACAGAATAGATACTGAACACACATAATAATTATTTAATAGCAAAAATAATTACACTGTATATCCCGCATATTACACACCACCACCTCCAGATCACAACTACACTTCACCAGGAACACACCCATGCCAACAAATCAACCTAACAGTCCCTGAGTTGGCCGGAATTTGGCCGTGAAGTTTGCCAGTTTCTGGCGAACTTCAGAAATATTCAAAACACAACTCCCTTCTCTACATACCTCGTTGATTCATGAAACTTATACGACTGGATTGCAAATTTCACAGAGAACACAACCCATTGATATCACAACATCAATCTATTCCAGAATAAGAAACCCCCAAATTTCAATTAAGAACATTCATACGGGTTATAAACCCTAATTTTAAAATTCGAAAATCAAACTCAAATTTGAACATGTTATTGAACTCCAAATCAGACGTATAATATATCAAAATCATCAGGAAAACAAGCTCTACAACATGCAATCATCAAATCATACAAACAATCATCCGAACAAAAATTCATATTTTTACTAAAATTAATTCGAAAATAAATAAAATTATAGAAAAATAACCTTGATTTCTGCAGGTCTTTGGATTACAGAATCTGGTAGAGCTCTTCAAGACCTTCAGATTGGTTACTCGAGCTTTCCAAACCGAATTCAATAACACCTCCAAAAGCTTGTTTGATTCTTAGAACAGTTTATGAAATTAGGGTTTTTCTCTGAAAATTATATAATTATCTGTCTGCAAATGATTTTGATACGAAATAAAATACGGGTAAAGGCTATTTATATTTACGGAAAATTAGTATCCCGTTGGATCATTCCGGATATAAAACGGTACGTTTATTACTCCATAGGGCAGCGAGGAGCATGCTGTGGTTATAAAAACTGATCCAAACGATATCGGTTTTCGGGATAATTATCCAAATCAGTATAATTTGTACTGCGGTCTTGGTCTCAGCACCTGGTTACACGTACTACGAAGTGATAATTGTGATAGTTTAATAAAAAGCTCCCGTTTATCGAAAATACGAGTTTTATTGATGTACCGAAAGAAATATTGTATCGAAAATGTTACGTCGGGACCCGCGCAGGACAAACCGTACGCCGGATCGAAAAAGTCTAAACATGGAAAATGCTTAGAATATTACAATTAAGTTAGGAAGGAGTTCTCGGAAGAGTTTCGGGTTCCAAAAACGTAACAACGGGTGACGTCGGTTGGTTCCCGTTTTTATAAAATAGATTTTAAATACCCGGAAAAAGATTTTATAAATTTCATATGATTCTTATAAATTCATAAATCATCATAAAAATAATTAGGAAGATATGACAATTATCTATATTTTATTTTGGACATATAAAAATTAAAATACTCAATTAATATTATTTTTGAATATCCAAATACAGATAACATTTAACAATTAATTCACAGAATAGATACTGAACACATATAATAATTATTTAATAGCAAAATAATTACATGATATATCCCGGATATTACATCCTTCCCCCCTTAAAAGGATTCTGTCCTCAGAATCTCCTAAGAAAACAAATGAGGGTACTTTTCTCTCATATCACTTTCTAACTCCCAGGTTGACTCTTCAACCTTTGGGTTTCTCCACAAAACTCTTACTAACTTTACCACTTTATTTCTTAATACTTTCTCTCTCTCCTCTAGAATCTCTATCGGACTTTCTACATATGACAAATCCGCCTGAAGCTCTATTGGCTCATATTCTATTACATGCCTGGAGTCTGGATTGTACTTCTTAAACATTGATACGTGAAAAACATTGTGAATGTGCTCCATGTGCGGTGGTAACGCCAACTCGTAAGCTACTTTGCCAACGCGCTTTAGGATCTCAAAAGGTCCGACATATCTTGGACTTAGCTTTCCTTTCTTCCCAAACCTTGTTAGTCCTTCCCATGGTGATACTTTCAGTAATACCAAGCTTCCTTCTTCAAATTCCATGTCTTTCCTTGACTGGTCTGCGTATTTCCTCTGACGATCTTGTACGGCTATCAATCTCTTCTGGATAATTTCAGTAACTTCCTTTGTCTGCTATACCAGTTCAGGTCCAAGTATCTTGCGTTCTCCTACTTCATCCCAATATACTGGAGATCTGTATTTGCGTCCATAAAGGGCTTCATAGGGTGGCATACCAATACTGGCGTGATAACTGTTGTTATAAGCAAACTCTACCAGGGGTAAATGCTCGTCCCAATTTCCTTTGAAATCAATAGCACAAACGCGTAACATGTCCTCGATTGTCTGGATCGTTCTTTCACTTTGGTCGTCCATCTGGGGTGATAGGCCGTACTCATATTCAGTCTTGTTCCCAAACATTCTTGAAAACTCTTCCAAAATCTTGAGTTAAATCTTAGATCTCGATCAGATACGATAGACACAGGAACTTCATGACGAACTACGATTTCCTTCAGGTACATATTGACTAACTTGTCGAGCGAAAATCTTTCATTTATAGGCAGAAAATGAGCTGACTTGGTAAGTCTATCCACTATAACCAAAATGGCATCATGATTAGCCCTTGTCCTTAGTAATCCAACTATAAAATCCATGGAAATATGTTCCCACTTCCACTCTGGAATCTCCAATGGCTGTAACAATCCACTTGGTCTCTGATGCTCTACTTTAACTCTCTGACAGGTATAACATTTGCTAACCCATTCCGCAATTTCCCTCTTCATGTCTGGCCACCAATAATTCTTCTTTAAATCTCTGTACATTTTGGTACTCCCTAGATGGATGGAATATCTTGAACTATGTGCCTCTTGTAAAATTTCATTTTTCAGCTCCGTCACTGGTGGAATCCAAATTCTAGATGAAAACCTCAGAATACCTTGATCATCCTTTTGCGTGCATAACTCTTCACCTACCAAACGATTTATATCTTGATCCATTACATCTTCCTGACCTTTCTTTATTTTTTCCAGCAACTCCGGCTGGAAAGTCATACTATACACTTTCGCTTCTTCAGGCTTGCAAACTCTAATCTCCAATTCCAATCTCTGAAATTCCTTATATATCTCTTCAGATACTGATAACTCATTTAACCTTTCCTTCCGACTTAACGCGTCCGCTACAACGTTCGCTTTACCGGGATGATAATTAATCGAGCAATCATAATCTTTGATCAATTCTAACCATCTCCTTTGCCTCATATTAAGTTCCTTCTGGGTGAATATATACTTCAAACTTTTGTGAGCCGTATAAATCTCACACTTCTCTCCATAAAGGTAATGTCTCCAGATCTTTAAAGCAAACACTATGGCTGCTAGCTCCAAATCACGAGTAAGATACTTCTGTTCGTGTGGTTTCAATTGCCTTGATGCACACGCAATCACCTTGTCGTACTGCATTAGAACACATCCTAATCCTTTGTGAGAAGCATCGCTATAAATTACGAAATTCCCTTGTTCGTCTGGAAGTGACAAAACAGGTGCCGTGATTAATCTTTTCTTCAACTCCGGAAAACTCTCTTCGCACTTATCATTCCATATAAACTTTTCATTCTTTCGTGTAAGCTTTGTTAATGGTGTTGCAATTCTTGAGAAATTCTGGACGAATCGTCGATAATATCCTGCCAATCCCAAGAAACTTCTTACCTCAGTGGGTGTTCTCGGTCTCTCCCAATTCGTAATTTCCTCGATCTTTGCCGGGTCCACTTTGATCCCTTCATTACTAACTATGCGTCCTAAGAACTGAACTTCCTGTAGCCAAAACTCACACTTCGAGAATTTAGCATATAACTTCTTTTTCCTTAAAATCTCCAAAGCTGTTCTTAAATGTTCCGCATGATCCTCTTCCGTGTTTGAATAGATCAAAATATCGTCTATAAATACAATAAGGAACTTGTCCAAATATTCCTTGAAAATTCTGTTCATCAGGTCCATAAATGCTGCCGGGGCATTGGTCATTCCAAAAGACATTACTAAAAATTCATAATGTCCGTACCTTGTTCAAAAAGCTGTCTTTGGTATATCTTCTGGCTTGATCTTCAGTTGATGATATCCCGATCTTAAATCAATTTTGGAGAAATACTTGGCTCCCTTCAATTGGTCAAACAAATCGTTGATTTTAGGTAACGGATACTTGTTCTTGATTGTAAGCTTATTGAGCTCCCTATAGTCAATGCACAGTCTCATGCTTCCATCTTTCTTCTTGACTAATAATACCGGTGCTCCCCACGGGGACACACTGGGTCTGATTACTCCTTTCTCTAACAGCTCTTGCAATTACTTTGCTAACTCTTTCATCTCAACGGGCGCCATTCTATACGGGGCCTTGGATACTAGTTCTGTTCCAGGTGCTAAGTCGATCACAAATTCAATTTCTCTATCTGGAGGAAGTCCTGGTAATTCGTCGGGAAACACATCTGGAAATTCATTTACTACTGGAATATCTTCAATTTTTGCTGGTTCCTGACTTCTATCGATCACATATGCCACGAAATGCTCGCATCCTTGCCGTAATAACTTCTTAGCTTGAATCATTGTTAAGAACTTCTTTACTTGCTTCTGGCCCTTGAACGTTACTATCCTTTCGTCTGGCGTTTTCACCATTACCTTCTTATTTCGACAATCTATCTGGGCATCATGCTTAGATAACCAATCCATCCCTAATATAACGTCAAATTCTCCTAACTTAAATGGTATCAAATCTACACAAAAATTACTACCAGAGATCTCAATCTAACAATTCCCACAAACTTGATTTCGACACTCCCTCGAATAGTGCCCTTTCTGGTTGCATTTGAAATATACCACATTCAACTTATTACAAACTCCTCCATGCTTCTTTCCACAAACTTGACAATCTGGAAAAGTTAGTCTCAACTGATTTGGCTGATTCACATTAACTGGACGGTTGCCTTGGCCTCCGTCGCCTGCATTCTGTCTCCTGAAATTAAAATTTCTCCCTGGCTGAAACTTGCCCTTCTTAAAATTTGGAAACTTCCCTGGTTGTGACTGACCCTCACTTCCCTCAACCTTCCTTTTCTTGCTCTCTTTCTCCTTCTGTGACATCTCACTATCTGTCTCCGCAATCATAGCCTTTTGTACAACTCCTGCATAGGTTTCCAATTCAAAGATAGCTACCTTCCCTCTGATCCATGGCTTCAAGCCTTGCTGGAATCTCTTAGCTTTCTTCCTGTCAGTATCCACATACGACGGCACATACCTTGACAATTCTTCAAACTTACTTTCATAATCTGCCACCGATATAGTTCCTTGCTTCAACTCTAAAAACTTCAGCTCCATCTGATCCTGGACAAACTGAGGAAAATACTTTTCTAGAAACAATTCCTTAAACCTCTCCCAAGTAATAGCATTTGTACCTTCCAATGTCTTCACCATCTCCCACCAATAGGTGGCCTCATTCTTCAAATAGTAACTTGCAAACTCAACCTTCTGCTCCTCTTTCACTTTTACCAAGGCAAATGCCTTCTCTATTTCCTTTAACCACATATTTGCTTCAATCGGCTCTAAGGAACCCTTGAATTCTAGTGGATTTATTGCTTGAAAAGTTTTGAAAGTTACCTGGGGATTGGTCTGTCTTTGTTGTTGTTGTGCCAGGTGAACTGTTTGTTGGGCCAAGATTTGAAGAATCTAGGCTATTGCTGGGTCTATGGGTCTTGGGTTCACATTCGGGTTTGTATCGTCTTGGTTGTTATTGTTGTTGTTGTTGGTTTCTTCATTCTGGGTGTTGGTGCGGGTATTTCTTCTGGGAGGCATTTTCTGTAAAGAATCAAACAACTTATTTAGCTTTTGAATCAAATCTTTTGCATAAAAGAAAAGTTTTGTAAAACAGAAATATCTCTTTTTGAAAACAGTTGTAACTAAGTAAATTGCATGCTTCTTTACAGAATATAAACAGTTATGGAAAACAGGTATAACTGGTGTAATAAATAAGGTAAAGTAAAATAGGTGCAATAAAGGAAATGACAGTAATGGAAAGAAAAAGGTACTAATATATATAGATTAAAAGTTTTGGGTAGTACAAGCGTAAAGACGCTTCGAAAGTAAAAGCAAAAGGGTACAACAACCTACTCACTAGTCAACATAGCTAGTCTGTAAATACAACTCAAAAGCTTACTGATACACACTACACATTACTATACATACTATACAACCATACAACACTACCTAATATCTCCATCTCTGAGTCTCTGTCTCAACTCCAAAGAAACTCTGGTCCTGCCAGCCTCTCAAAGTCCTCCATCACCTCAGTAGCCCAGCCCATCAGTGTATCAGGGCCTCTACCAGGTAGTGTAGCTCCATGTAGCCTAGCCTCAAGAACCCTCCATGTCACATGAATCTCCTCTCGAAGCTCCCTCACACCACGATCAACATCTGTAGTCCTGATGATATGCTGTAGCTCTCTGATCTGAGCCAACAAGGAATCACGCTCCAATAGAAGAGCCTTATACCGGTAATAAGGAACTGGGGGCAATGTGGACTAAAATGGGGTACTCGCAACTGAATGCCCAGTGGAATCTGAATCAGCTGGTGGGGGTCCTCTGATAGGTGGCCTCATGCCTGGGGGTGGAATAGCCTGTAGTGGTACGGGCTACAACACCGGTAAAGGTAGAATAGCCAATGCTCGTGGAATAACAGGACGTAGATCCGATGATGGCACTCCAACTGAAGGCTCTGAGTGATCAGCTGATACGGGAATAAAAGAGTCGGCCATCGCTGCTATCTAAAATCATATCGCCATATAAGAATCTCGAACCACGGCGTGAATTATACTAATACCGGTTATACCGTAACACTCAACCTCTCGACATTCTATCCTTATATTCCTTACTCCTAATCCTAACCCTCTACCCATTCCCGTCAACCTAGGCTTGTGTCAGTGACTTATAACCTGTAGCTCTGATACCAAACCTGTGGCGCACTCCAAACCCGGGTAAGAAGTTTGGGGTCCACACACACACCTTATTTATAACATGCTTATAACAATAATAAAGATAATAATAATATGCAGTGACCCTACTTACCAACTACCACGGACCGCAACAGGTTAAAGTATGCACACAAGCCGAACACACACTTATATTATAAACCGTTCAAATCCCAACTATCCAAACTCAGAACTGAGTATTAAACATTATTAAAAACTTTTACAAACTTATATTATCCCAAAAGAAGCCTACTAGCTGAGCTCGATCAACCTGAACCCCTAGCTCTCATGCTGGACTGGGGATCCTCGTTACCAACCTGTTCCTTCTTAACTGGAAAAGAACATAAACAACATCGCATAAATGAGCTAACTAGCTCAACAAGTCACAATGATAAAACTGAGAATAATGATCATCAGGTGAAAATGGTTACGATATCAAGTGAACAATGGATTAAGATTTAGAATTGGACATTATACTTTCATTTTAAAAACCAAGGTTAGGCTGCTGATCAGTCACGCACTAACCCCGAGCAAAGCACACAGCATTGCTGTAACTACTGGATCAAAGGCATACATTGGCCTAATTTGACCATCATATGGTCTGACCACGAATATGGTCCACAATTTTTATAAAAATAATCCAATTCTAGCATAATAACAGAATAAGCAATAATGAACAATAAACAAAATCATTAACAACATTGGATGTTTCATAATGAAATGGTTTCAGAGTTCATGAGGATCGATATGGCATTTTTAAAGCTTAGCTGTTGGGTAATGAAAGAATTGGATAATAAAGGAATCAGTGTTTCAAGGTTTCAAGGATTTTGCCTTTTAAAGCGTAGGATACAATGGTTTGAGTATGAAGATAATTCGATTCAGTGTTTGGTATATAGTTTGTATGTATTTGCAGAATGATATTGTATATTTGTGGTTCGGGTTTAGGTATACAACAATCAATGGTCTAGAAAGAATTAGGTTTTCGGCTCAAGATCAAAACTGGAATCAGGGTTTGGGTTTTAGTGCTTCAAAGCACTTGCAATTTAGAACAGGACTATCAATCACTTCAATATCTCGAGAAAGTTCAGAACACTTGCCTGGTGTTAGCTTACTACACTGTACTCGCTTCCAATCTCAACCGCCTTACTCCTCAACTACCTATTTCCCTTTCCTACATTTTGCCTCTTCTGCTCACAGATCATAAGCATCTATCAATAATTAACTCATACGATTATATTCAACACATACTTCTATCTACCCTTCGTTTCACCCAAATCCGATTAACGGATTGAAAGTTATGCAATAAACAAGTACACATCGAATATAGAGACCGATAGTCAACCAATAAATCACATATAACATATAATACATCACATAATCAATGACATATCATTTATAAAGAAGTTTCGGGTCATAAATAGGCTTTCTGGTATTTAAAATGATTTTTTAAAATATTTTTCGGAATTAAAACGGGTCGTTGGATCAATTTCGGGTTAATAAACAGGGTTCGGTTAGCCAATTCTGGCTTCGAAACAATTTTATAATAATTATCGATCTTGAAAATAATTTAGAATAATATTTTAAAGCTCGAAACTATTTTTTGGAATTTTTAAATCATTTTTAAATAATTAAATCTAATTAAATAATTAATTAAAATCAATTAATAATTAATTAAATCAATTAATCAATTAATTTTCAAATTAATTGACCAATTAATCAATTAAAAATTAACTGAAATTAATTAACTAAATAATTCAGATTTATTTTTGAATTAAAAATAATTTTTGGAATTAAAATAATAGTTTTTAGAATTTTCAGAAATTAAAAATGAATTTTTCTAATAAAAATAAATAGGAAATATGATTTTTAAACATTTTTAAAACAGGAATCCTAAATTTGCAAAGTCTGGAAACTTCAGGGACCTAACTGTATCATCCCCAAAAGTTCAGGTACCAAACTGCAATTTTTACAGGGGGTCGCCGGAAAACACCCTGTCTCGCCGGAGAACACGATCCAGGGGTGCTCAGGCCACCACCACCTGCATATCACAACTACACTTCACCAGGAACACACCCATGCCAACAAATCAACCTAACAGTCCCTGAGTTGGTCGGAATTTGGCCGTGAAGTTTGCCAGTTTCCGGCGAACTTCGGAAATATTCAAAACACAACTCCCTTCTCTACAGACCTCGTTGATTCATGAAACTTATACGACTGGATTGCAAATTTCACAGAGAACACAACCCACTATATCACAACATCAATCTATTCCAGAATAAGAAACCCCCAAATTTCAATTAAGAACATTCATACGGGTTATAAACCCTAATTTTAAAATTCGAAAATCAAACTCAAATTTGAACATGTTATTGAACTCCAAATCAGACGTATAATATATCAAAGTCATCAGGAAAACAAGCTCTACAACATGCAATCATTAAATCATACAAACAATCATCCGAACAAAAATTCATATTTTTACTAAAATTAATTCGAAAATAAATAAAATTATAGAAAAATAACCTTGATTTCTATAGGTGTATGGATTACAGAATCTGGTAGAGCTCTTCAAGACCTTCAGATTGGTTACTCGAGCTTTCCAAACCGAATTCAATAACACCTCCAAAAGCTTGTTTGATTCTTAGAACAATTTATGAAATTAGGGTTTTTCTCTGAAAATTATATAATTATCTGTCTGCAAATGATTTTGATACGAAATAAAATACGGGTAAAGGCTATTAATATTTACGGAAAATTAGTATCCCGTTGGATCATTCCGGATATAAAACGGTACGTTTATTTATAAAAACTGATCCGAACAGCATCGGTTTTCGGGATAATTATCCAAATCAGTACAATTTGTACTGCGGTCTTGGTCTCAGCGCCTAGTTACACGTACTACGAAGTGATAATTGTGATAGTTTAATAAAAAGCTCTCGTTTATCGAAAATATGAGTTTTATTGATTTATCGAAACGAATATTGTTTCAAAAATATTGCGCCGGGACCCGCGCAGGACAAACCGTACGCTGGATCGAAAAAGTCGAAACATGGAAAATGCTCGAAATATTACAATTAGGTTAGGAAGGAGTTCTCGGAAGAGTTTCGTGTTCCAAAAAAGTAACAACGGGTGACGTCGGTTGGTTCCCGTTTTTATAAAATAGATTTTAAATACCCGAAAAAAGATTTTATAAATTTCATACGATTCTTATAAATTCATAAATCATCATAAAAATAATTAGGAAGATATGACAATTATCTATATTTTATTTTGGACATATAAAAATTAAAATACTCAATTAATATTATTTTTGAATATCCAAATACAAATAACATTTAACAATTAATTCACAGAATAGACACTGAACACATATAATAATTATTTAATAGCAAAATAATTACATGATATATCCCGGATATTATAATATATGCTAGATTGACATAGCTTGTATCTTCATCCTCTTCTAATCCATCTACAACCCAGTCATTTTCTTGTGTGATGAAAGCCCTTTCCTTTTATTTGAGCAACTCAAAGTATTTCTATTTATAATCAACAGGCTCAAACTTCTTTTTACCAGAATCAGGCTTTCTACATTCATTAGCAAAATGACCTGCCAAGCCACACTTGAACCATTGGAATTTGGACTTATCAACCATATTTTTGTTTGACCTGGGTGCTCTAAAATTCTTCTTGAATTTAAGCTTTGTAAATCTCCTGGATAGAAAAGCAAGATGCTCATCTATGTCATCCATGTCATCTTGACTAAGATTGTCTTCATGTTCAGTTACTAGCCCTTTTCCCTTACCTTCACAAACTCTATGGTTTGGTGTAGATTCAACAGCTTCAACCTTTATCTCCTTCTCCTTTTCTTGCTCAACAACTAATGCAATGGATCCTCCCTTCTTTCTTCTTTTCTCCAGCTTCTCATCTTGCACTATTTCAAGCTCATGGGTCTTTAGAATCCCATATAGTCTATATAAGGTGAATTCCTTGTAATCTTGAGAATTTCACAATGAGACTATCATAGGCTTCCATTCCTTTGTCAGAGATCTAAGGAATTTGAGGATTGAATCTTTTTTTTTTAAGATCCTTCCATGCAATTTTAGAGCATTCAGTAATTTTTGAAATATACTGAAAATGTCAGTGAATAATTCACTTTCTTCACTATGGAAATGCTCATATTGCTGAATTAAGAGTTGTATTTTGTTTTCCCTCACCTGCTCAATTCCATCACATATAACTTGAATTGTGTCCCATACATCCTTAACAGTTTTACAGTTTATGATGTTGTCAAACATGTCACCATCAACACCATTAAAAAAATGTTCATGGCCTTTTTATCCTTATGAACTTGTTCAATATCAGGATTAGACTATTCTGTTCTAGGCTTTGGGACATATGCTTCATTTCCTGTAACAGCTCTCATAGGGACATGTGGATCTTTCTCAATGCAGTCCACATATGCTTCATCTTGAGATAGGAGATGTAGGTGCATCTTCACCTTCCAATGGTGATAGTTGTCTTTGTCCAGAAATGGAATCTTTACTCCAACATCTTTTCGGCTCATCTTGTTAGATGTTATGATCGTTAAACTCTTTATTCTTCAAGAGCTTGCTCTGATATCAAATGTTATTCCCAAACAATCTAAACAAGAATTACTGAATGGAATTCTGGATTCTTTTTGGATTTCAAGAATAGTTCTTCTACAAATAGATAACTGTGTTTGATTTTGCAAGAGTGCGGAATGAAAGTAAAGTAGAAATCAAAACACAAAGCATTTAAATACAAGTATTTAAAAACTTTCTGGTGGATTGAACTTTTTCATGAGAGATATGTATTAAGTAGAGAACTTTGTGTTACAAAATTGTACACAGCTGCTTACAAGTTGAAAAATAAGATCATAGAAATTCTTTACAGATTTTGCCTTATCTATTTCTCTGGTAAAATGCTTACTTACTTGAGTTTTTATTCAACTTTCTACCCTTGGTTAATATATCACCAAGTTACATGATAAAAAGACAAACTATTTCTAGTCTAATTTCATGCTGCCACAATTCTCTTTCCAGCATCTTTGAATATCTTCAGTTTAGCATGGAAATGGTAATGCTTCTTTGTTCTCTAAAACCTGAATTTGGCTTCCACATTCCATTTGCATACAACCAACGCATGTGACAGTCAAGTCACTATCAACTGCTCTTTTGAATCTGATCATCCATTGAAACTTAGATTGATCATCGGTTGAGACTCAGTTTGATCATCCGTCGAGACTTATGTTGATCATCCGTTGAAACTTTGTGAATCATCCGTTGAGACTATCTTTTTGACATTTGAATCCATTTCATTTATACAAGATTACAAGGCATCTAATATTTATAATTAACCATCCTATCTTGCATATCAATCTAGTAGTCAACATGACTTAAACATTCTACAACATCTAGTTCACTAAATTATTTTAAGTATGCGGAAATGTGCTACTAATATTATTGTTACATAAGCTACTCTTTCAACGGATATTGAATTGATCATCCGTTGAAAGCTACAATTTCACTTAAATAAAATCTACTAAGTGTTTTGTTCAAGTTATCATCAAGTACATAACATATTCCTAACATTAACTTTTCTAAAATTTTGCTTTTAAGAGTGTGTTTTCTACATTTTTTTATGACGTGCTAGGGTATTTTAGAAACTGAGGTGTTAACTTTAAAAATTTATAGTAAATTGATATTTTATGCAAATTTTATGAATAATATCATTCCCAAAAGATATTTTTGAGTTCTACATTTTATGTTTCATTCCGCTGCTAAATTATGTAGTTCTGATGTCATAAATATTTATTTACTAAAATATCCAGCGGTTGATTCCGTTCAGTAGCCCATAAAAATCTATCGTTTGAATTTGTTATTTGGTCAATTTTAAAGAGTCTTACCATTCTGGAAAGCTCTAAGAATTTCCTAATTTTTTCGTGTTTTGTACATTTTCAAATAATATCATATTCATAGTGTAAATTAATATTTTCCAGAACTGGTAAGATTTGATTTAAGCACCAATGTTATATTTTGTAAGATATTTTGGTTGGTGATGGTTGAAAAATATATTTTGGTTGTATGGTGGTATGATATGATTTTAGAGATATTATAAGATATCTATCACAAGTGGATAATCTCGTGCTTGGCACCTCCGATACAGTGTATTTAAATTGTATAGGCATGTCACCAGAATAGTGAGACACATATAGTCATGACTAGTATGTGTGTTCTTAGCCATTTTTGGGTAGCATATACTTTAAACTATGCAAGCCCCTGTAAGATTTTTGGTAGCATTTTCTTTGTGCTATGCAAGCCCCTGTAAGATTTGATGACTATATAATCTGGATAACCGAAAATATATGACATCCTGTAAGTGTAAGATTGTCTTCCTAGTTAGTAAGTAACTTTGACATTTCACTAAATTTAGTTTAAATATTATCTATAATTATAAGAGTATATGTATATCCTGGGTATTTTGATGGGAAATAATGTATGTTTATATTGTGATTTTGGTATTCATGGCATTTTATCACATCCATATTTTTTCAGCACTTCTTGTTTTGATGAACAGTTTATATTCATATATATTATCATGTGTAACCTTTGTACACCTTGACATTGTGGTTATCTGTATATGAGCCTTTCACTCACTGACGATTTTATTTCCTTTATTTTTCCGGCAGGTAATGTTAACTAGGTGGGCTACTTTATGGGATGAGCGCGAGTGCGGATCTAGAGGAGCTCATTTATTTTCTTGCATTTTATTAGAATTTTATTCATACTTCATAAGTGTGGTTTTAATTTGGAGATGGACAATCTAAGTATATTTTTGTTTCATGGATTGTAAGTTGGAGTTATGGATTGGTCTCATTTTGATGGGATTTCTTTTGGAGATCTATATTTAAGTGAACTTGAATTTATCTATTATTCTGACAAAACTATTTATGTTGGGATGTTACACGTATCATTATACTTCACACAAAATCCACTTTTTATCATCAAATATTTGCTAACACAGGGTTGTTACTAATCTTACCTTCACTTTTTGGAAACCATATTCCTCAAATTCAAACATGCTTTGTCATTTCCGAATCCATTAAGTACTCATTCTGATAAAATTTCGTAAGAGCATACTTTCATTAATCACAACAGTATCTTTCATATTATCCTTCTATGATCATATTAAAGATCCTTACGGTCTGTTCTAAACATTTTATTCTCACTTTAAAATAATTTACTCATCCCAATGCTTCGATTGCACAATCATAGCATTGAGATCAACGATTCTTAATTGTTACGACCGACATTTTATGTAATATTATCTGTGGATTTTGTGTGATAATAAAGCCGTAAGTGAATATACTTAATGGCTATAACTTGTGTGAATGAAAAATTTCTGCATTTTAAATTTGCTTTATGTAGTATATGATTTTTCAAAGCAAGAGTTTATTTATTTCCCTTATTTTTGATTTATAAGGAATATTCTAAACCTTGGAGAAATTTTCTTTTAAAAGTTATTTTGTTCACAAATTTCAAAAGTAATTTTATAAAATTTCTAAAAATCCAAGTTATTTTATGGTATAAATTTTATAATTTTTGAACTTGTATTTATTTTATAAAAATAAATCTTTACAAATTTTATTTGTTATAATTATCAAATTACATAAGAGACCTTGCATGCAAATCACCCTTCTATTCTCTCAAAGGGCAAATAAGACTTTTCCAACCCCACTAACTCATTTGATTATTACCAAATTACTACATTAGCCTTGCATGCAAAATGGCCTAACTTTAGCTAAAGGACATTTCTGTAAGTTCTCACTTCCACTCATTATTTATCAACCAAAAAGCATAAAACAAAAATCAAAGTGGGAGAAGTCATTTTTCTCATTCCACACTCCAACACACCATAATTTTTCTCTCCTCCCCCTCCCACCATTGCTCTCGGCCGAAGCATCAATCCCCCACCCCCTTCCATTTTTCAATTCATTCTTCATCTTCCCAAGTGTAAATCTTCTACCTACATTCATCTTATATACTTTCCAAGAGTTTTGTGACTTGGAAGTTAAAGTTCCATGGTGTAGTTCTTATGTGATCTCCAAAGAGAAACTCTTGATTCTTGTGAATTCATGAGCTCTCTATGAGATATATTATATATATGTGCTAACTAAGTGTTTTATGGAGATATCATACTTTAAAATCCTTTGCATGCTACTGAAATTTCATTATATATTTATGTTTAGCCATGCATGCTAGTTCTAAGACATTAAAATGATGATCGACCATGTTTTGCATGCTACTCTTTTCGAAATCATGTTGTTATGTTTAAAAATCTATAAATTCGAAATATGTGTGCTTAAAATAGATTGTTTCCATGATAAATTTCTTATTAATAGTTAAAAGAAGTTATATTTCATGATTATTAAGGATGAGTAATAGGTGCAAGCCGAATTTGTAAGCATTTAAACTTTATGCCTAGCCGAAATCTTGTTATATGTTTTTCATGAGTTGCATGTTATATCTTTTTAGTTGCATGTTGTTAATTTTTGGGCATGGATGATCTCCCCTTCTGTTGAGGTACTATTTTAGGACATTAAGACACTAGGTTTGTTTTGTAAAGAGTTGGGTGCTTGGTTATTAAGTCGGAGTTAAGGTGGAAAGGGATTAGTTGGTGTTTACATTTTTCCAGACTTGATGCACTAGTTTATGGGGAAGTTTTGAATGAGCATTTGTTGTGCACCTTGAGGCCCAAACCACCAGAAGCTAGAACTAGGAGTATATAAAAGGTTTTAGGTATTTTTTTGAGGTTTATAAGTCGTTTGGTTAGGTGCTCAAGTGAAATCACAAAATCTGTCCACCAGGGGACAGTTTTGTTGCAACTTAGAAATAGGACGTTTTGACCATGTCATGGGTAGGCCCTCATTAGGCCCTGTTGGGCCTTAGTTAGAGGGAGTGTCAGAGGAGTTTTTCCAGCCATAGTTCATAGGATTTGAGTTAGAACCATGTGTCACAAGTTAGTTCAAGTCAGGGCGTTTTCTGCCCAGAAAAACAGGGGAAACCATGGGCTTCAAGCTTAGGCCCAAGGAGGCCCAAGCTAGGCCCTTGAGCCACATCAAGTTTGGGAGATTCCTTATGGTCAGAAGAGTCTAGTGTAAAAGTTTTGGAGGTAAACTTGTCGTTTAAGAGTGTCTAATGCACTTAAGAAACCATATATGTCATTCTGAAATTTACTCCAGTAAGCACTTTCACTTATCACATAGTTTTAGAACACTTAGGAGTGAGATCTAGGTTGATCACTATGGTTGCAAGATAGTATAAAGACATTAGAATTAAAGGCCCAAGTGAGGGTCAATATGTTTTGGATAATTAAGTAAAGGCACATTGAGCAAGATAGCCAAAATTTGGGAACTTTGTCTAGTTTAGCGACCAAGTGATTTAAGTTGGGGATCGAGATCATCCCAGCCTAGTGTTGCATTATGGTGTATGTGATATTATTTGGTATTAAAATATGATATGTGAGTATATGTGGCTATGTGTACAATTATATTTATAAGGTGAATATAAATTACGTGCATATAGGCCTAAGTGCCATTTGTGTTGTAAATAGTTTGAGTTGGTGAGAGTATAATATAATGAGGTTATTATTAATTGTGTAGGATCTCGAGACGAGGGTAAACTTGCCATAAAGGTCGAGTGAAGCTTCCAGTTGCTCCTACCAGCCAGACCAGACCAACCTTTCTCAAGACAAGTGATTCAACCTGTCTTCGTATTCACTGCGAATGTGTAACAATTAGTTCATATATGTAATAACCCCCCAAATTTTGAACTTTTTGTAACCCTTATGAATAGTGTTTTAGCTGAATGAGAAAACTTTTCATGCCACACTATGTAGGGGTTCTGTTATGGATATTCTGAGATTTTATTAGTACTCTATATGGTATATAAGTGTATGTAAAGATCGTCAGAATCCAATTCCGAACACTTTGATTTTTCCCGGAAATCCACTAGATACGGAAAGATTTGAGTATAAGGTAACAGGATAAAAAGGATTTAAATTAAAGGATTATAAGAGAGGATAAAAAAAAGGGATATAATATATTGAGAAAGGTTAAGGGAACCTAAGTAATAAGATCCCGGGTATGATCCCTCAAACGATAAACGAAAACGAAAGTTAATCAAAGAGATTAGAGGGGAGGATGTCATCCAACCAATGAGAAGAGGACAAGGAGGGGAAGATGACATCATAGCATGACATAAGCATGACATGGGAAGGAAGGAAATGTGGTGGATTGTTAACCACACAAAACCAAGGTTAAATTGGTAATTAACCTAAAATAAAACTAATCTAATTCAATCAACCAAGCCAAACATTTCATTTCATCAAAACAAAAAATATAAAACCTCTTATTTCTTCATTGCTCTCGGCTTTTGCCATTTTCAAGAGAAAGAAATTTCAAAACTCAAGATCAAGGCTTCCTAAATTGGTAAGATAATTCCCTAGTCATCCTTATGCATAGTTATGGCTATCTTATGAGTTTAAGCCTTCAATTCTTTCTCAATCTTCTTCAAGAAATCAATGAAGAAGACAATGAATAGTGATTTCAAAGTTTTTAACTTGATTTTTTCTTGTTTTCCTTTAAGATCCAAACATCCCTAAGACTTCTCAAGGCTTCTTAAGGCTTCCTAGCTACTCCCACCACTTCAAGGAAGGTATATCATCTCCAAACCCTAGATTCCTGTGTATAATAAGATGATTTTGATTGTTATCGTGATATAGTAGCTTAATGCTTGTGGTTTAGAGTTTGGGTTGGAATGGTAGTGAAATGGAATGGTAAATCTTGTTGTTTTGGTTAAAAGAACTTAAGTATAGTTAAATTCAAGCTTAAGCATAAGTATAAATGTTAATATTGAATTTATTGGGGATGCTATGATGTGATAAGGATGGACTTTGGTTGTATGAATGGATTGGGGTTGTTTGGTGATGAATTGGAGTGATATAAAATTGGGTAATCGCGTAAACATAGCCTTCGTAATGTCCGATTTACTTTAGACTGCTTTTGTTCATAACATTTGGACCTGAGAACTCCATGATAGATTATGACCATTGCCAAGTTTAGATAGTTCATGTTACGAGCTTCGTTTTGATATGTAGTTCGTTTGATTCCGATGTACGGTTTAGGAGAAACGACCGTTTTAAGTAACGACGTTTCGCGAATGAAACTTTTCCCCTCGCCTTACTTTGAAACCTAGGTTAAAGACCAAAAAGGGTTAATTAATGTATGAAACAATTATGGTAAGAGTGTTAGGCAGTTGGTAAGACACTCGCGAAGGAATCGCCTTAAAACTCGTAATGGTTAAATTATTAAAAATGGTGGAGCCGAGGGTACTCGAGTGACTTAAGAGAATCAGTGAGCGCAAAACGAGCGTTAGAGTCTAAGTTGGTTAAAGTATAGATTTACAAGTGACTTTGGTTTAATTCCAACTCACATGTTGTTTATAGGTTACCAGACTCGTCCCAAGCCATTAATCACCCCCAGTCGCTAAGGCAAGTTTTCTACTCGTTATACTGTTGTTGTGATGTATACACTTGTATATGCATTATCTTGTAATAGATGCATGATGGTTATATTAGCAAATTCTTGCAATATATTGTAGCATGTGATATGGTACATATGCATGCCTATTTCGTATTCTTGCCATATATATCTGTTGGTTCAGTTGATAATACCTATGCTAGAGAATAGCGGTAATTTGCATATACCCTTAGTATAGGGACCCAAAGGTGAAAACATTTTCTAAAACCGGGAGTCGAGGATCCCGAGTAGATTATATATATATATTTATATATATATATGGTTATAGTTTTCAAAACTATTAATCGAATAAGGTTTATTCGGTAACTTTATTTTATTAATGAATATTATCTTGAATATTCATTCGAGGACTTATGACTCCTTTAGATTATTTATTGAATATTACTTGGATATTCATTTGAGGATGTATGACTCCTTTATTTTATTTAATGAATATTATTTATAATATTCATTCGAGGTATTATGACTCCGCTTATTATTTATTAATATTCTTTATTTTATTAAAGAATAATGTTCAATAATCAAACTTACTTTTGATATTCAAATAAAGATATTACTTTCGTATAAGTATATCTTTGATTATTTACTATTCATTTCAAGTATAAGTTTTCCAACTTCTACCTCAATTATTCTTTATGAGAATATTATTTAAATAATAATATTCAGATAATTCTTTATATTGAGACTGATTTACTTTATTAAATCAGCATTATTCCAAACACTCTTTAAAGTGTTTTCAAGTCTTTAAAATGATTTTCAAAAGTTAGAGCGAATCCCAAAACTCATTTTTATATTTAAGATCTTCCTTTTTAAAAGGGGATTTAAATACTCGCTCAAAACCGGAGGGATCCGGCTCTGTGGTGTATTTTATATTCGCAACAAGGTTGCTGTCTTGATAAAAGAGTTTTTGATTACTTACCCAACACTCGGGAAGTAAAATTCTTGGAACAAGTTAATCCATTAACAGGCATCGCCTGGGAAATATCGGTGAGTTTTCCTTTCCAACTAGATACGACTTCTTGGTGGAGCCGTATCAACAAGTTTCTACTTGGGGAAAGTGGGGACGAACTTTACGTTTCAGAGTCATGGATTTCATCTGAACTAGGAGTGGCGTAAGTGGTCGAGTAGCGCCGACCCAACCTTATTATATTGGCCCAAATGGCCTGGAAGTTCCGCTAAGGCGGTCCATTCCTTAGGAGTTCAGTGTTCAGTTGACAAGTAAATCCGACAGGTTCTCCTCTACATGTAGAAAAGGGTGGGGTTGTACTACTATGACTGATCATCGTAAGTGGTCTTCCTGGCGCGGCAAACTCCCGTAATGATTTCATCATCCATTTGGATAATTCTGCAACACTACCCGTAGCATTTCGATCGAAAGGCTACTAATGGGTGGTTGCCGAAGCATTGACAGGGTCAAACAGTTTTATTGGTGTATCCATTGAATGAAGTATCTCGTAACTTCATTTCTTTTCAAAATATTTCAAAGATCAAATATTTTCAAGTTTTATTTGTGGTCTCATCTATGGGATGACCTCTTGAATCTTATTATACTTTGAACAGTAGTAGTTCAAGTAGATTTCTAAAAATGGTATAAGTATAGTGAAGTAATTGGTAACTTTATCTTCTTTTAAAAACTTATATCCAGTAAGTAATTACCTTACACATGATAAAGGATTCTAGTAAGTATCCATTTAGATACTTGTATTATTGTTATCACTATATATTATCTTGCGAGCTGTAAGGCTCACTCTTGCTTTATTTCTTCATCACACAACAATAGTTAGGAAAGATGGCCAGACTCCAGCAGACCCAGCGCAAGCGCGTGGGAAGCGTCCCGCGTCTTCCCGTTGATGTAGTAGCTGCTATATCTACAGAGGTAGATCTATTGATAGATCAGGCATTCTACTTTTGAGAATCAATTATGTATAATTATAACTTGTGGCAGATAATGGCAATTAACTGTAAATTTATCAAGTAATCATTTTAGGTTGTAATAACTTTTAATTGTGGATTCAAGGACTTGTACTTATTTCAATTTCATCTCTGAGACTATAACGGGTTGTGGTGTGTGTTAGTGCGGGGTCACAGCATAAGGTTATTTATTATTAATTAAGTGAAGTGATATTGTGGAAAGAAAGACCGTGACGACCCAGATCCCTGACCCCGGATCTGGAGGTGTTACAATATATATATTTTGATGCAATTATCCTGAGTCATTTTGATATACTTGAAACAAGCGATTCTTACGCCTATCTTTGAATTATATAGAAATGCCATGAACCCTCAAGTACGTATTGCAAGTAGATCAAAGGTCTTATCATGTCAGTATATTAAAGTAATTGGAATGTCATGATAAAATAAAGAGTTGTTATAATACTTGATTGATCGTCTTGATCAACATGCAAATGATTCCTAAAGTATTGATATCTCACCCTGATGTTTGAACCTCTATAGAAACTTTACCTTGATACCTAAAAGCCAGATATTCATCAAAGTTGTCCATAATTGATTGATACCCCTCTTTCTTACCCTAAAAGTTTGAAAATCCTGATATACCTTGAGCTAAAGATCATTTCTTCAAACCTTAACACCCTTAGTATTCATGAAGCTTAACTTCTTGATGTTCTAGCACTTGTACCTTGTCTAAAACCATTGCTTTAAGCCTAGCTTGGCATTATTCTTTCTTATTATCCAATAGCCTTGCTAAATTTCCTTGTCAAAGTTCTTGTTTATGGAAACATCCCAATTACCCTAATATAGTAAAGTCTAGTGGATCATGGTCTTGAGATTTTATGACATATTTCTAGTGTTTCAAGTTGATCTATAATCCCTTGATAAAAATGTTTACTACTTAAGAAATTTTGTTATAAATCGGCATCAGTTTTTGAAATGATTAAAATGTGGATTTTCAGTCCCAAAGGGGGATACATGTTTTCTTTGAATAGTGGATCTGGACTGAGACACGAGTCCTTTCCACACTTATATTGTAGGCTTAAAAGTTGCCTAGGGATCCCATTAATGTTTTAGAACCCAGCGAGGTTCGGGATTACTTCGCGGCTGATCACCGGCTGTAATCTGTAGCGTCATAAAATGATTTTGATTAAGACATGATTTTGAAAATGTTTTGATACAAGCAAATGATGCCATCACCCAAAGTTTTATCTCTTATTATTATTGGTTATATCTTCACATTATCATTCTTTAATATATATCTCGATTTATGTTTTGTATCATATTGTTTAGCACTTGTTGAGCATTTGGCTCACTCCTTGCTTTACCCTGATATTACAGCTAGCAACTATGGTTAGATTCAAGCAGACAACACGTAAGACCTGTGACGCTGATGCGTATGTCCGAGCTCAGGTAGAATAAGAGATAGTTTTGTGTGAGGACTCGATATTGAAATCAGTTGTAATAGATGGTAGTGTTGGGCTGTTCCAAACCCTAAACTGTAAGATCTTGGATTCAGTTATGTTTACTTTCTTCTAAATATTGTAATATTTATATTTATTTTGTTTGTTAAGTTGGGGGTGTGACAGGTTTTGGTATCAGAGCTACGGTTTAGAGTCCCTGGACAGCCCAAATAGGTTATATGATATATGTAGGTTATAGATAATATGCGAGAGAGTAGGTTAATTAAATTTATTATTAATACTCCTCTTATTGGTTTGTCAGCAAAGGGCACATTCCTCGACACCCTCTGGGTCGGACGACACTATTGCTTTCTCCGTGTATGCTGAGTTGAGACGTGAGTTTGACATGCTTCAGGGCAAGTACAACCGACTGATAGACCGACTGAAGAACGTGTACCCGGACAGCCGAAACTATGAAGGGAAGCCCAAGGAGCAGATAACTGCGAGACTTGAGACTTTGGTTTAGTACGTCAACACTAAGCTTGAGGAGATGCCATCGCACCGAGACCGCACCGGCTAGTATGTCATCCCGATGGTGGCAGATGAGCTCCAGAGTATTGTGAAGATGCTTCGAGAGGAGAAGACTACCAAGCCCCGTTTCGATGGAGTGGAGCCTTAGTTCTTTCCATTGTCTACCTCTCATGTTGTTGTATTATCGGACTTCGTAGAATTCCCAGTTGTTTCCTTTAAATAAGCATGTTGTTCCTAGAATCAGACTTTGTCCTAATCCTATGTATTGTGACCTTTAAATTTCAAATATTATGCACTATCGTTCCATTTGCTCTCAACTGTTATTCTACGCCTTCATATGTATCACCATATCTATTTAATTTGAAACTTGACCTCATATGTAAATAAGAATGCCATGCAATACCCTTGAATTATTTCATCATTCGTACCTGTTTTGATATAACTCTTATTTCAGGATCATGCCTCCCAAAAAGAAGAACCCAACAACTACATCTACCACAAACCCAAATATTCTTCGATTACTGGAAACTTTGCAATAACAAACCAATGCTATAGCTCAACAACAACTAACTCTTCAACAACGAATTGAAAACCAAGATAACCGTGAACCACACCAACCACCTGAGCCACCAGTACCACCTCGACAAATTATCACTTTCAAGGCTTTTCAGAATGTGAATCCACCTGCATTTCATGATACCACTGATCCAGTAATAGCTAACACATGGATTAAGGAAATGGAAAGATCTTTTGAGTTGGTACAGTTAGGAGACGATCAGAAGACGCCATATGCTACTTACTTCTTGAAGGGCGAAGTCATCTATTGGTGGGAATCAGTAAAAGCTATGGAAGCAACTCAACAAGTTTCTTGGGAGAGATTTAAGAAGTTATTTCTGGAAAAGTATTACCCTAAGTACATGCAGAATCAGATGGAGCTTAAATTTCTTGAGTTGAAGCAAGGGAACATGACTGTACTAGAGTATGAGAAGAAGTTCACTGAGTTGTCAAGGTTTGTGACAAAGTATACCAGCACTGAGGAGGAAAAAGCGAAGAAATTTCAGCGAGGATTGGAGCCTTGGATCTGAGATAGAGTGGCTATGTTTGAGCTTGAAACCTATGCGGGAGTAGTACAGAAAGCTGCTCTGATTGAGAATAATGGGATGCAGTCAAGGAAGGAAAGGGATAACAAGAAAAGAAAGGTTCTATATTATGGAGAGAAGTCTGAAGCCGCAAATTCACAAGATCGGAATGTTAAGAGGATTGGATTTCATAAGGGTGGAAATTTTCACAAGAAGGGAAATTTGGGCAAAAGACAAGAATCGAAGGGGAACGACCAGACAAGCCAAGGGCAAGTTAGAGAAAACAGGTTCCAGAGACCAGAATGCAAGCACTGTGGAAGAAGACTCCCCGGAGTGTGTAATAAGCTGAGCATGACCTGCTATAGGTGCGACCAGAAGGGACATTTGGAAAATGAGTGCAAGATACCGAAGCCAGGAGTTACATGTTACAAGTGTGGAAAGACTGGACACATAGCTAGGGAGTGCAAGGCAACCAGACCAGTCAAAGCTCTAATGAATGTGGCAAGTACCAGTGCAAGCGTGCCATCCGATGTATTGGAATTACCTCCACCACCTACAACAACTCCGCAAGCAACAACAGGGACATTCGATCTGAAAATGAAGGACGCTGTTCAGAACTCTGAGGTGATAGCAGGTACACTTTTACTCAATAATGTCAAAGCTAAAGTATTGATTGATTCGGGAGCAACAAGATCTTTCATATCAGAAACTTTTGTTGATAAACTTTAATTTGATAAAATGATTATGAGCGAGGTAGTAAATGTGGTAATTGCGAACCGAGAGAAGATTCCTGTGAATCAATTCTGTCCGAAGTGTGAGGTTGATATTTCGGGGTATAAGTTTTCAGCCGACTTGATACTCTTCAAGTTGGGAGAGTTTGATATAATTTTAGGTATGGATTGGTTAGGGAAGAATAACGCCCAGATTAATTGTAAGACCAAGAAAGTGTAATTAAAAATGAAGAGTGGAGAGAAGGTAGTATTTAAGGGACAGAGGCAAGAGCAACTGTTTCTTACAATCATTCAGGCTAAGAAGCTACTTAGAAAAGGTTGTGAGTCGTTCCTAGCTTATGTAGTGGATTCAGAAAAGGGCAACCCCAACATAGAAGATATCCCCGTAGTTAACGAGTTCCCAGATGTGTTTCCAGACGAACTACCAGGCTTATCACCAGATCGACAAATCGAGTTCGAGATCAACCTTGCTCCAGGAACAGAACCAGTTTCAAAGGCCCCATATAGGATGGCACCAGCAGAAATGAAAGAGTTGGCGAGCCAGCTACAAGAATTGTTGGATAAGGGAGTGATACGGCCAAGTACGTCGCCATGGGGAGCACCTGTTCTTTTTGTAAAGAAGAAATATGGAAGTGTGCGGCTATGTATAGATTATCGGGAGTTGAATAAGGTAACGATCAAGAACCGCTACCCGCTACCAAGAATAGATGACCTATTTGATCAGCTGAAGGAGCAAAGTGCTTTTCAAAGATTGACTTGAGATCAGGATACCATCAATTAAAGATCAAGGAAGTAAATATTCCCAAGATAGCATTCAAGACCAGATACAGACATTATGAATTCTTAGTAATGCCATTTGGATTGACTAATGCCCCGGCCGCATTTATGGATCTGATGAATCGGGTATTTAAAAAGTATTTGGACAAGTTCGTAGTAGTATTCATTGATGACATCCTTATTTATTCTAAGTCGGAAGAAGAACATAAGCAGCACCTCTGGATAGCATTGGAGATACTTCGGCAAGAGAAGTTGTATGCCAAGTTTTCAAAATGTGAGTTTTGGTTAAAGGAAGTTCAATTCTTGGGACACGTCATTGGAGATGAAGGAGTTAAAGTAGATCCGGCAAAGATTGAGGCGATTATGAGTTGGGAGAGGCCAAAGACACCTACGGAAGTGCGAAGTTTTCTAGGATTGGCAGGGTACTATAGAAGGTTTGTGAAGGATTTTTTGAAAATCACCACGCCATTGACCAAGTTAACCAGGAAGAATCAGAAGTTCGAATGGAGTGCAGAATGTGAGGATAGCTTTCAAGAGTTTAAACAGAGATTGGTAACAGCTCCGGTGTTAGTACTACCAGATGACCAAGGAAACTTTGTGATATTAAGCGACGCTTCACATAAAGGATTGGGCTGTGTGTTAATGCAACATAGTAAGGTGATCGCGTATGCGTCAAGATAGTTGAAACCGCATGAGTTGAAGTACCCGACACATGACTTGGAGCTAGCCGCCATAGTGTTCGCACTTAAGATTTGGAGACATTACCTCTACGGAGAGAAGTGTGAAATCTACACAGATCACAAGAGTTTAAAGTATATTTTCACTCAGAAGGAGCTCAATATGAGGCAAAGGAGATGGTTGGAATTGATCAAGGACTACGATTGCTCGATAAATTACCATCCTAGAAAGGCGAATATTATAGCCGATGCTTTAAGTAGGAAGGAGAGACTGAATATGATGGCAACACCAAAAGAATTGTCTGAAGAGATTAAGAAATTTGGATTAGAACTTTGTGATTGTGGAAAAGTTGAAGAAGTCTATCGTGCAATGACTTTTCAGCCAACACTAGTGGAAAAGATAAGGAAATGTCAGGAAGAAGTAATGGAGAAAGAGAAGAATCAGCTAACTGGAGAAGAGATTGGCACTCAAAGGGATGAACAAGGTATACTAAGGTTTTCCTCAAGAATTTGGATTCCTCATGTACCTGAATTGAAAAATGAGATCCTACAAAAAGCCCACAATTCAAGATTTTCAATCCACCCGGGAAGCACCAAGATGTATCAGGACTTAAAGCAGAACTTTTGGTGGCCAAATATGAAACGAGACGTGGCGGAATGGGTTGCGAAGTGTTATACTTTTCAGAAAGTGAAGGCAGAACATCAATGACCAAGCGGAGTAATTCAGCCCCTAAAGATTCCAGAATGGAAATGGGAAAATATTGCTATGAACTTTATAGTGGGACTACCGCTAACGAAATCCGGACATGACGCTATATGGGTTGTAGTTGATCGCCTTACGAAGTCGGCGCATTTCCTTCCAATTAATGAAAAGTCGTCATTGGACAAATTGGTTCATCTGTACGTGCGTGAAATCGTACTAAGGCATGGAGTACCCGTATCGATAGTTTCAGATAGAGATCCCCGATTTAACTCGAGATTCTGGAAGCAATTTCAAAAAAGTCTTGGCACAAAGTTGAACATGAGTACGGCGTACCACCCGCAGACCGATGGTCAGAGCGAAAGGGCAATTCAAACAATCGAAGACATGTTGCGCAGTTATGTAATCGATTTTGTAGGAAGTTGGGACGACCACTTGCCATTAATTGAATTCTCTAACAACAATAGCTATCACTCCAGTATTGGCATGCCACCATACGAAGCTTTGTACGGACGAAAATGTAGATCACCGATAAGTTGGGATGAAGTAGGAGAAGGAAGGATTCTCGGCTCAGAATTGGTATAACAGTTGCATAAAATAGTCAAGTTAATTCAGAAAAGGTTGCTTGCTGATCAAGATAGATAGAGGAAGTATGCGGATCCAGCGCGTAAGGATGTTCGATTCCAAGTAGGCGAAGCCGTTTTGTTGAAGGTGTCACCAAGAAAAGGGTTGTCTAGATTTGGCAAGAAAGGGAAGTTAGCACCTAGATATATAGGTCCTTTTGAGATTTTGAGTCAAGTGGGGAAGGTGGCCTACGAGTTAGCCTTACCACCTCAATATCAGCATGTACATAATATGTTCCATGTGTCATTGCTTAAGAAGTACAATCCTGACGCCAGCCATGTGATAGAATATGAACCTGTAGAAATTCAGGCAGACCTGTCATTTGTGGAGCAACCTGTCAAATTACTCGACTGACAAGTAAAGAGTCTTAGGAATAAGTCGGTAAAGTTAGTGAAAATACTTTGGAGGAACCCCAAGGTCGAAGAATCAACTTGGGAGTTAGAGTCTGATATGCGTTCCTGGTATCCTCATCTGTTCTCTTAAATTCTGGGGACAGAATCCCTTAAGAAGGAGAGGATGTTACGACTTGCATTTTATATAATATTATCTGTGGATTTTGTGTGATATTAAAGCCGTAAGTGAATATACTTAATGGCTGTACCTTGTGTGAATGAAAAATTTCTGCATTTTAAATTTGCTTTATGTAGTATATGATTTTTCAAAGCAAGAGTTTATTTATTTCCCTTATTTTTGATTTATAAGGAATATTCTAAACCTTGGAGAAATTTTCTTTTAAAAGTTATTTTGTTCAAATTTCAAAAGTAATTTTATAAATTTTCTACAAATCCAAGTTATTTTATGGTATAATTTTTATAATTTTTGAACTTGTATTTTATTTTATAAAAATAAATCTTTACAAATTTTATTTGTTATAATTATCAAATTACATAAGAGACCTTGCATGCAAATCACCTTTCTATTCTCTCAAAGGGCAAATAAGACTTTTCCAACCCCACTAACTCATTTGATTATTACCAAATTACTACATTAGCCTTGCATGCAAAATGGCCTAACTTTAGCTAAAGGACATTTTTGTAAGTTCTCACTTCCACTTATTATTTGTCAACCAAAAAGCATAAAACAAAAATCAAAGTGGGAGAAGTCATTCCACTCATTCTACATTCCAACACACCATAATTTTTCTCTCCTTCCCCTCCCACCATTGCTCTCGGCCGAAGCATCAATCCCCCACCCCCTTCCATTTTTCAATTCATTCTTCATCTTCCCAAGTGTAAATCTTCTACCTACATTCATCTTATATACTTTCCAAGAGTTTTGTGACTTGGAAGTTGAAGTTCCATGGTGTAGTTCTTATGTGATCTCCAAAGAGAAACTCTTGATTCTTGTGAATTCAAGAGCTCTCTATGAGATATATTATATATATGTGCTAACTAAGTGTTTTATGGAGATATCATGCTTTAAAATCCTTTGCATGCTACTGAAATTTCATTATATATTTATGTTTAGCCATGCATGCTAGTTTTAAGACATTAAAATGATGACCAACCATGTTTTGCATGTTACTCTTTTCGAAATCATGTTGTTATGTTTAAAAATCTATAAATTCGAAATATGTGTGCTTAAAATAGATTGTTTCCATGATAAATTTCTTATTAATAGTTAAAAGAATTTATATTTTTCATGATTATTAAGGATGAGTAATAGGTGCAAGCCGAATTTGTAAGCATTTAAACTTTATGCCTAGCCGAAATCTTGTTATGTGTTTTCCATGAGTTGCATGTTATATCTTTTTAGTTGCATGTTGTTAATTTTTGGGCATGGATGATCTTCCCTTATGTTGAGGTACTATTTTAGGACATTAAGACACTAGGTTTGCTTTGGAAAGAGTTGGGTGCTTGGTTATTAAGTGGGAGTTAAGGTGGAAAGGGATTAGTTGGTGTTTGCATTTTTCCAGATTTGATGCAATAGTTTATGGGGAAGTTTTGAATGAGCATTTGTTGTGCACTTTGAGGCCCAAACCACCAAAAGCTAGCACTAGGAGTATATAAAAGGTTTTAGGTATTTTTTTGAGGTTTATAAGTCATTTGGTTAGGTGCACAAGTGAAATCACAAAATCTGTCCAGCAGGGGACAGTTTTGTTGCAACTTAGAAATAGGAAGTTTTAACCATGTCATGGGTAGGCCCTCATTAGGCCCTGTTGGGCCTTAGTTAGAGGGAGTGTCAGAGGAGTTTTTCCAGCCATAGTTCATAGGATTTGAGTTAGAACCATGTGTTACAAGTTAGTTCAAGTCAGGGCGTTTTCTGCACAGAAAAACAGGGGAACCATGGGCTTTAAGCTTAGGCCCAAGGAGGCCCAAGCTAGGCCCTTGAGGCACATCAAGTTTGGGAGATGCCTTATGGTCAGAAGAGTCTAGTGTAAAAGTTTTGGAGGTAAAATTGTAGTTTAAGAGTGTCTAATGCACTCAAGAAACCATAGATGTCATTCTGAAATTTACTCCAGCAAGCACTTTCACTTATCACATAGTTTTAGAACACTTAGGAGTGAGATCTAGGTTGACCACTATGGTTGCAAGATAGTATAAATCCATTAGAATAAAGACCCAAGTGAGGGTCAATAGTTTTTGGATAATTAAGTAAAGGCACATTGAGCAAGAAAACCAAAATTTGGGATTTTTGTCTAGTTTAGCGACCAAGTGACTTAAGTTGGGGATCGAGATCATCCAAGCCTAGTGTTGCATTATGGTATATGTGATATTATTTGATATTAAAATATGATATGTGAGTATATGTGGCTATGTGTACAATTATATTTATAAGGTGAATATAAATTGCGTGCATATAAGCCTAAGTGCCATTTGTGTTGTAAATAGGTTGAGTTGGTGAGAGTATAATATAATGAGGTTATTATTAATTGTGTAGGATCTCGAGACAAGGGTAAACTTGCCATAAAGGTCAAGTGAAGCTTTCAGTTGCTCCTACCAGCCAGACCAGACCAGCCTTTCTCAAGGCAAGTGATTCAACATGTCTTCGTATTCACTGCGAATGTGTAACAATTAGTTCATATATATATTTTGATGCGATTATCCTGAGTCATTTTGATATACTTGAAACAAGCGATTCTTACGCCTATCTTTGAATTATATAGAAATGCCATGAACCCTCAAGTATGTATTGCAAGTAGATCAAAGGTCTTATCACGTTAGTATATTAAAGTAATTGGAATGTCATGATTAAATAAAGAGTTGTTATAATACTTGATTGATCCTCTTGATCAACATGCAAATGATTCCTAAAGTATTGATATCTCACCCTGATGTTTGAACCTCTATAGAAACTTTACCTTGATACCTAAAAGCCAGATATTCATCAAAGTTGTCCATAATTGATTGATACCCCTCTTTTTTACCCTAAAAGTTTGAAAATCCTGATATACCTTGAGCTAAAGATCATTTCTTCAAACCTTAACACCCTTAGTATTCATGAAGCTTATCTTCTTGATGTTCTAGCACTTGTACCTTGTCTAAAACCATTGCTTTAAGCCTAGCTTGGCATTATTCTTTCTTATTATCCAATAGCCTTGCTAAATTTCCTTGTCAAAGTTCTTGTTTATGGAAACCTCTCAATTACCCTAATATAGTAAAGTCTAGTGGATCATGGTCTTGAGATTTTGTGACATATTTCCAGTGTTTCAAGTTGATCTATAATCCCTTGATTAAAATGTTTACTACTTAAGAAATTTTGTTATAAATCGGCATCAGTTTTTGAAATGATTAAAATGTGGATTTTCAGTCCCAAAGGGGGATACATGTTTTCTTTGAATAGTGGATCTGGACTGAGATACGAGTCCTTTCCACACTTATATTGTAGGCTTAAAAGTTGCCTAGGGATCCCATTAATATTTTAGAACCCAGCGAGGTTCGGGATTACTTCGCGGCTGATCACCGGCTGCAATCTGTAGCGTCATAAAATGATTTTGATTAAGACATGATTTTGAAAATGTTTTGATACAAGCAAATGATGCCATCACCCAAAGTTTTATCTCTTGTTATTATTGGTTATATCTTCACATTATCATTCTTTAATATATATCTCGATTTATGTTTTGTATCGTATTGTTTAGCACTTGTTGAGCATTTGGCTCACTCCTTGCTTTACCCTGATATTATAGCTAGCAGCTATTGTAATATCTGGGATATACCGTGTAATTATTTTTGCTAATTAAATAATTATTATGTGTGTTCAGTATCTATTCTGTGAATTAACTGTTAAGTGTTATTTGTATTTGAATATTCAAAAATAGTATTAATTGAGTATTTCAATTTTTATATGTCCAAAATAGAATATAGATAATTGTCATATCTTCCTAATTATTTTTATGTTGATTTATGAATTTATATGAATCATATGAAATTTATAAAATCTTTTTCCGAGTATTTAAAATCTATTTTATAAAAACGAGAACCAATCGACGTCAACCGTTGTTACGTTTTTGGAACCCGAAACTCTTCCGAAAACTCCTTCCTAACATAATTGTAATATTCCGAGCATTTTCCATGTTTCGACTTTTTCGATCCGGCGTACGGTTTGTCCTGCGCGGGTCCCGGCGCAATATTTTCGATACAGTATTCGTTTCGGTAAATCAATAAAAACCCGTATTTTCGATAAACGGGAGCTTTTTATTAAACTATCACAATTATCACTTCGTAATACGTGTAACCAGGCGCTGAGACCAAGACCGCAGTACAAATTGTACTGATTTGGATAATTATCCCGAAAACCGATACCATTTGGATCAGTTTTTACAAATAAACGTACCATTTTATATCCGGAATGATCCAACGGGATACTAATTTTCCGTAAATATAAATAGCCTTTTACCGTATTTTATTTCGTATCAAAATCATTTGCAGACAGATAAATATATAATTTTACAGAGCAAAATCCTATATTCATAAACTGTTTCAAGAATCAAACCAACTTTTGAAGGTGTTATTGATCTTTGTTTGAAAAACTCGAGTACTGGATTTGAAGGTCTTGAGAAGCTCTATCAGAATCTGTAATCCATACACCTGCAGAATCAAAGGTTTAATTTCTAAAAAATTATTTATTTTCGAACTATTTTTATGAAAAATATGAATTTTTGTTCGGATGATTGTTTGTGTGATTTGATGATTGCATGTTGTAGAGCTTGTTTTCCTGATGATTTTGGTATATTATACGTCTGATTTGGAGTTCAATAACATGTTCACATTTGAGTTTGATTTTCGAATTTTAAAATTAGGGTTTATAACCCGTATGAATGTTTTCAATTGAAATTTGGGGGTTTTTGATTCAGGGGTTATTAGCTTTTAATTTATAGTGGGTTGTGTTCCTTATGAAATTTGCAATCGATTGATATATAACTCGTTAACAGAGGATGCTTGAATCGAAGGGAGTTGTGTTTTAAAGATTTACGATGTTCGCCGGAAACCGGTGATGTTCTTGGCCAATTTCCGGCCAGAACAGGGATGATTAGAATGTTTTGATTGCATGAACAAGTTCCTGGTGTTGTGTAGTGTTGATCTGCTGGTGTTGGTGGGGTGAGGACGCCGGGATCGTCTTCTCTGGTCACCCCCGATTTTCCGGCGACTGGAACTGCAAAATTGCAGTGTAGTCCTTGTAGTTTTGAAGATGGTGAAGATTAGTCCCTGTAGTTTGCAAAGTTTTCAAAAATAGGATTCATGTTTATAAAATGTTTAAAAATCATATTTCCTATTTATTTTTATTATAAAAATTCATTTTTAATTTCTGAAAATTCTAAAAAAAATTAGTATTTTAATTCCGAAAATTATTTTTAATTCAGAAATAAATCTGAATTAATTAGTTAATTAATTTTAGTTAATTTTTAATTGATTAATTGGTCAATTAATTTGAAAATTAATTGATTAATTGATTTAATTAATTATTAATTGATTTTAATTAATTATTTAATTAGATTTAATTATTTAAAAATGATTTAAAAATTCCGAAAAATAGTTTCGAGCTTTAAAATATTATTCTAACTTATTTCCAAGGCTCGATAATTATTATAAAATTGTTTCGGAGTCAGAATTGGCCAGCCGAACCCTGTTTATTAACCCGAAATTGATCCAACGACCCGTTTTAATTCCGAAAAATGTTTTAAAAATCATTTTAAATACCCGAAAGCCTATTTATAACCCGAGACTTCTTTATAAATGATTTGTCATTGATTATGTGATGTATTATGTGTTATATATGACTTGTTGATTGACTATCGGTCTATACATTCGGTGTTTACTTGATTATTGCATAACTTTAAATCCGTTAATCGAATTTGGGTATAACGAAGAGTAGATAGAAGTATGTGTTGAATAGAATCCTATAAGTTGATGATTGATAGATGCTTATAATATGTGAGCAGAAGAGGCAAGACGTAGGAAAGGGAAACAGGTAGTTGAGTAGTAAGACGAAATTGATTGGAAGCGAGTGCAGGATAGTAAGCTAATACCAGGAAAGTGTTCTGAACTTTCTCGAGATATTGTAGTACTTGATAGTCTTGTTGACATTGCAAGTGCTTTGAAGCACAGAAACCTAAACCCTGATTTCAGTAATTGTTCTTGAGCCATGAACCATATTCTTTCTAACCCATTGATTATTGTATACCCAAACCCGAACCACAAATCTACGATACTACTCCATAAATACATACAAACTAAATACCAAACACTGAACTGAATTATTATATACTCAACCCATGGTATCTTATGCATTGAAAGACTAAATTCTTGAAACCCTGAAACATTGATTCCTTTGTTATCCAATTCTTTCATTACCCAACATCCAAGCCTTGAAAGTACCTTGTTGATCCACACAAGGGTTGAAACCTTTCATTGTTAAACACTCACTGTTGTTAATGATTCTGATTATTGTTTATTATCGTTTAATTTTGTTATTATGTTGGAATTGGATTGTTTTTATAAAATTGTGGACCAGATTCGTGGTCAGACCATATAACGGTCAAGTTAGGCCAATGTGTGCCTTGGATCCAGTAGTTAGAGCAATGCTGTGTGCTTTGCTCGGGGTTAGTGCGTGACTGATCAGCAACCTAACCTTGGTTTTAAAATAAAAATATAGTATCCAATTCTAAATCATAATTCATCGTTCACTTGATATCATAACCATATTCACTTGATGATCATTATTCTCAGTTTTGTCATTATGACTTGCTGAGCTAGTTAGCTCATTTGTGCGATGTTGTTTATACTCTTTCCAGTTAAAAAGGAACCAGTTGGTAGCAAGGATCCCCAGTCCAGTGCGAGCTAGGGATTAAGGCTGTTGATGTAATAACCCCAATTTTTGGAAATTTTTGAAACCCTTATGAATAGTGATTTTGCAGATTATGCTGAATGAGAAAACTTTTCATGCCACACTATGTAGGGGTTCTGGTATGGATATTCTGAGATTTTATTAGTACTCTATATGGTATATAAGTGTATGTAAAGATCGTCAGAATCCAATTCCGAACACTTTGATTTTTCCCGGAAATCCACTAGATACGAAAAGAATTGAGTATAAGGTAACAAGATAAGAAGGATTAAAATTAAAGGATTATAAGAGAGGATCATAAAAGGAATATAATATATTAAGAAAGGTTAAGGGAACCTAAGTAATAAGATCCCGGGTATGATCCCTCAAACGATAAACGAAAACGAAAGTTAAGCGAACCGTATAACAGATCAGCGGTCATTAGGAAAACAATTAGGAAGTTAATCAAAGAGATTAGAGAGGATGATGTCACCCAACCAATGAGAAGAGGACAAGGAGGGAAAGATGACATCATAGTATGACATAAGCATGACATGGGAAGGAAGGAAATGTGGTGGAATATTAACCACACAAAATCAAGGTTAAATTGGTAATTAACCAAAAACAAATCAAATATTCAACCAACCAAGCCAAACAATTCATTTTTCATCAAAACAAGAACACAAGGCATTTTATTTTCTTCATGCTCTCGGCTTTTTCATTTTCAAGAAGCTAGAATTTTCAAAACTCAAGATCAAGGCTTCCTAAATTGGTAAGATAATTCCCTAGTCATCCTTATGCATAGTTATGGCTATATTATGAGTTTAAGCCTTCAATTCTTTCTCAATATTCTTCAAGAAATCAATGAAGAAGACAATGAATAGTGACTTCAAGAATTTTAACTTGATTTTCTTGTTTTTCCTTTAAGATCCAAGCTTTCCTAAGACTCCTCAAGGCTTCCTAAGGCTTCCTAGCTACTCCCACCACTTCAAGGAAGGTATATCATCTCCAAACCCTAGATTCCTTTGTATAATAAGATGATTTTGATTGTTATGATGATATAGTAGCTTAATGCTTGTGGTTTAGAGTTTGGGTTGGAGTGGTAGTGAAATGGAATGGTGAATCTTGTTGTTTTGATTAAAAGAACTTAAGTATAGTTTAAATTCAAGTTTTAGGAGTAAGTAAATGGATTATAATGAGTTGGTTTGGGGCTGTTGTAATGTATTTTGGATGGAGGTTTGATTGGGTTGTGAATTGGGGTTGAATTGTGATAGTTTTGGAATGGTTTAAATTTGGGAAATCGCATAAACATAGCCGTCGTAATGTCCGATTTACTTTAGACTGTTTTGTTCATAACATTTGGACCCGAGAACTCCCTGCTAGATTATGACCATTGCCATGTTTAGATAGTTCATGTTACAAGCTTCGTTTTGATATGTGGTTCGTTTGATTCCGATGAACGGTTTAGGAGAAACAATCGTTTTAAATAACAACGTTTCGCGAACGAACCTTTACCCCTTGCCTTACTTTGAAACATAGGTTAAAGACCTTAAAGGACTAATTAAAGTATAAAACATTTATGTAAGGTGTAATAGGCAGTTGGTAAGATACTTGCGAAAGAATCGACTTAAAACTCGTAATGGTTAATTTATTAAAAATGCTGGAGCCGAGGGTACTCGAGTGACTTAAGAGAATCAGTAAGCGCAAAATGAGCGTTAGAGTCTGAGTTGGTTAGAGTATAGATTTACAAGTGACTTTGGTTTAATTCCAACTTACTTGTTGCTTATAGGTTACCAGACTCATCCCGAGCCATTCGTAACCCCCAGTCGCTCAGGCAAGTTTTCTACCCGTTATACTGTTGTTGTGATGTATATGTGTATATGCATGATCTTGCGATAAATGCATACTTGTTATTAGCAAATTCTTGCGATATATTGTAGCATGTGATATGGTACATATGCATGCCTGTTTCGTATTCTTTCCATATATATTTGTTGGTTCAATTGATAATACCTATGCTAGAAAATAGCGGTAATTTGCATATACCCTTAGTATAGGGACCCAAAGGTGAAAACATTTTCTAAAACCGGGAGTCGAGGATCCCGAGTAGATTTTATATATATATAAATATATATATATATATATATATTTATATATATATATGGTTATAGTTTTCAAAACTATTAGGCGAATAAGGTTTATTTGATAACTTTATTTTATTAATGAATATTATCTTGAATATTCATTCGAGGACTTATGACTCCTTTATATTATTTATTGAATATTACTTGGATATTCATTTGAGGATGTATGACTCCTTTATTTTATTATTGAATATTATTTCGAATATTCATCCGAGGACTTATGACTCCTTTATTTTATTATTGAATATTATTTCGAATATTCATCCGAGTACTTATGACTCCTTTATTTTATTATTGAATATTATTTCGAATATTCATTTGAGGATGTATGACTCCTTTATTTTATTTAATGAATATTATTTATAATATTCATTCGAGGTATTATGACTCCGCTTATTACTGAAATATATTCTTTATTTTATTAAAGAATAAGGTGTCAATAATCAAACTTATTTTCGATTATTGAAATAAAGATAGTACTTTTATATAAGTATATCTTTGGTTATTTAATATCCATTTCAAGTATAAGTTTTAAAACTTCTACTTCAATTATTTTTATAAAGATTATTCTTTATGGGAATATTATTTAAATAATAATATTCAGATATTTTCTAATATATCGGGACTTATTTATTTTAATAAATCAGCAGTACTCCAAACATTCTTAAAAATGTTTTCGAGTCTTCAAAATGATTTTTAAAGTAAGAGTGGACCCCAAAACTCATTTTTTTTATATTTAAGATCTTCCTTTCAAAGGGGATTTAAATACTCGCTCAAAACCTGGGGGATCCAGCTCTGTGGTGCATTTTACATTCGCAACGTGGTTGCTATTTTGAGAAAACAAATGAATTGATTACTTACCCAACGTTCGGGAAGTTAGCCCATCTAATTGAGTCGGCATAAGCGACATGCCGGGGTATGGTCTATCAAAGTGTAAGTGGCTGGGTGGCAGTCCATCAATGCGTAAGAGGCCGGGTGGCGGTCCAGCACAAGGTCCTTATGTGGCCAGGGTGATGACCGGTGGGGGATTCATCCATCTACTAGTAGAAAAGGTTACTTATTGGTATCTTTGCCTGATCAGCAAGATATCAGGTTTATGCCAGAATTCTTTCCTTTCCAAATTTATTGGATATTGCAATTCTGTTCATACTTTGCATGACAGAGGTTTTCAGGAAACGTATGTATATATATAGGTGTATATATATATCGGGACTTAATGAAGTATATCATAACTTCATTTCCTTCAAAATATTTCAAAGATTGAATCTATTCAAGTCTTATCTTGTAGTCTCATCAGTGTGATGAACTTTTGAAACTAATTATAACTTGAACAGTGGTAGTTCAAGTAGTATTTGGAAAAGATATAAGTATATTGGAGTATCTTGTAACTTCATCTTTTAAACTTATATCTAGTAAATGATTATCTTATGCATGACAAAGATTTTCAGAAAAACGTTGAGACAAAGTTAGATATATGAGATCACCTTGCAACGATATTTTTATACAGTTATACACTGGAACTCTGTGTGTATTATGCATGGAAGAGGATTTCCCATATTTTGAAAAGTATATATGTATATATACTGAATATTTTGCGACTTCATCGTATTAAGATATCAAACTTGGTTCATTTCTTTTGACCAAGACTTTCATGAGTACTATGAGAAGGCTCATATATTGTTAATCATTATACATATTATTTTGGTGGGCTTGCTGCTCACCCTTGCTTTCTTCTTTTATCACACAACAACAAATAGAAAAGATGAACATGACCAAGCTCCCGATTCACAAGCGATTAGGAAACGTTCCGCAGTTTCCTATAGGCGTTGATGTCGCTGTAGCTGAGGTAGGAACTACCAATAGGCTAGGTTTTCAACTTATGATGTACCAGAATTATGTATAATTATGAATTGTAATAATGGCAAAGAAATGTAAATTTATTCAGAAACCTTTTTAAGGTGTATTGACATATAATTGTGGAATAAAATGACTTGTGATTATTTTTGGATATTCATCTCTGAGACTATAACTTGTGGTGTGTGTGTTTATTGTGGGGTCACAGTACAGAGTAGTTGATTGTGTATTAAGATTGGGTGTTATTAAGGGAAATGGAACTCGTGACAACCCGAATCCCCGACCCCGGATTTGGGGGTGTTACAGAAGTGGTATCAGAGCTAAGCGTTATAAACCTCAGAGATGATGTGACGTAAAGATAATAAGTTCACTAAGATAATAAGAACTCTTGCCAAGTTCATAGTCGGGCTACCTAACGTAGTACTGACAGTTAAAACCCTTACGGGAACCCTTATAAATATCGTGATAGTAACATAGTTCGTTCTCGTATAGGGAAGCGGGGCACCGAACCCTGAGGTTCAGGAGCATCAGCATGAGGATGTTTTATTACAAGCTGGAGATCAAATTGTGAATCCGATGGAGTACCCTAATGAGGGACCGGATGAGATTCATATTGAGAATGTTGCGGTTGAGGATGTTATTCCGGAAAGGATTGTGGCTGAGGAGGATCTTATGGAGGATCCTGATGAGAATGAAGAGAGGACCGCTGAGGAATTGATGACCGTAGTCAGGGCGACTACCAGAGCAAGAATGGCCGCGAGGGTGGCACTAGAGGATAAAGAGTTACCAAGGGCATAAAGGTTAATGAGGGCAGAAGGAGTGGGGCCTTCCACGACCCCAATTATACCAGTATCAGACCCTCTTCCAGAGGTTCCTGTAGACATCTATGAGGTTCCACCAATTCCTATTCCCTCCCCTGTACAGAGCCCAACACCTACTGAGGAAATGCCATCTTTATCTCCTGCACCATTGTCACCTGATACCGTGCTTGGTTATCCGTTTGGATCTCCTGGGTCTGCGCCACCTGCACCCCATGGACTGCTAGATGCTACCACTCAGGCTTCTCTTATCTCCAATTATCACATGATTTTGGGTGGCCTGTCCGAGGCCCGTAATGTTAGGAGTGATCTGTTGGATCGACTTACTGCACCAAGGATTGAGGGCGGGGTACTTCCGGCAGGATTAGCTCATAGCATGGAAAGGATTGAGGCTACCACCCGTGTTACAGCTAGAGGCCATCTTGAGGGTCAGATTGATCCAGCTCTACTTGCAACTATCCTGGACCTCATCACCGCCTTAATGGAGCAGGTTAGGGATGTCGTGCGTGCCCGCATTTCTTGATCCATAATAGTGTGCAGAGTCTGAACAATCTGATAAGAATTTCATGCAGCACCGCTTTTGGAGGATTAGCCTAAGTTATGGATGATTAGTTTTAATGACTAGATGATTATCTATGGTAGTACTTTTGAGATAGAAGCGATCAGATCAAATGATGTAATTCTCTTTAATGTGTTCAGTTGTTGTACCCTCGAACAAATGGTTATGTATATATTCATTAATTTCAGTTCAGATCAGTTTGTTTGTGATAAGATCACATTCTTAATTGCTCTATTAACACTTAAGAGAGTGTCATGAAGTTTATCGAACTTGAGAATTCATAATTTGCAATCGTTCAAGGACTGAACGAGGGAAAGACTTGAGCAAAGTAAGTAAGACAAATATCCAGAGATTCTCAAAATTTTTCCAACTAATATGCCCCCACAAGGAATAAGATTAGGGGCAAACCTTGAATGTGATAATCAGGGAGGTTGCAATTAAGATATAAGGAACCCAGAATATACTAAAGTGGAATATGAGGAGTTTAAATTAAAAGATGACCCCAATTATGGGGAGTAGGAAGAAATATTTAGACTGAGAAAACAGAAGTCGAGCGAGGTCAGGAGACCCGAGACGGTACTCCTATACGGAAATTCATGGACCCGTCTAAACATAACTTATACTTTATTCCCAACCACCACCTTGAGGGAAACAAGCTAGTGGGAAATTCTTTCAGGACCTCTAAGTCGCTAAGCTCTCAGAGTTCCAAGGAACAAGCTGGCCCAGTCGAGGCAAGAGCCTGGCTAAAGGAAATATAGGAATCATTTGAGATTCTAAATGATGGACGAACCACAAAAGACTGTTTTTGTCACTTACCCTCCTAAGAGAGAGACCACCCGCTGGTGAAAGGCCAAGGAAGGCACAGAGCAAGAGATTATAATAAACTGATTTAAGTTCAGTCAATTGTTTTCAGGAAAGTACTTCCCAAGGTTATGGAGATATTGTAAAAGCTTTAGAGCCAGAGCAAAGGCAGACGAGTATGATGAATTATGAATCTAAGTTGTAAAAGTTCTCAAGATTCGTTTTGAGGGCACGAATCCAGAATGACGAGATATTTGAAATCAATGCTTATGTTGTGTTGGTTCATGAAATAATGATAAGAGTAAGGAAAAAAAAAAGGAATTGAAGTGGAAAGGAATATAAAGGCAATAGAGTTTGAGGAATGATAAGGGAGTTGGGTATGAGGAAACCCTAAAGACTCGTAGCAATAGAAATAGAGAAGTATATAATCTTCAGGATGAGGGTGATTCACCATGAGTTAAAAATTGATGGTTGAAGGCATAAAAGATACATATATTTTATTCCCTGTAAGTTGGGAGGATCCTAGGAAACCTTGAGATAGTTCGAAGGATGAATAATAAAATGCGGATAGACTGAGGAGGCAAGGAAGTACGAAATTAGGAAAAGTGGATGAAGGAAGTGACCTTCAAGAATGTGAAGTGTAAGACTGGTGGCTTGATACCCAAAAAGGGAGACGCTAGGTATGAAAGATATCCCAGCATTGAGGTGACTGTTGAGATAAACAACAAAAGTAAATAAGGAATTATTAAGAAGAAGTTCACGTTGAACACGACCAATATCTTCCTGAACATCCTTGTTATCGTTACCAAATTAGGCAAGAAAAGCGGATAACCATTGTTATCTTTTGGAGGCCATATTGATTGACCTCATTTTGAATACAAATGTTATTGTGAAATTAGGCATATACTATCGAGGTGGAAATGATTGAATAAGACACCCTTATCAGGAATATATGACTTGATTTATCCATGGAAGGATGCATGTACCTTTTTAAAGGTGGAATTAAGGATAGAACATCAGTAACTTAAAATGAATCCTAGGGGAATGCATAAAGGTTGGCATTTCACCCTTAATAGGGATAGTATGAGTTTTGACAGTATGAATTGGAAAGAATTAAGGTAACAACAACCTTTAAAGAATCAGTGGAGAAATTTTTCAAAAGTATATAGACAATGATTCTAGTATTAATATATGGTATTTTGATATACCCTGTATCTAGGGAATACAGGAGGAACGATTCAAGGATAACCTTAGAGGTTTTACAAGGAGAAAGGTAATATTCAAAATTCTCATGAATAGAAAAATTGATAAAGGAAATATGACGTAATTATAATGATGCCAAGTGGGGCACGTGTTAAACCACGAGAAAGTATGGATCGAACCAGTAAAGGTCGAAATTGTTCAGGGCAATTAGGACCTAAGATAAAAGATGTTCTAAGTATGATTGAGAGTCAGTCGTGACAGTGATTAACCTCTAAAGACTGAGGCAATAACTTATAGAAAAATGGTGATTTTTTTTTACTCATCAGATTTTAAGGAATACATCTTCACAAAAGCAGTGATTGAAATAAGGTAGAAAATTTATTTGGAGGTGGTTAAAATGACATTGACTGTAAGGAAATTTTACTATCAGGAAAGGCCAAAGAGGTGGCCGACACTTTAAAGGTAAGAGAATAATTATAGGCGCTTGTGCCAGAGGAATACAGTGATAATGGTTGAAGCCGTAAAGGTTGTATTATGGTTTGAAAGATTGACATTCCTTCTGATGACTGTGCAATACCCAACCGTAATAGTAGTTTGGTAAAGGTTTAATGTGTGTAATCGCCATGAGCGGGCTATCTATCTTAGAAGGTACTATCTTGAGAATGAGCCTGGACCATGTTTCAAAAGGACTAAACAAACCTTTGATTTAAGTCTTCTATCGAAGGCATATGATTAAGAATGGTATTAACCTGCTATCGTTGCTTTGATTGAAACTCTCCTGCAATTTTATCTGCTCCATGTCATGTATGTATGTCAGGATCAGGAGTGTTCTTCATAAATCATGAATGGTGATTGTGTTACCTTTTTAGAAGGATTTGATACTCCATGTATGGACTCTGTATGGTTAGATATTAAGATTTCATGGAACGTGAATGACGACAGTAGGTCAGTAGTGGACCATAGTAATGCAGCAATGATTCTGCGAGTAATGAGCTGATTACAACCGTGAGAGTTGTATTGGAATGGATGTTTAGATTGAGTACCACTAATCGGGTCGTGGTAGTGTATAAGTTATCATTGATAGACTAATTAAGTAGAGTATCTACCTATTGAATATTTATTCCCTCTTATGAAAAGAGAGTCGTATTACTATATGAGGAAGGATGCGGTGCAAGCATAGAATTCTAGTAACGATGATGTCTAGAATGAGATCCCAGGTTCGATTTTCGATATCGAGGGGGTTTCAAAGATGATTGTGTATAAACTCGAGGAAGAGCATGGGTCCATAGAATGATGGACGGAATAGCAAAAATATTAAGCATGTGAAATGCGATGCTATAATACTTGATGTTGATATAAATATATATATGTTTTATTCTCCTATGACAAACCTCTATAGTTCAGAGGTAGATTCCAAGCCAGATATTTTATGGCAATATTTTTTTACATATATACAATTCTCTTCAGTTCGTTCTTTTCTCTTCTTTTCATTTCATGTAAGCTGAGAAGAACAACCCTTCCAGAAGGGGAGGTATTGCCGAATGACTATCTATCTTTGTGATAGAAGCCTAGTAGGATACCACATGTTGTTTAATTGCTTGTCAAGTACTAAAGGCTGGCAACCTTCTGTACTAACTATGCGATATAACAAGTGTTCATGATCATAGTGATCTCTCAACAAATTCCTTTACTTCTATATGATTGATCAAATTTTGGAAAATAGAAACAGCTGAAAAAGGAGTAATAAAGTTGTGGTAGTATTCAGAATGGAAAGACATTCGTGATACTAAGGTTGACGTGGTTATTAAAAGGTTATAGAACGCTAACGAGCAAAAGTATAACCAGTATAATATTAGGAACGGAAGGTAGTAGCGACTACGAACTGGAACAGGATGGGTAGTGAGAAGCAAAAGCTATAATGCTAGAAGCTATAATGAGAGTCTGTGCAATAGACTTGAAAGAAATTGGAATGATCACTTAACGCGGATTGAGTTATCTTACGACAATAGATCGTATGTCAGGTATCGAGATGTCGTCTTATGAGATTTTTGAGGGAAGACAATGTCGATCCCCCTTATGTTAGGATGAAGTCGTAGAGCGCAAGATACTCGGACCAGCAGTGGTCCAAAGGACCAAGGATTTAATAGATTTAATCAGAGGACGGCTGGTAGTAGCCCAAGATGGACATAAGAAGTATGTTGATTTGACATGAAAGGACAAGGAATAGGAAGTAGGGGACCTAGTGTTGTTATAGGTATTCCCTTGGAAGGGGTTAATGAGATTCGGAAAGAAAGGAAAGCTAAGTCCACCAATTGTTGGACCCTTGGATATATTAAGAAGTATTGGGAGGTTAGCATATGAGCTAGCCTTACCCCAGAACATGTAGCAAGTCATAACGTGTTTCACGTATCAATGTTAAGGAAGTGTAATTCGGATGCCAGACAAATAGGGGCATATGAGCACATAGACACGCAACCCGACGTAACCTATATAGAGCAACCAGGAAGGGTTATAGAGTGAAAAGGAACAAGTGCTTAGGAGAAGGATTATCAAACTAGGCAGAGTTTGGTGGTGGGACCACAATATGGGAAAATTTACTCAAGAGTTAGAAAGTGCAATGCTAAGAGAGTATCCCTATTCATTTTCTATCTGATTCCGGGACGGAATCCTTTTAAGGAGGGGAGACTGTAATAACCCCAATTTTTGGAAATTTTTGAAACCCTTATGAATAGTGATTTTGCAGATTATGCTGAATGAGAAAACTTTTCATGCCACACTATGTAGGGGTTCTGGTATGGATATTCTGAGATTTTATTAGTACTCTATATGGTATATAAGTGTATGTAAAGATCGTCAGAATCCAATTCCGAACACTTTGATTTTTCCCGGAAATCCACTAGATACGAAAAGAATTGAGTATAAGGTAACAAGATAAGAAGGATTTAAATTAAAGGATTATAAGAGAGGATCATAAAAGGAATATAATATATTGAGAAAGGTTAAGGGAACCTAAGTAATAAGATCCCGGGTATGATCCCTCAAACGATAAACGAAAACAAAAGTTAAGCGAACCGTATAACAGATCAGCGGTCATTAGGCAAACAATTAGGAAGTTAATCAAAGAGATTAGAGAGGATGATGTCACCCAACCAATGAGAAGAGGACAAGGAGGGAAAGATGACATCATAGCATGACATAAGCATGACATTGGAAGGAAGGAAATGTGGTGGAATATTAACCACACAAAATCAAGGTTAAATTGGTAATTAACCAAAAACAAATCAAATATTCAACCAACCAAGCCAAACAATTCATTTTTCATCAAAACAAGAACACAAGGCATTTTATTTTCTTCATGCTCTCGGCTTTTTCATTTTCAAGAAGCTAGAATTTTCAAAACTCAAGATCAAGGCTTCCTAAATTGGTAAGATAATTCCCTAGTCATCCTTATGCATAGTTATGGCTATATTATGAGTTTAAGACTTCAATTCTTTCTCAATATTCTTCAAGAAATCAATGAAGAAGACAATGAATAGTGACTTCAAGAATTTTAACTTGATTTTCTTGTTTTTCCTTTAAGATCCAAGCTTTCCTAAGACTCCTCAAGGCAACCTAAGGCTTCCTAGCTACTCCCACCACTTCAAGGAAGGTATATCATCTCCAAACCCTAGATTTCTTTGTATAATAAGATGATTTTGATTGTTATGATGATATAGTAGCTTAATGCTTGTGGTTTAGAGTTTGGGTAGGAGTGGTAGTGAAATGGAATGGTGAATCTTGTTGTTTTGATTAAAAGAACTTAAGTATAGTTTAAATTCAAGTTTTAGGAGTAAGTAAATGGATTATAATGATTTGTTTTGGGGCTGTTGTAATGTATTTTGGATGGAGGTTTGATTGGGTTGTGAATTGGGGTTGAATTGTGATGGTTTTGGAATGGTTTAAATTTGGGAAATCGCGTAAACATAGCCGTCGTAATGTCCGATTTACTTTAGACTGCTTTTGTTCATAACATTTGGACCCGAGAACTCCCTGCTAGATTATGACCATTGCCATGTTTAGATAGTTCATGTTACGAGCTTCGTTTTGATATGTGGTTCGTTTGATTCCGATGAACGGTTTAGGAGAAACGGCCGTTTTAAGTAACGACGTTTCGCGAACGAACCTTTACCCCTTGCCTTACTTTGAAACATAGGTTAAAGACCTTAAAGGACTAATTGAAGTATGAAACATTTATGTAAGGTGTAATAGGCAGTTGGTAAGACACTTGCGAAAGAATCGCCTTAAAACTCATAATGATTTAATTTATTAAAAATGGTGGAGCCGAGGGTACTCGAGTGACTTAAGAGAATCAGTAAGCGCAAAACGAGCGTTAGAGTCTGAGTTGGTTAGAGTATAGATTTACAAGTGACTTTGGTTTAATTCCAACTTACTTGTTGCTTATAGGTTACCAGACTCGTCCCGAGCCATTCGTAACCCCCAGTCGCTCAGGCAAGTTTTCTACCCGTTATACTGTTGTTGTGATGTATATGTGTATATGCATGATCTTGCTATAAATGCATACTTGTTATTAGCAAATTCTTGCGATATATTGTAGCATGTGATATGGTACATATGCATGCCTGTTTCGTATTCTTGCCATATATATCTGTAGGTTCAATTGATAATACATATGCTAGAGAATAGCGGTAATTTGCATATACCCTTAGTATAGGGACCCAAAGGTGAAAACATTTTCTAAAATCGGGAGTCGAGGATCCCGAGTAGATTTTATATATATATATATTTTTATATATATATGGTTATAGTTGTCAAAACTATTAATCGAATAAGGTTTATTCGATAACTTTATTTTATTAATGAATATTATCTTGAATATTCATTCGAGGACTTATGACTCCTTTATATTATTTATTGAATATTACTTGGATATTCATTTGAGGATGTATGACTCCTTTATTTTATTATTGAATATTATTTCGAATATTCATTCGAGGACTTATGACTCCTTTATTTTATTATTGAATATTATTTCGAATATTCATCCGAGGACTTATGACTCCTTTATTTTATTATTGAATATTATTTCGAATATTCATTTGAGGATGTATGACTCCTTTATTTTATTTAATGAATATTATTTATAATATTCATTCGAGGTATTATGACTCCGCTTATTACTGAAATATATTCTTTATTTTATTAAAGAATAAGGTGTCAATAATCAAACTTTTTTTCGATTATTCAAATAAAGATAGTACTTTTATATAAGATAGGCTTCTTTTGGAATAATGTAAATTTGTAAAAGTTTACAATATGTTTAATACTCTGTTTGAGTTTGAATGGTTGGGATTTAATCGGTATGTACTATATTAGTGTGTTTGGCTTGTGTGCATACTTTAACCTGTTGCGATCCGTGGTAGTTGGTAATTAGGGTTACTGTATATTATTATTATTATCTTTATTATTGTTATAAGCAGGTTATAAATAGTGTGTGTGTGGACCCCAAACTTCTGACCCGGGTTTGGAGGGCGCCAGAGGTTTGGTATCAGAGCTACAGGTTATAAGTCACTAACACAAGCCTAGGTTGACAGGAATGGGTAGAGGGTTAGGATTAGAAGTAAGGAATAGAATGATAGAATGTTGAGAGGTTGAGTGTTACGGTATAACCAGTAGTAGTATAATTCGCGTCGTGGTTCGAGATTCTTATATTGCGATATAATTTCAGATAGCAGCGATGGCCGACTCTTTTATTCCTGTATCAGCTGATCACTCAGAGCCTTCAGTTAGAGCACCAGCATCGGATCCCCGTCCTGTTATTCCACCAGCATTGGCTATTCTACCTCCACCGGTGTTGCAGCCTGTACCACTGTAGGCTATTCCACCTCCAGGCATGAGGCCACCTGTTAGAGGACCCCCACCAGCTGATTCAGATTCCACTGGGTATTCAGTTGCGAGTGCCCCCTTTCAGACTACATTGCCCCCAGTTCCTTATTACCGGTATGAGGCCCTTCTATTGGAGCGTGATTCCTTGTTGGCTCAGATCAGAGAGTTACAGCATATCATCAGGACTACAGATGTGGATCGTGGTGTGAGGGAGCTTGAGAGGAGATTCATGTGACACGGAGGGTCCTTGAGGCTAGGCTACATGGAGCTACACTACATGGCAGAGGCCCTGATGCACTGATGGGCTGGGCTACTGAGGTGATGGAGGATTTTGAGAGGCTGGCAGGACCAGAGTTTCCTTGGAGTTGAGACAGAGACTCAGAGATGGAGATGCGGAGCAATATTGTTGTGATTGTATAGTATGTACAGTAGTGTGTAGTGTGTATCAGTAGACTTTTGAGTTGTATATATAGACTAGCGATGTTGACTAGTGAGTAGGTTGTTGTACCCTTTTGCTTTTACTTTCGAAGCATTTTTACGCTTGTACCACCTAAAACTTTTGACCTATATATATCAGTACCTTTTCTTTTCCAGCACTGTCATTTACTTTATCGCACTTGTTTTACTTTACCTTATTTATTGCATCAGTTATACCCTGTGATACCATGTACCCTGTTTTCCATAACTGTTTATATTCTGTAAAGAAGCAAGCAATTTACTTAGTTACAACTGTTTTCAAAAAGAGATATTCCTGTTTTACAAAACTTTTCCTTTATGCAAAGATTTGATTCAAAAGCTAAATAAATTGTTTGATTCTTTACAGAAAATGCCTCCCAGAAGAAATACCCGCACCCACACCCAGAATGAAGAAACCAACAACAACAACAATAACAACCAAGATGAGACAAACCAGAATGTGAACCTAGGACCCATAGACCCAGCAACAGCCCAGATTCTCCAAATCTTGGCCCAACAAACAATTCACCTGGCACAACAACAACAAAGACAGACCAATTCCCAGGTAACTTTCAAAACTTTTCAGGCAGTAAACCCACCAGAATTCAAGGGTTCCTTAGAGCCAATTGAAGCAAATGTGTGGTTAAAGGAAATAGAGAAGGCATTTGCCTTGGTAAAAGTGAAAGAGGAGCAGAAGGTTGAGTTTGCAAGTTACTATTTGAAGAATGAGGCCATCTATTGGTGGGAGATGGTGAAGACATTGGAAGGTACAGATGTTATTACTTGGGAAAGGTTTAAGGAATTGTTTTTAGAAAAATATTTTCCTCAGTTTGTTCAAGACCAGATGGAGCTGAAATTTTTAGAGTTAAAGCAATGAACTATGTCGGTGTCAGATTATGAGAGTAAATTTGAGGAATTGTCAAGGTATGTGTCGTCGTATGTTGATACTGATAGGAAGAAAGCTAAGAGATTCCAGCAAGGCTTGAAGCCATGGATCAAAGGAAAGGTAGCTATCTTTGAATTGGAAACCTATGCAGGAGTTGTACAAAAGGCTATGATTGCGGAGACAGAAAGTGAGATGTCACAGAAGGAGAAAGAGAGCAAGAAAATGAAGGTTGAGGGAAGTGAGGGTCAGTCACAACCAGGGAAGTTTCCCAATTTTAAGAAGGGCAAGTTTCATCCAGGGAGAAATTTTAATTTCAGGAGACAAAATGTAGGAGACGTAGGCCAGGGCAACCGTCCAACTAATGTGAATCAGCCGAATCAGTTGAGATTAACTTTTCCAGATCGTCAAGTTTGTGGAAAGAAGCATGGGGGAGTTTGTAACAAGTTGAACGTGGTATGTTTCAAATGTAATCAGAAAGGGCACTATTCGAGGGAGTGCCGAAATCAGCCAGCAAGAGAGCCAGCAAATAAGGATCAACCTATCCGGAATCCAGCAGTGAAGGTTCCAGCCATTGGATTTACGTGCTTCAAATGTGGAAAGCCAGGACATATGGCCAGGGATTGCAAGACATCAGCCCCAGTAAGTAATGCATTGAGGATTATGGGATCTACCCCAACAGTGAATGAGACTCCAAGGGCTAGAGTTTTCGACATGTCAGTGAAGGATGCTATCCAGGATACAGATGTCGTGGCAGGTACGCTCAATGTAAATTCTTTATGTGCCAAAGTGTTAATAGATTCGGGAGCTACTCGATCGTTTGTTTCACAAGATTTTGTTAGTAAGTTAAATTGTCCAGTAGAGTATTTAAATGAAATAATGACTGTGGAATTAGCAAACGAAGAATGTGTAACTGTGAATCAAGTCTGTGGGAATTGTGAGGTTGAGATTTCTGGTAGTAAGTTTTGTGTAGATTTGATACCATTTAAGTTAGGAGAATTTGACGTTATATTAGGGATGGATTGGTTATCTAAGCACGATGCCCAGATAGATTTTCGAAATAAGAAGGTAATGGTAAAGACGCCTGACGAAAAGATAGTAACGTTCAAGGGCCAGAAACAAGTAAAGAAGTTCTTAACAATAATTCAAGCTAAGAAGTTATTACGGCAAGGATGCAAGCACTTTATAGCCTACGTGATTGACAAGAGTCAGGAGCCAGCAAAACTTGAAGATATTCTAGTAGTAAATGAATTTCCAGACGTGTTTCCCGATGAATTACCAGTACTTCCTCCAGATAGAGAAATTGAATTTCCGATCGACTTAGCACCTGGAACAGAACCAGTATCCAAGGCCCCGTATAGAATGACGCCCGTCGAAATGAAAGAATTAGCGAAGCAATTGCAAGAGCTGTTAGAGAAAGGAGTAATCAGACCTAGTGTATCCCCGTGGGGTGCACCGGTATTATTTGTCAAGAAGAAAGATGGAAGCATGAGACTATATATCGACTATAGGGAGCTCAACAAGCTTACAATCAAGAATAAGTATCCGTTACCCAGAATTGATGATTTGTTTGACCAATTGAAGGGAGCCAAGTATTTCTCCAAGATCGATTTAAGATCGGGATATCATCAACTGAAGATCAAGTCAGAAGATATACCAAAGATAGCTTTTCGAACAAGGTATGGACATTATGAATTTCTAGTAATGTCTTTTGGATTGACCAACGCCCCGGCAGCATTTATGGACCTGATGAACAGAATTTTCAAGGAATACTTGGACAAGTTCATGATTGTATTTATAGACGATATTTTGATCTATTCAAAGACGGAAGAGGATCATGCGGAACATTTAAGGACAGCTTTGGAGATTTTAAGGAAAAAGAAGTTGTATGCTAAATTCTCGAAGTGTGAGTTTTGGTTAAAGGAGGTTCAGTTTTTAGGACACATAGTTAGTAATAAAGGGATCAAAGTGGACCCGGCAAAGATCGAGACAATTACGAATTGGGAGAGACCAAGAACACCCACCGAGGTAAGAAGTTTCTTAGGATTGGCGGGATATTATCGTCGATTCGTTCAAAATATCTCGAGGATTGCCACACCATTAACAAAGCTTACACGAAAGAATGAGAAGTTTATATGGAACGACAAATGTGAGGAAAGTTTTCAGGAATTGAAGCGACGATTAATCACGGCACCTGTTTTGTCACTTCCAGATGATCAAGGGAATTTCGTAATTTATAGTGATGCTTCTTACAAAGGATTAGGATGTGTTCTTATGCATCACGACAAGGTGATTGCGTATGCGTCAAGGCAATTGAAACTACACGAACAAAAGTATCCTACTCATGATTTGGAACTAGCAGCCATAGTGTTTGCTTTGAAGATTTGGAGACATTATCTATATGGAGAGAAATGTGAAATTTATACGGATCACAAAAGTTTGAAGTATATATTTACCCAGAAGGAACTTAATATGAGGCAAAGGAGATGGTTGGAGTTGATCAAGGATTATGATTGATCGATTAATTATCATCCCGGTAAAGCGAATGTTGTAGCAGACGCATTAAGTCGGAAGGAAAGGTTAAATGTGTTGTCCGTACCTGAAGAGATATATAAGGAATTTCAGAAATTGGAATTGGAGATTAGAGTTTGCAAGCCTGAGGAAGTAAAAGTGTACAGTATGATTTTCCAACCGGAATTATTAGAGAAAATAAAGAAATGTCAGGAAGATGTAATGGATCAAGATATAAATCGTTTGGTAGGGGAAGAGTTATGCACGCAGAAAGATGACCAAGGTATTCTGAGGTTTTCATCTAGAATTTGGATTCCACCGGTGACAAAGTTAAAGAATGAAATTCTACAGGAGGCACATAATTCAAGGTATTCCATCCATCCAGGAAGTACCAAGATGTATAGAGATTTAAAGAAGAATTATTGGTGGCCAGACATGAAGAGGGAAATTGCGGAATGGGTTAGCAAATGTTATACCTGTCAGAGGGTTAAAGCAGAGCATCAGAGACCAAGCGGATTGCTACAGCCATTGGAGATTCCAGAATGGAAGTGGGAACACATTGCCATGGATTTTATAGTTGGATTACCAAGGACAAGGGCTAATCATGATGCCATTTGGGTTATAGTGGATAGACTTACCAAGTCAGCTCATTTTCTACCTATAAATGAAAGATTTTCGCTCGACAAGTTAGTCCATATGTACCTAAAGGAAATTGTAGTTCGTCATGGAGTTCCGGTGTCTATTGTATCTGATCGAGATCCAAGATTTAATTCAAGATTTTGGAAGAGTTTTCAAGAATGTTTAGGAACAAAATTGAATATGAGTACGGCCTATCACCCGCAGACGGACGGCCAAAGTGAAAGAACGATCCAGACAATCGAGGACATGTTACGTGTTTGTGCTATTAATTTCAAAGGAAGTTGGGACGAGCATTTACCCCTGGTAGAGTTTGCTTATAACAACAGCTATCACGCCAGCATTGGGATGCCACCCTATGAAGCCCTTTATGGACGCAAATGTAGATCTCCAGTATATTGGGACGAAGTAGGAGAACATAAAATACTCGGACCTGAATTGGTGCAGCAGACAAAGGAAGTTGTTGAAATTATCCAGAAGAGATTAATAGCCGCACAAGATCGTCAGAGGAAGTATACAGACCAGTCAAGGAAGAACATGGAATTTGAAGAAGGGAGCTTGGTATTATTGAAAGTATCACCATGGAAAGGACTAACGAGGTTTGGGAAGAAAGGGAAGCTAAGCCCAAGATATGTCGGACCTTTTGAGATTTTAAAGCGCGTTGGCAAAGTAGCTTATGAGTTGGCGTTACCACCGCACATGGAGCACATTCACAATGTCTTTCATGTATCAATGATTAAGAAATACAATCCAGACTCCATGCATGTAATAGAATATGAGCCAATAGAGCTTCAGGCATATTTGTCATATGTAGAGAGTCCGATAGAGATTCTAGAGGAGAGAGAGGAAGTATTGAGAAATAAAGTGGTAAAGTTAGTAAGAGTATTATGGAGAAACCTGAAGGTTGGAGAGTCAACCTGGGAATTAGAAAGTGATATGAGAGAAAAGTACCCTCATTTGTTTTCTTAGGAGATTCTGAGGACAGAATCCTTTTAAGGGGGGAAGGATGTAATATCTGGGATATACCGTGTAATTATTTTTACTAATTAAATAATTATTATGTGTGTTCAGTATATATTCTGTGAATTAACTGTTAAGTGTTATTTGTATTTGAATATTAAAAAATAGTATTAATTGAGTATTTCAATTTTTATATGTCCAAAGTAAAATATAGATAATTGTCATATCTTCCTAATTATTTTTATGTTGATTTATGAATTTATATTAATCATATGAAATTTATAAAATCTTTTTCCGAGTATTTAAAATCTATTTTATAAAAATGGGAACCAACCGACGTCAACCGTTGTTACATTTTTGGAACCCGAAACTCTTCCGAGAACTCCTTCCTAACCTAATTGTAATATTCCGAGCATTTTCCATGTTTCGACTTTTTCGATCCGGCGTACGGTTTGTCATGCGCGGGTCTCGGCACAATATTTTCGATACAGTATTCGTTTCGGTAAATCAATAAAAACCCGTATTTTCGATAAACGGGAGCTTTTTATTAAACTATCACAATTATCACTTCGTAATACGTGTAACCAGGCGCTGAGACCAAGACCGCAGTATAAATTGTACTGATTTAGATAATTATCCCGAAAACCGATACCGTTTGGATCAGTTTTTACAAATAAATGTACCGTTTTATATCCGGAATGATCCAACGGGATACTAATTTTCCGTAAATATAAATAGCCTTTTACCGTATTTTATTTCGTATCAAAATCATTTGCAGACAGATAAATATCTAATTTTACAGAGAAAAATCCTATATTCATAAACTGTTTCAAGAATCAAACCAACTTTTGAAGGTGTTATTGATCTTTGTTTGAAAAGCTCGAGTACTGGATTTGAAGGTCTTGAGAAGCTCTATCAGAATCTGTAATCCATACACCTGCAGAATTAAAGGTTTAATTTCTAAAAATTTATTTATTTTCGAATTATTTTTATGAAAAATATGAATTTTTGTTCGGATGATTGTTTGTATGATTTGATGATTGCATGTTGTAGAGCTTGTTTTCCTGATGATTTTGGTATATTATACGTCTGATTTGGAGTTTAATAACATGTTCACATTTGAGTTTGATTTTCGAATTTTAAAATTAGGGTTTATAACCCGTATGAATGTTTTCAATTGAAATTTGGGGGTTTTTGATTCAGGGGTTATTAGCTGTTAATTTATAGTGTATTGTGTTCCTTATGAAATTTGCAATCGATTGATATATAGCTCTTTAACAGAGGATGCTTGAATCGAAGGGAGTTGTGTTTTAAATATTTACGATGTTCGCCGGAAACCGACGATGTTCTTGGCCAATTTCCGGCCAGAACAAGGATGATTAGAATGTTTTGATTTCATGAACAAGTTCCTGGTGTTGTGTAGTGTTGATCTGGAGGTGTTGGTGGGGTGAGGACGCCGGGATCGTCTTCTCCGGTCACCCCCGATTTTCCGGCGACTGGAACTGCAAAATTACAGTTTAGTCCCTGTAGTTTTGAAGATGGTGAAGATTAGTCCCTGTAGTTTGCAAAGTTTTCAAAAATAGGATTCCTGTTTATAAAATGTTTAAAAATCATATTTCCTATTTATTTTTATTATAAAAATTCATTTTTAATTTCTGAAAATTCTAAAAAAAATTAGTATTTTAATTCCGAAAATTATTTTTAATTCAAAAATAAATCTGAATTAATTAGTTAATTAATTTCATTTAATTTTTAATTGATTAATTGGTCAATTAATTCAAAAATTTATTGATTAATTGATTTAATTAATTATTAATTGATTTTAATTAATTATTTAATTAGATTTAATTATTTAAAAATGATTTAAAAATTCCGAAAAACAGTTTCGAGCTTTAAAATATTATTCTAAATTATTTCCAAGGCTCGATAATTATTATAAAATTGTTTCGGAGCCAGAATTGCCAGCCGAACCCTGTTTATTAACCCGAAATTAATCCAACGACCCGTTTTAATTCCAAAAAATGTTTTAAAAATCATTTTAAATACCCGAAAGCCTATTTATAACCCGAGACTTCTTTATAAATGACTTGTCATTGATTATGTGATGTATTATGTGTTATATATGACTTGTTGATTGACTATCGGTCTATACATTCAGTGTTTACTTGATTATTGCATAACTTTCAATCCGTTAATCGGATTTGGATAAAACGAAGGGTAGATAGAAGTATGTGTTGAATAGAATCCTATAAGTTGATGATTGATAGATGCTTATAATATGTGAGCAGAAGAGGCAAGACGTAGGAAAGGAAAACAGGTAGTTGAGGAGTAAGACGATTGTGATTGGAAGCGAGTGCAGGATAGTAAGCTAATACCAGGCAAGTGTTGTGAACTTTCTCGAGATATTGTAGTACTTGATAGTCTTGTTGACATTGCAAGTGCTTTGAAGCACAGAAACCTAAACCCTGATTTCAGTTATTGTTCTTGAGCCATGAACCATATTCTTTCTAAGCCATTGATTATTGTATACCCAAACCCGAACCATAAATCTACGATACTACTCCACAAATACATACAAACTAAATACCAAACACTGAACTGAATTATTATATACTCAACCCATGGTATCTTATGCTTTGAAAGACCAAATTCTTGAAACCCTGAAATATTGATTCCTTTGTTATCCAATTCTTTCATTACCCAACATCCAAGCCTTGAAAGTACCTTGTTGATCCACACAAGGGTTGAAACCCTTTCATTGTTAAACACTCACTGTTGTTAATGATTCTGATTATTGTTTATTATCGTTTAATTTTGTTATTATGTTGGAATTGGATTGTTTTTATAAAATTGTGGACCAGATTCGTGGTCAGACCATATAATGGTCAAGTTAGGCCAATGTGTGCCTTGGATCCAGTAGTTAGAGCAATGATGTGTGCTTTGCTCGGGGTTAGTGCGTGACTGATCAGCAGCCTAACCTTGGTTTTAAAATAAAAATATAGTATCCAATTCTAAATCATAATTCATCATTCACTTGATATCATAACCATATTCACTTGATGATCATTATTCTCAGTTTTATCATTGTGACTTGCTGAGCTAGTTAGCTCATTTGTGCGATGTTGTTTATACTCTTTCCAGTTAAAAAGGAACCAGTTGGTAGCAAGGATCCCCAGTCCAGTGCGAGAGCTAGGGATTAAGGCTGTTGACGCTGAGCTAGTAGGCTTCTTTTGGAATAATGTAAATTTGTAAAAGTTTGTAATATGTTTAATACTCAGTTTGAGTTTGAATGGTTGGGATTTAATCGGTATGTACTATATTAGTGTGTTTGGCTTGTGTGCATACTTTAACCTGTTGTGATCCGTGGTAGTTGGTAAGTAGGGTCACTGCATATTATTATTATTATCTTTATTATTGTTATAAGCAGGTTGTAAACCGTGTGTGTGTGGACCCCAAAGTTCTAACCTGGGTTTGGAGGGCACCACAGCTATGGTTAGATTCAAGCAGACAGCACGTAAGACCTGTGACGCTGATGCGTATGTCCGAGCTCAGGTAGAATAAGAGATAGTTTTTATAACGACCAAGAATTTTGCGTCGTAATTAAGAAAATGAAGTATGTGTTATGTGATGAGATTATAATTATGTGACTAAGTGATGATTATTTGTCTTATCTGGATACTAGAGTTAAGGAGCGTGGATAAAAACGTTCCAATTTAAAGAGTCAGCTTAGAAGTCGAGCTGTGGTGTCGGGCCATCAGGTAGAACGGAATCCGTTCTAGTATGAAAATTAAATAATATAAAATGAGAATTGTATGTGAAGTGAATGAATAAAGTATTTCATCCTAAGAGACGTGTTGATTGGAAAAGATAATGAGAAGCGTAATCGAAACGCTGAGCGTCGGGCCGTCAGGCTAACGTGACCCGGTACGCGTAAAAGAGTATAAAGATTAAAGAGGGACAGATTCTATAATCCGACCTAAGTCGTTTTGTGACTGTATATGTGTGATTTCTTGACTGTATGCATGACTATGTGTTCTGTGTCAATTTTGTGAATTTTAAAGGAATTATGTGATTTAAGTAAAGGTTTAATTAACCTTCGCGCATTTTTATAAAATCATCTGAGAAGGATAAAAATATGGGATTTGTTTTGTTATCTTCATAAAGATCCTAGAGACTTTTTAAAAATAATAAGTGAATTTGATTGTTGATCTTTGCATTTTTACATTGATTTTATGTGGAAAATGTATTTATTAAAGCAAGATTGCGAAATTCATATAAAATCAACCGTTCGCTCAAATTCTTATTATGAGTAATGGATAAAAAGCTAATTTCGAGACCTACGTGTTAAAATTATCATTTTCAATAATTTTCGACTTTCCGAGGGAGAAATATTTTTATTTTAATTTTCGTTGCATTTGAGTAAAAAGAGAAAGAAAGTGCAAGTCAAAAAGGAATTAATGAATTACTAAATTGCCCTTGTTTTGGTGGAGTATAAATTACTCCTTCCTCCCCCATTTTCTTTCTTCTTGCTCCCGTGACCTCATTTTTTTTCTCTTCTCTCTTTTCTCTTATTCTCTCACTCGAACAACTCTCTCTTGGCTCTCTCTTCAATCTCTCTCGGTATACCTTCTTTTTCCTTGATCAAACTCATCAATCATCCCTAATTCTTCTTGCTAAACACTTATGTGTAGGTAGAATTATGTGCATGTGTGTGATTAGGCTTGCATGCCGAAGTGTGTGTATGTTTTCGGGTTCGGTTTTGAGCCAAGAACCGAGGGCTTGCTTGATTAGTTCGTGTTCTATGATTACTATGCTGAAATCAGATTGCATGTAGTGTTGTTGCATTTATTTTGTTAAGAAATCGGGGGTTTCGTGGTTGGACACCCTCGAATGAGGGCACCACCGTGATGCCACCGCCACCGGTGATGAACTACGGTGAACCGGTGGTGAGCTATGATGTTAAAAACTGAGCTCTAGAACCTTAAGATCACTTATTTATGTTTGCATGTGATGTTTTGATTAAAAGGCCGAATGGCCCTTACTATTTTAACGAAATCAAGTTGATTGTAATGAAATGCATGAGTTATTGATTTGATGTTGAAATATAGGTTGATTTGTGATTCAAGGATTAAGAATATCAAGTTGCATGTTTGTTTTTGAAAAAGGCCGAATGGTTTTAATCTTTAAAGTTGTTTGATTTGAGTTAACTTGCTTAAAATGATGATGGATTGTTATTAGATTAAAAATGAATGAAATTGTTGTTGCATGCTAAGTCTAAGTTCGAATTTTTGTGTTAACAAGAAAGGAAATTGAATTTTGTGAGATAATCTTAGTAAACACTAAGTTTGTATGGTTTAAAAGTGATTGCATGATAGTTTTAAAGGAAATCAATAAGTTCATGCTAGTGATCAGTCTTTGAGTTGAAAACTATGTTTTTCCGAATGAAAATAAGATAAAAAGGGGATTAATTATTGATTAAGTCAATGCATGTTGGTTGAATGAGTTAGTTGATGCATGATTTGATGTTTAAGTGAATAGAATGATCTAGTTAAAAACTAAGATAAGTGGGAAATGTGATGTATTTCCTTGCATGTTAAAATCCATTCTTGAATGTTGATTTATGGAAAAACTCGAATGGATTCTTAGGAATAAAAAGGTGAAATTAAATGGATTAAATTGCTAAGTGAGATTTTGATTGCATGACAAAGATTAAGTAATGTTGTGTTCGAACTTTAAATAAGTAAACAAAAGTGTTGATTTCGACCCGTAATGAAAGTAGGATTCGTATTTTTGGTTAAAAAAGGGATGAAGTTTAAGTGCTAAATGATCCTTGTGAATTGCATTAGTTGTGTTTGTTTATATGAGGTTGAAATTGAATATATGTGGATGCGTTTTGTATGTATGGTTCGAATTAAGGAACAAAAGAAAAGGAAACTAAGATGATTGATATAAGTGATGGTTATGAACGTAAATGTTTGGTTGTGAATAGGTCTTGTACTCGTAAAAGAGTCGTGTTAGTTTGATTTGAGAAATAACCAAGGTCAAGCGAGTACGCTTTGATTGTTAAGTATATAAGGATATAAAAGCTACGAGAAAGGAATATGCTATGTGCTATGTGCTTATATGTATAAGCTATATTCGTATACTCGAGTCAAAGATATAATCGAGTTATCGTATAGAGTGATCGTTCCGGGAACGAGAGTTGAGAATCTGATTAAGATTTTGGTTTTATTATAGATTCGGAGCGTGAGGGCATTCAGGCTAGGAAAGGAAAGGATTTACTAGGTGGCAGTAGTTCAACCCTCAAGAAAGCAAATTCAGGCAAGTAACTCTGATTACTTGTGTAAGCGATTATAAAGAGAATGGTGTTCATACCATGTAGAGTATTGAACTGTTAAAATATGAAACCTTTGCTTTATGAAACCCTGATATTGATTTGAAGAACCCTTGTTCTTAATAACCTGTTATTGATAATCCTATTGATTTCACCCTTTGATAATCTGTCTTTCTGTTCAAGTTACCCATAATGCCATGAATCATATTGAACCTATTGATTATCTTGGTTAACCCTCTTTAATGATATTATGTTTCTCTTGATCACCCTATTGATCCCTAAATCAATGTTTATCCTTCTAATTTGGTGCCTTGTTATCCTTGACACAGAATTCTTGTGAATTGTTCCTTGCGTATCTTTGATTCACTCCCTGAACCTTGTTTCTTTAAAATGTGATTTAAGAATGAGTTTCGACTTGAAAGAGTCTGAATGATTTCAAATGCTTGGTAATGATAAAAAATGGATTTTAGAAAACCTATTTGTTTTTCCAACTCAAGGTTTTCCAAATGAATTCCTAATGGATTGTATTGAGACGTAAGAGGCTAGTGGGACTAGTCCAGTCATGGTAAGAGGCTAATGGGACTAGTCCAATTTAAGGCTGAAATTATGCCGATTGGTACCTTAAAGACCGGAATGGAGGTCGATATGGGCTGATCACCCGTATATAATGAAATGGAAAGATAAAGTGATCCAATCAAGGGTTCTAATTGACTATTTAAAAAGGGAACTTAAACTTTTATTCAGTAAATTGATTTTTGGAAATGAAAATGGTTTATATTGCTTTGAAAAGAGTTGATTATGTTATTGTGGAGTTTAAAGCTCGAGAACCCTGATTCTTGAAATTGTTGATCATATGGTTGATTCTATCTTGAAATAATGATGCTTTCCTCTATCGAAAGATCTATTTTGATCCTATAATAATTTGTGATGAATGTCGTCTTTCGTCCTGCTTCGAGCCTTGTTCCTTGAAAGCCCCTACTATTCTTCAGATACCTTTCCTTATTCCAAAAAAAAAATGGAAATCTGCCACCTAGATTAATTGAAGTAGAATGCCCTAGTTTGTTCAAGTATATTGTGATTTGATACTGTAGAACTGCTATATAGTTACTTGCTGAGTTTTATACTCATTTTTTTTGTCTTAATCTAACTATGGCAGTTAAGCAAGAAGATGGCCAGGCTTAGGCGCACTGCTCGTAAGAGCGTACCTGGTGGTCCCTACCGTGTTGAGGGCTTCCGGTTGCCAGAGCAGGTAGTGGTGTTTACGAGTGAGCTCGCGCCTAGAAAGTGGTGTATAAGGATACAATGGGTTATCTGTCGGTTCCCAGCCAGAATCGATATTGTTTATTTAATAATATATTGGGTTTGTAAGGTATATTTTATGGTTGGTAGTTGTAATCTTGTCTCATACTTTATCCTGGTGATCCTGTTAGTAGTTAATCAGGGTTTATGCATATTTAATTATTTGATTAAAGGTGTGTGAGTCCTCATTTCCTAACCCCGAGATTGAGGGCGTCACAAGTTGGTATCAGAGCTACAGGATCTAGTCCCTGAGACAAGTTAGGTTTTAAAAAGGGGTATTTTGGGAATATATCTATATCGCGAGAGAGTTCGACTCATGTAGAGTTGTTTTAGACTATTAAGGTATAGTCTAAGGAAAGTGTTGATTGGTAAAGTGGAAACTAGAGTTAGGGTGTGAGTTAGCTGGAAGCTTTATTTAACCCTAACATTGTTTCTTGGTTGTTGTTTTGTGTTTTCTCTCAGGATCCTAGTAGTGGTAGTGACTCAGACTCAGAGATTAGCTTGACTGGTACCCATGTGGACCCCGTTTCACCCTCTCTAGAGGAACCTGTGTATGTTAGTTCAGACGCAGAGGAGGACCCTTCTGAGAGTAGTGAGATCCCCATGCAGATTTCACCCCCGAGGCCTGATTCAGAGACCCCTGCCCCTGAGCCAGAGTCAGAGATGCCTAAGACTGTTCCTGTCAGTGTTGGTGGCAAGTTAGCCCAGGATCGAGACTTTGTGTACTCCCGCATTCCTGAGTTGGGAGCTTTGGTAGATAGGTTGATTCGGGATTCTAGGCAGAGGACTTCAGTAGTGATGGAGGAGTGAAGAGCTAGGATTCAGTTGGTGGAGCAGGTTGCCAGGAGGAGATTGGATGAGGGACCATCCACTAGTGATGCTGATGCTGAGGCCCGGAGGCTGTATAAGATCATTCGCTGTATGTTGGTTGTGTTGAGAGAGATTTTAGATGATTAGACGGGACTGTTGGTTGAGCCCGTAGATTGTTGTTGTTGTTTTCAGCGCCGGTAGGCTTTGGGATACTTGGTCAGATGCCGGGATCCCTTTTTCGTTTCTCTTGTTGTATTTTAGACTAGTGTAGTAGTAGTAGTAGTTGGAAGTTAGGGGTAGATAGGGAATGTTTACCAGTTTTTCCTCTGTTTAACCCTGCTATTTATTGTACCTTGTTTCAGAACCTTAATATCCAGAATATTGCCTATGTAACCTATTGATTAAATAAATCTATTATCTTGCTTTCCTTTGTGCACCTTGATTATCTTATAAACTGTTCTCAATGCCATGTTTTAATACAACCATGTTTTCGTATAACCATGTTTAAAGATCATAAAACCCTATTTCGTGCCATGATAAAACAACACTGATATGAGAATTATGTAGTAATAGGATTGCATGTGCAAATTGGGTAAAACTTAAAACCCACAAAAGAGATTCAATAGAAATTGTTGTTATATATATGCCATGCTATCGTATTGCTAAATAATTGCTCAATCAGGTTTGTAAGAAATGGCCAACTCACCAGATCACCAAGAAGAAGAAATACCCACCCAAGACCCATAAATAAACCCAGAAACCACTATGATGAGCAGACTTGCTCAACTTTTGCAACAACCTGTGGCCCCAAAAGTTGGAAATTTCAAGCACTTTCAATCTGTTCATCCTCCAGAGTTCTTAGGTTTGCCAGACCCGATTAAAGCGCATTCGTGGTTGAGAGAGATGGAAAAAGCCTTTGAGTTAGCAGAAGTTAAGGATGATAAGAAAGCTCAGTACGCAAGTTATTATCTGAAAGATGAAGCAAGTTTCTGGTGGGAGTCTTTTAAAGCATTGTTGGAAGGCAAAGACTTATCTTGGGAGAAGTTTACCGAGATGTTTCTGGAAAAGTATTTGCCAAGCTATATGCAAGATCAGTTGGAGATAAAATTCTTGGATCTTAGATAGGAGGAAATATCGGTAGCAGAATATGAGGTGAAGTTTTCAGAATTGTCAAGGTCCGTACCTGAGTACGTGAATACTGAAGCGAAGAAGGCTAAGAGGTCCAGCAGGGACTTAAGCCGTGGATTAGGAGTCAAACAGCAATGTTGAAGATCAAGAACTATGCTGCATTGGTTCAGAAAGCAATGATAGTGGAAGTTGAGCGGGAAGCCGCCAAAAGAGAAAATGAAGGGAGAAAGAGGAAGTTTGAAAGCTCTGAGCAAGAGCAAGGAAGCTCAAAGTTCAGAGGGAAGTTTGGGAAGAATGGTGGAGGTCTGAACCAAAAGTTCCAAAAGTTTAGACCCGGGAATGGAGATCAGAAGAACCGTTTCCAGAAAGCTGGACAACCGGGAAATGATAGCAGACCCTGTTGGATTTTTAACGCAGCGGGGCATGGCAAAACACTTTTACACATACAAAATCCAAATAAAAGCATATAAATCGTGAATAAAAATTCGAGGGATCGAATCTAACCTTTAAAAACAATTCGGAGACAACGATCAGAGATCCTTAGCAGTTGCTCCTCAAGTGTGAAGCACTCCACCGGTATCCACCAAGAAAACGACTTTTAGGAGGAGGAGGAGGTGGAGAGAATTTGGTTTTCTGAAACTTTTGGGTTTCTGGGGTTTCGATGGGGTTAGAATAAAAGAGGGTCTATAATAGTGTATTTATAGGCAAAATTTTCAGCTGAAATTTTCCCATAAATATTATTATTATTATCCCATTTATTATTCACATTAATAATTAAAACACCTTTTAATCATTAATCCTTTTTCTAAACACTTTAGAAATAATTCTCTCTCTTGATTTAATTTCCAAAAATTAAATCCTTTAATTAATAATATTAAGAACTTTTCTTAATTAATTTATAATTAATTAAATCTCATTTAATCAATTATTAAATTTGCCAATTAATTATTTATTTCATAAATAAATAATTATTAGCCATTATTAATTAATTCCTCCACCATTAAATCATTCTCTTTTTATGGTGTGACCCTGTAGGTTCAATATTAAGCCGGTAGTAGAAATAAATAATAATAAAACTATTTTATCATTATTTATATAAATTCTCTAATTTATTAAATATGATTAATTAATTAATCACATTTATTCTACATCGTGAGTGATGCTTCTCAACATATCGCGACTATCCGGATAATATGAATTCACTGCTTAGAATACAAAGGACCTGTCAGTGAATAGTTACCGTACAATAAACTCCTTCTACCCTACAATGTTCCGATTAAATACAAGGCATGGATCTCGTGTCAAGCCTATCTAATTCAATCACTTGCTTACCATTTACTATGCGTAGTTCTATGCAAATTAGAAACTCCTTTCTAATTTCATTCACTCTGGCCAGAGATTCCTGAACTAGCATAAGTGGATCAGCCTTGAACATTCTCTTCCTTCACTGGAAGGGGTAGATACTTTATTGATCATACACTATCTTCGTGTACAAATTCCTATACCCAGAAGAGCCCTAATAATTGTCCCTGGAGACTAAGAACTAAACCAAAGCATAGTTCAGTGTACACAAGATGACTATGATGACCTCAAGTCTAAGGATACTTGTACAACTATCACTATGTGAACAACTGCTGACACGTGAGTGAACTCCATCAGGTATTCAGCTGTGCGAGTCATGTTCAGTGAACTTATTCTATAATAATCACCTACATACTAGCTATAGTGTCACCACACAAATGTCTATGAGAACAGACATCCTTCATAATGAAGCAAGCATAGTATGTACCGATCTCTGCGGATTATTAATTACCAGTTAGTAATCCTATGACCAGGAACTATTTAAGTTTAGAATTATCATCTTTTTAGGTCTCACTATTATGATCTCATCATAATCCATAAAAAGCTTTACTCTAAACTATGGTATATCTTATTTAAACACTTAAATAGATAAAGCCCGTAATAAAAACAAAACAAGTCTTTATTAATATCAATGAAATCAAAACAGATTACATAAAAGTTATTCCTAAATCCTAATACACGATTGGACTTAGGACATATTCCTTTCAATCTCCCACTTGTACTAAAGCCAATCACTCTGGTATCTAATACCCATCTTGACGATCAAAATGACTTTCATAAAGTAGCTTTGTGAGTGGGTCTGCTATGTTGTTATGTGTGTCAACTCTAATTCAATACAATATAAGAAATGTTACCGCGCTCCCACTAAACCTTTTGTAGACGCATGGTTCATCTACGTTTTTGATAAAATCAAACTCTTTGATTGTCTCATCAAAACGAATGTTCCATTTACGAGAAGCTTGCTTTAAACCACATATGGTTCGCAATAGCTTACACACTAGGTTTTCATTTCTCTTGGAAATAAAACCACCTGGCTAATTGCCAGATCTCATAGTCGTAGTAAGCAGCAATCACAAGCAAAATCCGAACTGATTTTAACAGGGCTACAGGCAAAAAGTTTCATCAAAGTCAATCCATTGCCTTTGTTTGAATCCTTTTTCCAAAAGCCTGGCCTTAAAGGTCTCCACCTGGCCATCTGCTATAATCTATCTTTTGTATACCGTATACATAGATTTCATTCTGGATTTCATGGCACTATACCATTTCTCTGAGTCAACACTACTCATAGCCTCATTATAGGTCACAGGGTCGTCATCATCAATGATCGACAACTCATTGTCATTCTCAATGACAAGGCCATATTACCTCTCAGGGTGGCGAGACACTCTCCCTGATCTATGAATGGGCTGTTCCACAAAAGGTTGTTCAGTCAGAACAGGTGTTTCCACTTGATCCGTAGTAGTTTGTGCTTCTTGAACTTCATCAAGTTCAATTTTGCTCCCACTGTTTCCTTCAAGGATAAACTCCTTTTCCAAGAAGGTAGCATGTCTGGAGACAAACACCCGATGATCGGTGTAAAAGTAATACCCTAAAGTCTCTTTAGGATATCCCACAAAACTACATTTTACGAATCGATATTCCAGCTTATCTGGGTCAACTTACTTGACATAAGCTGGACATCCCCAAATCTTAACGTGTTTAAGACTCGGTTTCCTTTCTTTCCATATCTCATACGGAGTTTGAGGAACAGATTTGGAAGGCACCTTGTTCAGTAAATATGCTGAGGTTTCCAATGCATAACCCCATAGGAATACTGGAAGATTTGCATAGCTCATCATGGACCGAACTATGTCTAACAAAGTTCGATTTCTCCTTTTAGATACCAATCTGGAGGAGTCCACTGGGAGACTATACCATTTACTTTGAGATAATCTAGAAACACTCCATTAAAGTATTCACTACCTTAATCTTATCGAAGAATTATAATACTATGTTTGGTTTGTTTCTTCACTTCATACTTATATTTTTTGAACTTTTCAAAGGCCTCAGACTTGTGTTTCATCAAACACATATCCGAATCTAGATCTATCATCTATGAAAGTAATGAAGTATGAAAATCCACCCATGGCTTGCTAAGACATTGTTCCACATACATCTGTGTGTACCATTCCTAGCAAATTTGCAGTCATCTCTCCATGTCTACTAAATGGAGACTGCAGTGCCACTATGAGGTGAGATTTTCATCATCCCTTTTCTTTTATTAGTTTGTTCAATCTGAAGTAAATTATGTCACATATGTCCAGACCATTATTTAAAGTACCATGTCCATAAAGAATATTATCTCTAAGAATAGAACATTCATTATTCTCAATAATAAATGAAAATCCAGCCAAGTCTAACATGGGAATAATATTCCTCACAATCGAGGGAACAAAATAACAATTATTTCAAACAATAGTCTTGCCCGTAGGCATATGTAAATGAAATGATTCTACATCTTCAGCAGCAACTCTTGCTCCATTTCCATCAGTAGAATCACCTCCTCTTCCTCAAGAGTCCTACTTCTCCTTGGTCCCTGCAATAATTTGCAGATATGAGAACCACAGGCGGTATCTAATACCCAAGTAGAAATGACATATTCACTTCTATCATGAACATACCTGAATCAGAAGCGGTAGTCTCACTACCCTTCTTCTTCAATTCTGTAAGGTAAACCTTGCAGTTCCTCTTCCAGTGCCCCACCTTGTTACAGTGAAAGCAAACAACTTTGCTCTCGGGGTCTTCAGCTTTTGGTGGAACCGGCATTTTCTCACCTACTTTCTTCTTCTTGGAAGAGTTCCTCTTCCTTTTCTTAGGATTGGAACCTTCACCAGTTAGAAGAACAGAACTCTTCTTAGGGGGAAAATTCGATTCCGCAGTCTTCAACATGTTGTGGAGTTCAGGCAAGCTGACATCCAACTTATTTATGTGAAAGTTCACAACAAACTGCGAGAACGAACTCGGAAGCGATTGCAAGACCAAGTCTTGGCTCAGCTCCCCATCCATGGCAAAACCAAGTTGTCCAAGACGTTCAATCAAATTGATCATCTTAAGTACATGGTCATTCACAGATGATCCCTCAGATATCGTACAACCGAACAGCTCCTTCGATATCTCATATCGAGCTGTCCTCCCTGCCACATCATACAACTCTTGTAGATGCATGAGGATAGTATGAGCATCCATATGCTCATGTTGCTTCTGTAGCTCAATGTTCATGGAAGCTAGCATGATGCATTGAGCAACATTTGCATCATCTATCCACTTACGATACACAACGTGTTCATCATTATGTGCATCACTAGCAGGTTCAGTAGGCTTAGGTGAGTCAATCACGTATTCCAGCTTCTCAATCCTGAGAACAATTCTCAAGTTTCGAAGCCAGTCAGCATAATTAGGACCAGTCAATTTGTGAGCATCTAGTATGCTCCTGAGTGATAGTGCAGAAGACATAATGTATATTGTAAATCTGTAAATGATAAACACATACCAACACTTAGCAAATATTCGATTTCATTTTAAAACACTATATGAATCGGGTCTTTATTCATAAGTGGCTCCCACTAGTTTATCTAATTTATTCAACCCTCTACGTGAAAAATTAAGCATTCATAATGCTAGTGGGAATAGGGATCCTACATTCCATTACACAACCCCGGCTGTGGCACAAAACGCCATGTAATGTTCAATAGGCAGACAACTCTTGTCAATTACATCTTATGTTATTCCCTAATCAAACTTTAGCCTCTTGAATAATTGAGTCACGGCTGTGGCACGACAAACTCAATATTCTAAGTCAAGTCAAACCCAACATTCCGTACAAATGAATCAGTCCCCAAAGGCCCACGGCTGTGGCACGTAACGACCTTTAGATTCTTATTCAATGTACACATCTCTATGTAATAGACAAGTATTTCTTATTTTGAAATCAAAGCCCTCGGCTGTGGCACGAAACGACAATGATTCAAAAATAAGAACTACTTTCTATCATGTTGGGAGGCTATGACCGACACAAGCCCGTTGTGTCATTGGCCAATTACTACTTGATATTATTTAATTTTAGAGGGATTATATTACGTTACAATCATAATCATATTATAAAGAGATTCTTCCTTTTAAATTAAATATTTCAAATCAATAATCAATAATCAGACGATTCCCAGATCGGGTGGAGCATTGTCAAGAGGCGTCACTTAATAACCCTTTCTTACAGATAGAAATCTGTTGTTGACAGAATCATCCTTTCTCTCATATCGAAAATTCATATTCAATTACGTGTTTCACAAACACAAGAATCTCATGATTGTATTCATAATATTGTTCTTAAGGTTATGAAACAATTTCACTATACTAGGTTGTCTAACAAACGCCTTATATTCATTTAAGTTCACCTAAATCTATCATCGCATGATAAACTAAGCATATATCACATATATAAACATGAATAAACATCAAGGTAGGCATGTTACATCATCTAGCACATTAGTCTAAGCATTATACATCTCTATGTATCACATGAAGCATTTAAAAGCAAATAAAACAGTCAAAAACAGCTTTAAAACACTTCATGGAAATATAAACAGTTCAAAACTTTTATATAAACTAAAATTGATCACTCCATTAGATCTGTCTCGAAAAAACGAATCCAACGGTATATTGCACGCCTAAAACGGAGTTACGAAACTCCTAGAAAATCAATTTTAAAATCAACAGAAGGGCTGTAACGCATTACAGGAACGCGTTACAGGACCTGTAACGCATTCCGGTGATGCGGTACACCCCTTTTCAGCCATTAAAGGGTGTAACGCATTCCGTGAATGTGCCACAGTTGTGTAACGCATTCCCAGAATGCGTTACACCCCTATATTTTTTTTTTCTTTTCCGCCGGCTGACTTTTCTTCTCGGTTAACGTGCATGTCAGACCATCTGATCTTGTCTGTCTTCCGTGCAGCAGAGTTTGTACAGAATGATAACAGATATATATACATACAAACAATTCATATATATATAATTATTTAATTACGAATTTTAATTGTAAGAACTTCAAAAATTCATAATAAAAAATCTATACATCATAAAATTATGAAAAAAATACCCAGACGATCTACAACACTTGTAGAACCCAGATCAACATTCAAAATTATTCTGAGAAACGATTTCTCATCAGACAAAATTAATCCATGATATAACTTGTAAAAATCATAATTAATTCATACAAGCACATAAAATTCTGAAATTTTTACCACAGATCTATATGCATACAACCTATGCTCTGATACCATTGTTGGATTTTTAAATGCAGCGGGGCATGGCAAAACACTTTTACACATACAAAATCCAAATAAAAGCATATAAATCGTGAATAAAAATTCGAGGGATCGAATCTAACCTTTAAAAACAATTCGGAGACAACGATCAGAGATCCTTAGCAGTTGCTCCTCAAGTGTGAAGCACTCCACCGGTATCCACCAAGAAAACGACTTTTAGGAGGAGGAGGAGGTGGAGAGAATTTGGTTTTCTGAAACTTTTGGGTTTCTGGGGTTTCGATGGGGTTAGAATAAAATAGGGTCTATAATAGTGTATTTATAGGCAAAATTTTCAGCTGAAATTTTTCCCATAAATATTATTATTATTATCCCATTTATTATTCTCATTAATAATGAAAACACATTTTAATCATTAATCATTTTTCTAAACACTTTAGAAATAATTCTCTCTCTTGATTTAATTTCCAAAAATTAAATCCTTTAATTAATAATATTAAGAACTTTTCTTAATTAATTTATAATCAATTAAATCTCATTTAATCAATTATTAAATTTGCCAATTAATTATTTATTTCATAAATAAATAATTATTAGCCATTATTAATTAATTCCTCCACCATTAAATCATTCTCTTTTTATGGTGTGACCCTGTAGGTTCAATATTAAGCCGGTAGTAGAAATAAATAATAATAAAACTATTTTATCATTATTTATATAAATTCTCTAATTTATTAAATATGATTAATTAATTAATCACATTTATTCTACATCGTGAGTGATGCTTCTCAACATATCGCGACTATCCGGATAATATGAATTCACTGCTTAGAATACAAAGAACCTGTCAGTGAATAGTTACCGTACAATAAACTCCTTCTACCCTACAATGTTCCGATTGAATACAAGGCATGGATCTCGTGTCAAGCCTATCTAATTAAATCACTTGCTTACCATTTACTATGCGTAGTTCTATGCAAATTAGAAACTCCTTTCTAATTTCATTCACTCTGGCCAGAGATTCCTGAACTAGCATAAGTGGATCAGCCTTGAACATTCTCTTCCTTCACTGGAAGGGGTAGATCCTTTATTGATCATACACTATCTTCGTGTACAAATTCCTATACCTAGAAGAGCCCTAATAATTGTCCCTGGAGACTAAGAACTAAACCAAAGCATAGTTCAGTGTACACAAGATGACTATGATGACCTCAAGTCTAAGGATACTTGTACAACTATCACTATGTGAACAAATGCTGACACGTGAGTGAACTCCATCAGTTGTTCAGCTGTGCGAGTCATGTTCAGTGAACTTATTCTATAATAAGCACCTACATACTAGCTATAGTGTCACCACACAAATGTCTATGAGAACAGACATCCTTCATAATGAAGCAAGCATAGTATGTACTGATCTCTGCGGATTATTAATTACCAGTTAGTAATCCTATGACCAGGAACTATTTAAGTTTAGAGTTATCATCTTTTTAGGTCTCACTATTATGATCTCATCATAATCCATAAAAAGCTTTACTCTAAACTATGGTATATCTTATTTAAACACTTAAATAGATAAAGCCCGTAATAAAAACAAAATAAGTCTTTATTAATATCAATGAAATCAAAACAGATTACATAAAAGTTATTCCTAAATCCTAATACACGATTGGACTTAGGACATATTCCTTTCAGACCCCAGATGCAAGAATGCAGGAAATGTGGAAAGAGACACCCGGGGAGGTGTAATAAGCTGGACATAACATGTTTTAAGTGCAACCAAAAGGGGCATTATTCTGCAGAATGTTCAAATGGAGTAAGGAAACCTGATTTGGCTTGTTTCAAGTGTGGCAAAGTGGGCCATATGGCTAGGAACTGCAAGGAGCCTGTGCAGAAGGCTAATGTTCTCAGAATTGCTGGACCGCAGTCTCTCCCAGCACCATCAGCTCAACCCAGAGCTAGAACCTTTAACATGACAATGAAAGATGCGGTGCAAAAGGTGGACGTGGTAGCAGGTATGCTTGTTAAAAACTCAGTAGAAGTAAAAGTTTTGATGGATTCTGGAGCAACTAGATCTTTTATCTCTGAAAGTATTCTTGATAAAGTAAAATGTGTTGCGTACCCTCTAGAGCCTAATTTGATTATAGAGGTAGCAAATCAAGAGAAAGTTGTTGTTTATAAGATTTGTCCTGATTGTGATGTGTCTATAGAAGGTCGGCATTTTTCTGCTGACTTAATTCCTTTTAAGTTAGGAGAATTTGAGGTTATACTAGGAATGGATTGGTTGTCAAACCATGAGGCGCAAATAGAGTGTAAAAGTAAGAAAGTGAAGTTAAGAACCAAGGATGGTGAGGAAGTGATATTTAAAGGAAAGAGGCAAGAGAAGAAATTTCTAACGGCTATTGAGGCAAGACGATTAATACGTCAAGGATGCAAAGTTTATTTGGCTCATGTCGTGGACGTGGAGAAAGAATCTGTAAAGATCGACGATATTCCGGTAGTAAGAGATTTTCCAGACGTGTTTCCTGATGAATTGCCTGGACTACCTCCAGACAGAGAGATCGAGTTTACGATTGACTTGGCTCCTGGTACGGAACCAGTGTCAAAAGCTCCCTATCGCATGGCGCCGGTCAAAATGAAGGAATTGGCAGTTCGGTTGCAAGAATTGTTGAATAAAGGAGTAATCCGACCGAGTGTATCCCCGTGGGGCACACCGGTGTTGTTTGTAAAGAAAAAGGATGGAAGTATGCGATTGTGTATCGATTACCGTGAGCTGAATAAGTTGATGATCAAGAATAAGTACCCTCTACCGCGGATCGATGACTTGTTCGACCAATTGAAAGGAGCTTCGTGTTTCTCAAAAATTGATTTAAGATCTGGGTATCATCAATTAAAGATCAAAGTGGAAGATATACCCAAGACAGCGTTCCGAACAAGATACGGACACTACGAGTTTTTGGTGATGGCATTTAGCTTGACGAATGCGCCAACTGCATTTATGGATCTTATGAACAGAGTGTTCAAGCAGTATTTGGACAAGTTCGTGATTGTGTTTATTGACGATATACTGATTTACTCCAAGACGGAAGAAGATCATAAGAAGCATTTGAGGATTTCCTTGGAAATTCTGCGAAAAGAGAAGCTGTATGCAAAATTTTCAAAGTGTGAATTTTGGCTAAAGGAAGTGCAATTATTTGGTCATGTAGTTAATAAAGAAGGAATTAAAGTGGACCCAGACAAGATAGAAGCTGTAATGAATTGGGAAAGACCCAAGACTCCGACGGAAGTCAGAAGTTTTCTGGGATTAGCCGGATACTATAGAAGGTTTGTGCAAGATTTCTCAAAGATCGCCGTTCCATTGACAAAGTTGACGAGAAAGAACGATAAGTTTGTTTGGATAGAAAAGTGTGAGGAAAGTTTCCAAGAATTAAAGAAGAGATTGGTAACCGCCCCAGTGTTGGTATTACCTGATGATAAAGGGGAATTTGTAATATTCAGTGATGCTTCATATAAAGGACTTGGATGCGTGTTAATGCAACACGGGAAGGTAATAGCATATGCGTCAAGGCAACTCAAGCCGCACGAGCAGAAGTATCCAACGCACGATTTGGAATTGGCAGCAATTGTATTTGCCCTTAAGATTTGGAGGCATTATTTGTACGGGGAAAAGTGCGAGATTTATACGGACCATAAGAGCTTAAAGTATATCTTTACTCAGAAAGAACTGAATATGCGACAAAGACGGTGGTTGGAATTGATCAAAGATTATGATTGTGCGATAAACTATCATCCTGGAAAGGCAAATGTGGTAGCTGATGTTTTAAGTCGAAAGGAAAGATTGAATATGTTAACGTCATCGGAAGAATTAATCAAAGACTTTGAAAAGATGGAAATAGAGGTGCAGACTCCAGAATATGGAGGTAAAGCTATTTATGCAATGCTGTTTCAACCTGAAATTTTGGAAAAGATTCGATGCTGTTAAGAGCAATTGATGAATCGCGAAAAGAATAAGGTGACGGGAGAGGAAATTAAAGCTCAAAGGGATGGAAAAGGGATATACCGTGTTAACTCACGTATTTGGATGCCTAATGTCGTGGAACTAAAGCACGAGATTTTGCAAGAAGCGCATAACTCGAGATTTTCAATTCACCCTGGGAGTACGAAGATGTACCAGGATTTGAAAGAAAATTATTGGTGGCCAAACATGAAAATGGAAATTGCGGAATGGATAAGTAAATGTTACACGTGCCAAAGAGTTAAAGCGGAACATCAAAGGCCAAGCCGATTGCTTCAGCCACTGGACATACCTGAATGGAAATGGGAACATATCGCGATGGATTTAGTGGTAGGATTACCTAAAACCAAGTCAAATCACGATACGATTTGGGTGGTAATCGATCGGTTGACAAAGTCAACACATTTCTTACCGATAAACGAAAGGTTTTCATTACGGAAGTTGGTCAAATTGTATCTGGATAAGATCGTGATGCATCATGGAGTTCCTGTATCTATCGTGTCTGATAGAGATCCAAGGTTTAATTCGAGATTTTAGAGACAATTTCATGATCATTTGGGAACAAAATTGAAAATGAGTACGGCATATCATCCGCAGATAGACGGACAAAGTGAAAGGACAATTCAGACGATTGAAGACATGTTGCGAACCTGTGCAATAGATTTTAAAGGAAATTGGGACGATTATTTGCCCTTAATTGAGTTTTCCTATAACAACAGTTATCACGCGAGTATTGGCATGCCGCCTTATGAAGCGTTGTATGGAAGAAAGTGTAGATCCCTTACTTATTGGGACGAAGTTAGTGAGCGCAAGTTAATTGGCCCAGAGCTAGTTCAGCAAACGAAGGAAAAGGTTGAAATGATACGAAAGAGATTAATTGCAGCACAAGACCGACAGGCAAAGTACGCGAATCAAGAACGAAAAGATGAGCAATTTGAAACTGGAGACAAAGTCTTGTTGAAGATATCTCCTTGGAAAGGTTTAACTCGATTTGGAAAGAAAGGAAAGCTGAGTCCAAGGTACATTGGACCATTTGAAGTATTGCGACAAGTTGGGAAAGTGGCGTATGAATTGGCGCTGCCGCCGCAAATGCAACATCTGCACAATGTGTTTCATGTATCTCTCCTGAAGAAGTATAATGCTGATGCGAGCCATGTGATCGAGTTGGAACCAGTGGAAATCCAACCAGATTTATCCTATATAGAACAACTAGTGTGAATTTTGGATCGAAAAGAAAGGACACTTAGAAATAAAGTTGTACCTCTAGTTAGAGTGTTGTGGAGAAATCCGTTAGTCGAAGAATCAATTTGGGAATTAGAAAGAGAAATGAAAGAAAAGTATCCCCATTTGTTTGCTTAGATAAGATTCTGGGGACAGAATCCCTTTAAGGAGGGTAGATTGTAACGACCGAGAATTTTGCGTCGTAATTAAGAAAATAAAGTATGTGTTATGTGATGAGATTATAATTATGTGACTAAGTGATGATTATTTGTCTTATCTGGATACTAGAGTTAAGGAGCGTGGATAAAAACGTTCCAATTTAAAGAGTCAGCTTAGAAGTCGAGCTGTGGTGTCGGGCCGTGAGGTAGAACAGAACCCATCCTAGTATGAAAATTAAATAATATAAAATGAGAATTGTATGTGAAGTGAATGAATAAAGTATTTCGTCCTAAGAGACGTGTTGATTGGCAATGATAATGAGAAGCGTAATCGAAACGCTGAGCGTCGGGCCGTCAGGCTGAACGTGACCCAATACGCGTAAAAGAGGATAAAGATTAAAGAGGGATAGATCCTATAATCCGACCTAAGTCGTTTTGTGACTGTAAATATGTGATTGCTTGACTATATGCATGACTATGTGTTTTGTGTCAATTTTGTGAATTTTAAAGGAATTATGTGATTTAAGTAAAGGTTTAATTAACCTTCGCGCATTTTTATAAAATCATCTGAGAAGGATAAAAACATGGGATTTATTCTGTTATCTTCATAAAGATCCTAGAGACTTTTTAAAAATAATAAGTGAATTTGATTGTTGATCTTTGCATTTTTAAATTGATTTTATGTGGAAAATATATTTATTAAAGCAAGATTGCGAAATTCATATAAAATCAACCGTTCGCTCAAATTTTTATTATGAGTAATGGATAAAAAGCTAATTTCGAGACCTACGTGTTAAAATTATCATTTTTAATAATCTTCGACTTTCCGAGAGAGAAATATTTTTATTTTGAATTTCGTTGCATTTGAGTAAAAAGAGAAAGAAAGTGCAAGTCAAAAAGGAATTAATGAATTACTAAATTGCCTTTGTTTTGGTGGAGTATAAATTACTCCTTCCTCCCCCATTTTCTTTCTTCTTGCTCCCGTGACCTCATTTTTTTTCTCTTCTCTCTTTTATCTTATTCTCTCACTCGAACAACTCTCTCTCTCGGCTCTCTCTTCAATCTCTCTCTAGGTATACCTCCTTTTTCCTTGATCAAACTCATCAATCATCCCTAATTCTTCTTGCTAAACACTTATGTGTAGGTAGAAGTATGTGCATGTGTGTGATTAGGCTTGCATGCCGAAGTGTGTGTGTGTTTTCGGGTTCGGTTTTGAGCCAAGAACCGAGGGCTTGCTTGATTAGTTGGTGTTCTGTGATTACTATGCTGAAATCAGATTGCATGTAGTGTTGTTGCATTTCTTTTGTTAAGAAATCGGGGGTTTCGTGGTTGGACACCCTCGAATGAGGGCACCACCGTGATGCTACCGCCACCGGTGATGAACTCCGGTGAACCGGTGGTGAGCTATGATGTTAAAAACTGAGCTCTAGAACCTTAAGATCACTTATTTATGTTTGCATGTGATGTTTTGATTAAAAGGCCGAATGGCCCTTACTATTTTAAGGAAATCAAGTTGATTGTATTGAAATGCATGAGTTATTGATTTGATGTTGAAATATAGGTTGATTTGTGATTCAAGGATTAAGAATATCAAGTTGCATGTTTGTTTTTGAAAAAGGCCGAATGGTTTTAATCTTTAAAGTTGTTTGATTTGAGTTAACTTGCTTAAAATGATGATGGATTGTTATTAGATTAAAAATGAATGAAATTGTTGTTGCATGCTAAGTCTAAGTTCGAATTTTTGTGTTAACAAGAAAGGAAATTGAATTTTGTGAGATAATCTTGGTAAACACTAAGTTTGTATGGTTTAAAAGTGATTGCATGATAGTTTTAAAGGAAATCAATAAGTGCATGCTAGTGATTAGTCTTTGAGTTGAAAACTATATTTTGTCGAATGAAAATAAGATAAAAAGGGGATTGATTATTGATTAAGTCAATGCATGTTGGTTGAATGAGTTAGTTGATGCATGATTTGATGTTTAAGTGAATAGAATGATCTAGTTAAAAACTAAGATAAGTGGGAAATGTGATGTATTGCCTTGCATGTTAAAATCCATTCTTGAATGTTGATCTATGGAAAAACTCGAATGGATTCTTAGGAATAAAAAGGTGAAATTAAATGGATTAAATTGCTAAGTGAGATTTTGATTGCATGACAAAGATTAAGTAATGTTGTGATTGAACTTTAAATAAGTAAACAAAAGTGTTGATTTCGACCCGTAATGAAAGTAGGATACGGATTTTTGGTTAAAAAGGGATGAAGTTTAAGTGCTAAATGATCCTTCTGAATTGCATTAGTTGTGTTTGTTTATATGAGGTTGAAATTGAATATATGTGGATGCGTTTTGTATGTGTGGTTCGAATTAAGGATCAAAAGAAAAGGAAACTAAGATGATTGATATAAGTGATGGTTATGAACGTAAATGTTTGGTTGTGAATAGGTCTTGTACTCGTAAAAGAGTCGTGTTAGTTTGATTTGAGAAATAGCCAAGGTCAAGCGAGTACGCTTTGATTGTTAAGTATATAAGGATATAAAAGCTACGAGAAAGGAATATGCTATATGCTTATATGTATAAGCTATATTCGTATACTCGAGTCAAAGATATAATTGAGTTATTGTATAGAGTGATCGTTCCGGGAACGAGAGATGAGAATCTGATTAAGATTTTGGTTTTATTGTAGATTCGGAGCGTGAGGGCATTCAGGCTAGGAAAGGAAAGGATTTACTAGGTGGCAGTAGTTCAACCCTCAGGAAAGCAAGTTCAGGCAAGTAACTCTGATTACTTGTGTAAGCGATTATAAAGAGAATTTTGTTCATACCATATAGAGTATTGAACTGTTAAAATGTGAAACCTTTGCTTTATAAAACCCTGATATTGATTTGAAGAACCCTTGTTCTTAATAACCTGTTATTGATAATCCTATTGATTTCACCCTTTGATAATCTGTCTTTCTGTTCAAGTTACCCATAATGCCATGAATCATATTGAACCTATTGATTATCTTGGTTAACCCTGTTTAATGATATTCTGTTTCTCTTGATCACCCTATTGATCCCTAAATCAATGTTTATCCTTCTAATTTGGTGCCTTGTTATCCTTGACACAGAATTCTTGTGAATTGTTCCTTGCGTATCTTTGATTCACTCCCTGAACCTTGTTTTTTTAAAATCTGATTTAAGAATGAGTTTCGACTTGAAAGAGTTTGAATGATTTCAAATGCTTGGTAATGATAAAAAATGGATTTTAGAAAACCTATTTGTTTTTCCAACTCAAGGTTTTCCAAATGAATTCCTGATGGATTGGATTGAGACGTAAGAGGCTAGTGGGACTAGTCCAGTCATGGTAAGAGGCTAGTGGGACTAGTCTAATTTAAGGCTGAAATTATGCCAATTGGTACCTTAAAGACCGGAATGGAGGTCGATACGGGCTGATCACCCGTATATAATGAAATGGAAAGATAAAGTGATCCAATCAAGGGTTCTAATTGATTATTTAAAAAGGGAAATGAAACTTTTATACAGTAAATTGATTTTTGGAAATTAAAATGGTTTATATTGCTTTGAAAAAGAGTTGATTATGTTATTGTGGAGCTTAAAGCTCGAGAACCCTGAATCTTGAAATTGTTGATCATATGGTTGATTCTATCTTGAAATACTGATGCTTTCCTCTATCGAAAGATCTATTTTGATCCTATAATGATTTGTGATGAATGTCGGCTTTCATCCTGCTTCGAGCCTTGTTCCTTGAAAGCCCCTACTATTCTTCAGATACATTTCCTTATTCCAAAAAAAAATGGAAATCTGCCACCTAGATTAATTGAAGTAGAATGCCTTAGTTTGTTCAAGTATATTGTGATTTGATACTGTAGAACTGCTATATAGTTACTTGCTGAGTTTTATACTCATTTGTTTTGTCTTAATCTAACCATGGCAGTTAAGCAAGAAGATGGTCAGGCTTAGGCGCACTGCTCGTAAGAGTGTAACTGGTGGTCCCTACCGTATTGAGGGCTTCCGGTTGCCAGAGCAGGTAGTGGTGTTTATGAGTGAGCTCGCGCCTAGAAAGTGGTGTATAAGGATACAATGGGTTATCTGTCGGTTCCCAGCCGGAATCGATATTGTTTATTTAATAATATATTGGGTTTGTAAGTTATATTTTATGGTTGGTAGTTGTAATCTTGTCTCATACTTTATCCTGTTGATCCTATTAGTAGTTAATCGGGGTTTATGCATATTTAATTATTAGATTAGAGGTGTGTGAGTCCTCATTTCCTAACCCCGAGATTGAGGCGTCACAGTTTTGTGTGAGGACTCGATATTGAAATCAGTTGTAATAGATGGTAGTGTTGGGCTGTTCCAAACCCTAAACTGTAAGATCTTGGATTCAATTATGTTTACTTTCTTCTAAATATTGTAATAGTTATATTTATTTTGTTTGTTAAGTTGGGGGTGTGACATTAATGGTCCCTCCCCTTGTCGATAAGGTAATCAACATTGGAAAAATAATCTTCAAGATATCAGTGTCATTTCGACCATTTTAATAAGACTCCAACATGAGATGTTCTAAGAAATAATGAGCTACGGATACAAAAAGCCTCAATGCTAAAAAGATATAAGGATTGGCAGAAATAAAATAATAAGGCTTATCCTTCCATGTCCTTAAAATTTTATATCATGATACTATAGAGAATATCCCTCTAAAGGAATAATTGCTTGGATATAAATTTCATAAGGGTGGTCTTTATAGGATTTTCACATGAGACAAATAGTTTTCCTCTTGAAAAATAAAAGGGAAAATGTTGAATGACCTCTCTGATTAGAGTCGACCAATAAGGATTTGTAAAGAACGATTATCTGAAGTAGTTTGTTATTGAACTACTTTATGAATTCAAATGAACACTCATTACATGAACAAATAAATAGAATATTCAAGCAATCGAAGTTTGATAAAACTGGGCATGAATGCTAGTTGGTGGGCGACCTAGTTAGGCATCAATTAATTATTCTTTGAAATTTTTTTCACGCATTCCTGCATATAAAATGCATAGGGAATTTTCTTAAACAATTTGATTGGAAGTTTGAACTAGTGAAATAATAACTAGTTAATCTCAAGGAACATTAACAATCGTCTTAAGAAAAATGGTTAGCTCAATTAATTTGGCATATAATAGCTAGATAGGATGATTAGCTAGATTTTCATCATGTCAATTTTAAAATTCCAACTAGTCAAAACAAATAACTAGTCTTTCACGAGGACATATGTGACTAAGCAGATTCAATTTACTTGTATAAAATCTCAACATCGTAGCCACTGAGGAAATTTGTGGCTACCTCGATAAGAAGTTTGAAATAAAGAGTTATTAGGTTGGGTCGAAAAGGCAAATATAAAATCTTAATAGATTGTTTTTGCTATCAGATCAATCGATAGCCTCTCATCCAATACTTCTTATTAATGAAACAATTCATCCAAAGGTGCCTTTATTTAAATAATTTATCAAATTCTTTAACATAATTGAATACGGAATACCAATATCAAGTTTATATCCTTATATGAATTTAATGATCGAGGTACAACCTCATCTCGAATAGAAGAAAAGAATTTACAATGAATCTTTGGATATTAGACCATCCATACTCTTAACAATTTGTCAATTATTTACGAGCTCGACTGTAGAGTGTAAGTATGAAATAAATGAATCAAATGTTAATAGTCCTAAGGAATACTCGTTGATTACTCAAGGAATTATTTATCAAAAATTATTTAAATAATTTGAAAGAAAGTATAACAGGTCTGAGCCCGAACAATATAATCATAAACTTTAAATATACTTTCATGGATCAAATAATAGACTTTGGCCAAGCCTTGAGTCATAAAATTATCACTGGTGATTATTTAACAAGTTCAACGTAGAAAGCCAGAAGAGTTACTTGATATAACTAATCAAGGCAACACGAGTGATGAACAGTTTGGAGGGAGTAGTTTAATTTAAGTAGATACCAAAATACGTGATCGACTACCCCTAAATCTCATCAATACCTATCCGAGCGTGATCCCACCTCCTCGTCTTTGTAATTCCACATACCAAATACTGTGTCTCTCAACATTATTTAAATGTCACTCATTAATTCAATTTTATAAATATTATGTCATTCTATTACTTTTTCCTCGAAGATCTTACTCCTCATTATTCCAAAAGCATATGTTAAGCTAATATGGGCCTTCTACATGCATTCGTCACAAATTACAAGCGTTCACCCTGGGAACATATTAAAGGATCTCACAGGGATTTTAATGTAGTCCATAAGTTCAGTGGCATGTGTGTGTAAGTGAACATATGTTATCAATTATATAGAGGTCTACGAGAATTCAACTCAAGACTCACTGGCCTCTTCGTAGTCCTTGTAGTAGGTTCTAAGATCGAACCATCACTCATTGTAATCATACACCATTTAATTGCAGACATGCCATCGATTCTCAACGCTCTTGATCTATGAGCTAAACCATCATAACCTTACGCATTAAGCACACTTATAATATCATGTAGTGTGCTCATATTACAATATTGTTCTTATGTTCAAATCTTTCTTAACAGTAATAAAATCCTCAAGGGTATGTTCGACATTATTTATGGTGAACTCGTTGTTCATAGGGTGTTTAAATCTTTATAGGTCAAATGATACCTTCAACTAGTTTAGGTAACTCATTAACCTTAACTGTGTAATTATAATTATACTCCCTAGTTCTCAATAGTGATGCCCCCTCATGGGAAATCCTAAAAATTTACGAGTAACAAGGCTCGTGTTATCCACATAAATATATGGTGTTGGTTGTAACAACCCCAAATCCGGGGTTAAGATTGGGTGTCACTAAACAATCTTTACATAATATAAAATAATATATAGATGATCCCTCAATTCCAGATCGTTTACAGGTTATGGTATGAAACAATAATCTAACCTTCTAAAATCTATCACAACTAAATAAAAGTTTATTACATTTGTACTAACTCCCTCATCTTATTCATTCTAAAATCTTCATTCTCTTGCAACTGAGATCTCTTTAATTTTTGTTGTCTATTAAGAGCTATTCACTGTTATCCTCATTTGATTCTAGAAGAAATAAGAATTCACAAAGCAGGAGTGAGCCAAAGATGCCCAGCAAGTATAACGACTCGTGTGTTTTTGAATTATTTAAATATGTGATTATTACGGAAATTATTAAATAAAATATGTGTATTGGTTTTGATCGCTCTGTGTTGGTTGATTATTATATAGGTGTAATTTATAATATACCAGGTTGTTCATGTGATTAATTATGGAGTCGTATTGGATTGTTTTCATTTTCAAAACTGGATTTGGTGCAAATTTATTTGCATAAATATTGAGAATGTTTCAAAAAATTATTTTTATGATTATATAATTACAATAATTATTTTTAGGATTTTATAAAATTGAGAAATTAATATTTTATTAATTATTTATCTTTAAATGATTTTCTGAATGCTTTTATTTGCAAAATCCATATTTAATTCTATAATACTTCAAAAATTATGAAACCCATATTTATTTAAGTTTGGAATATTCTGAGAATTTTAAAATTATTTTGGAAATTTTCGGGATTAGTTTTACGCGCTCGTCGTTTCGATTTATTGATAAAAGCGGGTATAAGTGACATTTCAAAAATTGTGTTAAAATTTTGAAACTTACGTTTTTATTTACTTCGGGATATTTATAATATTATAAGATTATTTTCGTGATTTTCTGAATTTGTTTTAAACGCACCTCGGTTCCTTAAATGAGAAATGCGGGTATAAATTGCGTTTCAGAAATTATTTTAAAATTCTGAAATTTATGTTTTTGTAACCTCCGGGATATTTATGACATTTTAAAATTATTTTCGTAATTTTCGGAGGCTGTTTTATTCGCATCTTGTTCCGTTAATTTCAAATTGTGGGACAAAATAGATCTTTAAATCTTCGTAATTATCCTAAACGAAACGTGTCAGTTTTATAGACGATGTATTGCCACGCGTTTCCTGCTGGTATTTTACAGAAAATTAAAAAAAAATAACAAGCACGCACAGTTCCTCTGTATCTCTCTTGATCCATTTTTCTTTCCTCTCGGTTTAATTTCTCTCGGTACACTCTCTCAAATCCCTCATGTTAATCTCTCATTTCTCCCTTAATCTCTTTATTCCTCCTCCTTTACTCCTCTTTCTTGCTGACCATTTTTCTCGGTTTCTTCCTTTCCGGCACAAGGTCGCCGCACCTGTTCCTTTTGTTCCGTTGATGCTGGTGTTAATTCCCATGGTATTTCAGAAATATACATATATATACTCACATATGTGTGTTGAATCTCCCGTGTTTCTCTGTGTGTGTGCCGCCTTGTTCTCTCCTCCGGCCGCCGTGATGCCGCCTGTTTTTTCGGCGAGGTGTCATTAGTGCGGTGGTGATTGTTAAGTGTGTGTGTAAATATTGTGTTTGTGTTGTGGACCCCAAACTTCTGACCCGGGTTTGGAGGGCGCCACAGGTTGGTATTAGAGCTACAAGTTATAAGTCACTGAAACAAGCCTAGATTGTCGGGATTGGGTAGAGGGTTAGGATTAGGATTAGGATTAGGATATAGAAAGCTAAGACGTCGTAAGGATGAGTGCGATTACATAGTAGGTCTCCGACACGGTTCGTGTTGCGATTCAGGATTCTCAGCTTGCGACGTGATTCCCAGACAACGACAATGGCAGGTCTTGATTCCCCGGTGTCATTGGATCATTTGGAGCTTTCCGTTCGAGGATCGTCACCTTCTCCCAGATTGGATTTGCACCTTGTTCCTTCACCAGCATTAATGGTACTACCTTCTGGTATAACGATTGCACTTCTTCAAGTTATTCTACGCTAATTTTCCGCCTCTTGATGCAAGATTACCTATTCAAGAACTTATATCTGTTTATTCTTGTTTCATTGGACATTCGGCTATGAGTGTATCTCTTTAGTTACCCTACATCCTGTTCCATACCCCCAGTTTAGAACTTGTCCTATGAAGCGATTGTACCTACGAGGATGGATTCGAGAGCTACAGTAAATGATGAGTGCTTGAGTTATAAATAGAGGTGAGAGGAAGTTTAGAGAGGAGATTTAAGTGTTTCAGAGGATAGCTGTTATCGGGTTAAAAGAAGCCCTTAGTGACTAAGCCACCCGTGAATAAGTATGGGTTGAACTAGATGAGTTTTGAAAGAGTAAGAGAGAAAAGTATAAATCTGGGATTTTTGTGAAATTAAATGATGATGATATGATAAATGCGATATGTAAAGTAGTAATGTGATGTGATACGAGCAAACTTTGTTCTATGAAATAGACTTATTAACTATTGGATAACATGTTTTACTTAACGACTGCAATGATAATGTCGGGAGTATCACCAGTATGGGAGCCTTGATGTGAAACTACGAATAAGATAATGTGCGACAACAATTGAATTTTCGTCGATTAAGGAAGGTAAGTGGACATGATGAAGAAGAAAAGGTAGATTGAAGCGAATGGACTTTTATATGATCGATCCATTAATTTGGTACCTTGTTATAGGTCGGAAGAATAACAACCAACTCATATAGTAAGGACAACCAGGTTTGTGATTCTTTTTCAAACTTTTTTAACAAATTTTCGAAAAAGATTATCCTTTACAAATTTCTAAAAGCCTTTTTGAATAAAATGATTTTTAAACATTGGTTGTCAAGCTACTACTTGAGTTTCTTGTTTGTTAGAAAGCCCGGATTACCTGGAAGGATGCTGTTTCAGACTTAGTATTGCTAATTTCGAGAACGAAGTAGCCTATGATTATGAAGAAGTTGATTATTGCTAATAGTAAAAGTACAAGTATTGTTCGATAAAATTTACAACAGAATTAGCGTACGGAGTAACTATACATTCAATTACTAGGACTATCAGAGTTCGAAGAACTCATTGATTTAACAGAAGCCGGAGCATGATCGAAGAATATTGGAAAGATTTCCAGACCTCTCTAAAAGCAGAATATTATCAGCAAAAAGATCGTGATATTGAATGGTACGTGGTTATTTTAAATTAAAAGAGGAATCTCGAAGTTACTTGATAGGAATGCCATTATGATCGGATTGTTAAGATATTATACGTGTAAGTGCGATGTTAAAGATGCAAAACTTAGCAAGTAAGAATTCATTATAATGCTTGGTTGCGACAACATTTCAACAGACTTTCTAAAATTGTATATGATGCAATCGGGATATGATCGAACAAGTTCGAAAAGTGAATTCAAATGAAATATGGATGGTAACCCACGGTATCGTTTTTGTCTTCAATATTACAGCGTATATTCCTTCTCAATTCCTAAAAATGTATGAACTTCTTTTCTCAAATAAACTCTTTTCTATGATGTCGAAAAGGAGGATATTCCATTCCTTTCAAATTTAATTTTTCCCTCAAGTTTTGCTTTCGGATTGGGACAAATAGTGTTATGGTGAGACACTTTGTCAGAATGACGAAGAGTCGGGTGGGACGCCACCTAATCATGTGCTGTGTGCCATATGGTACGAAAGACTGGCCATCTTAAGTACCAATGTGGTTGTCTCATTCATATTCAAATCCTTACTTCTTCTTTCTTTTCAACCCTAATTTCTATGAATTTTGAATCCTTCCAGTCGTTTCATTGTACTGTTGTTCTATGCAAGAGGTTTTCAAATAGAAATTAACGTATTCTGAATCAAGCGGACGAAGTTCCATCTACGTCTTATGCATGGGAAGGAAATAAGGGTACCTGGCGAGGATTGCAAATCACTAGTCCCAGTGAAGAATCCACTAAAAATTAAGGGAATCTACTCCAATAAGGAATACATTTTCGAGAACGAGAATATGCAATTTTCCTATAAAATATGTTATTCAGAATGCGGACGTGATGATATGGATGATCAAGGTGAATACCTTACGCGATAAAGTATTAAAAGATGTGGGAGAAACTTAATTGTTTATCTCTCAAAGTTTTGTTGATAAGATGAATTACCCTGTTGAATTGATAAGATTGTGATTAAAGGGTTAGCAAGTCAAGAACGTGTAATTGTCAAATAAGTGAGTACCATTGGTGGAATTGAGATTCCTGGCAATAAGTGGTGTAGAATTGATATTCTGGAAGGTAAGAAGATTTGATATTATTCTAAGGAAGGGATTGACTACTAAAGCGTGATGTCCAGACAGACCGTCGTGACGAAAAGATAATTCTGAGGATGCCAAATGAGAAGGTGAGGAGGTTCAGAAGATAAAAGAAGGTAACAAATTTGTTAATAATAATTGCGGTGATCAAGATACGAGCCTTATGGTGATTATGGAATATATAAAAGTCGGAAGCAAACAAAATTTGAAGATTTTATAACGATTAAAGAGTTTCAAGATATGTTTTCAAATGGGTTATCAATATTACTTTCGATAAAGAAGTGAAGCTCGCGATTGACTTAACACTTGAAACGAAGCCCGTGACCAAGGCCTTCCCCAAAATGGCACCAGTTAAAATGAGGGAATTAGCAAAGCAGATGCAAGAGATGTTAGAAGAAGAAGAGATTAGACCTAGTGTACCCATAAGGTGCACCGATATTAATTATTAATAAGAAAGATGGCATTAAGAGATTATACGTCAACTAGCGGAAGCTCAACAAGTCTACTATCAAGAACAAGTATCTGTTACCTCAACCCAATGATTTGTTTGATCAAACGAAAGAAGCAAAGTACTTTTATGAGATTGATTTAAGACTTGGTATGTCACCAACTGAAGATTAAACCTATGGATATATCAAAGATAATTTTCAGAACTAAGTACTGTTCTCGTATCATCAATTGGATTAACCAATATACCAGTAATATTTGAACTGGATGGACAGTTGCTTTAAGGAATATTCGAGTAAGCTATAGTTGTGATACTTAAAGTTAATGGAGGACCATGCAAAGCGTTTAATGATGACTGGGAAGTTGGAGAAGAAAGAAGTTGAATGAAATATAGTTCTTAGCATAGATAGTCAATATAGAGAAGATCAAAAGAGATTCAACAGAAGTTAAAATTACTATGAATGAAAAGAGACCAGAAACACCAACAAAAGTAAGAAATTTTATCATGGGTCTGTTACTATTAGAAATTTGTGCAGGATTTCGTGAAAGTTGCAATATCTTGGACGAAGCTAACCAGGAAAAGCAAGAAGTTTTGTGAAGTGGAGAAGGATGAAGGGAATGTTTTGTGGAGTTAAATGAAAGAATGGTTTCAACACCTGTTTTATTAATTTAAAAGTATCAAGGAGGTTTGGTAGTTGATAGTGATGCTTCTCATTAGGGAATATGATGTGTGTTGATGCAGCACTATAGGGTTATTGTATATGCATCCAGACAACCGAAACCTTATGAGCAGAAGTATCATATCTATAATTTGGGAGTAACAATAATAATATTCGTTTTGAAAGATTTGGGAAATATAATATGTATGGAGAAAGGTGTAAGATCTATACGGGCTATAAGAGGTTGAAATATATATTCACGAGGAAAAGCAAAGATAGAGGAAGGCAATAACGGACATAGAGACTATACCGGAAGAATTTTTTATGAAATTTTAGAAGTTGAAATTGGGAATCAGAGTTTATAATCCAAGCAGGAGCAAGGGTGAATAGTATGACCTTTCAGTCGAAGTTGTTAAGGGAAAGATAAGGAGATGTCAAAAGAAGATAATGGATCGATGTTAGCAGTAGTGAGAGGAAATTCATGCGCCCAGGAGAATGATCATGATATCCCCAGATTCTCCTCTAGCACTTGGACGCTACAAGCAGAAGAATTAAGGAATGAGATCCCATAGGGAATTCACAATATCGAGTATTTAATCTATTGAAGAAATGCCAAGATATATAAAAACTTAAAGAAAAATAGTAATAACCGATATAAGAAGGGAATTTCAGAATAGATTGGGAAGTGTTAGACATGCCAAAGAGTTAAAGCGAAGTATTGGAGGCCTAGTAGATAAGGCAGACCCAGGAAATGGTTTTACAAGAAACAAATTATGAAGTGTATCAATGATGTTAAGGGAGAAAAAAGAATGAAAGTATAAAAGTATGTACTGATTATCGAGAGTTTAACAAAACAATGAATAAGAAGAAGTGAGACCCTATAAAGAATTGATTACTTATGAGACCTAATTTAAGAAGTGTGTTATGTATTGAGAATTAACTTAAGATCTGACCTGAGAAAATATCAGAGATTATGATCAAAGTGAGTTCAGAACATGGCAAGCTCTGATGATATTATGTGAAATGACAATTGTACCAGGTGGCTATAAGGAATTAAGGATCATAGTGTATAAGGAGTACTTAGATAAGCAAATTACATTTATTGATAACATCCTCAGCTACTCAAGGAATAAGAAAGTCTACGTGGGATGCCCAAGGATTTTTCTCCAAAGATCAGAAGGAAAGCAACAATATGTTGAGTCTTCAAAACTAAAATTTTGACCGAGGTTAATAAAAGATTCTGAATTAATCCATTAACGACTACCTAAACAAAGCTGTATGGTAACAGATGCCTTATATCGACAGAAAGGATTGGATGTAAATAAGACCACCGAGGAGTTAGTAAACGAATTGGAAAGAGTAAGAGATGTTTAACTGTTTGGAAACCAGGTTGAAAATGAGTACCGCCTATCATCCTTGAATAAAAAGTCAAGGTACGAAAATAATTCAGGAAATGTAAGATATGTTGAGAGGTTGAGTTTTAAGGAAACACTGGAATGATCATTTATCATCAATGTCAGTTTTGGAATGCTACTTTATCAAGCTTCATGCGAACGCGAGTGTAAGTTCCCATTTGTTTTATTGAGATAAAGTGAGAGAAAGGAAGTTGTTAAATTCTAAGTTAATTCTACACACCAAGAGCGTAATGTTATTGGTTAAAGCAGCTCGGAGTAGACAAAGAAAGAAGACGAAATTGTATTGAGAGAAAGTACGAGCATAGAAATAGGACCAGTAGTGTTAGTAAAAGTGTCGTCTTGAAAGAGATTGGATAAGTGTGAGTAGATGGGACAAGCTAAGTCCTAAAATTAGTGAACCATTCGAGGTATTGATAAATATAGATAAAGTTGTTCATAAATGATATGACCGTCATACCTGTGTGTACACTTAATGTATTTTACTTGTCAATGTTAAAGTGATAAGTATTGAGTTGGAATAAAATGATTGATCAGGAGCCAATGGGCTCTTGTCCAAGTTATTCTGCATATAGTGATCAATCCAAATTCTTGATCGTCAAAGGCAAGTCCTTGGAAACGAGTGCATACCTATTGTGAGTACGTTTGAACCCTCGAATAGAAGGGTCTACTTAGAAATTTGAGTCAGATATGCTTGACAAATATCCTCACTTAATTAGTTAGACCAGATTCTGAGGACAGAATCCTTTTAAGGGGGGAAGGATATAACGACTCGTGTGTTTTTGAATTATTTAAATATGTGATTATCACGGAAATTATTAAATAAAATATGTGTATTGGTTTTGATCGCTCTGTGTTGGTTGATTATTATATAGGTGTAATTTATAATATACTGGTTGTTCATGTGATTAATTATGGAGTCGTATTGGATTGTTTTCATTTTCAAAACTGGATTTGGTGCAAATTTATTTGCATAAATATTGGGAATGTTTCAAAAAATTATTTTTATGATTGTATAATTACAATAATTATTTTTAGGATTTTATAAAATTGAGAAATTAATATTTTATTAATTATTTATCTTTAAATGATTTTCTGAATGCTTTTATTTGCAAAATCCATATTTAATTCTATAATTCTTCAAAATTTATGAAACCCGTATTTATTTAAGTTTGGAATATTCTGTGAATTTTAAAATTATTTTGGAAATTTTCGGGATTAGTTTCACGCGCTCGTCGTTTCGTTTTATTGATAAAAACGGGTATAAGTGACATTTCAAAAATTGTGTTAAAATTTTGAAACTTACGTTTTTATTTACTTCGGGATATTTATAATATTATACGATTATTTTCACGATTTTCTGAATTTGTTTTAAACGCACCTCGGTTCCTTAAATAAGAAATGCGGGTATAAATTGTGTTTCAGAAATTATTTTAAAATTCCGAAATTTATGTTTTTGTAAACTCCGGGATATTTATGACATTTTAAAATTATTTTCGTAATTTTTGGAGGCTGTTTTATTCGCACCTTGTTCCGTTAATTTCAAATTCTGGGACAAAATAGATCTTTAAATCTTCATAATTATCCTAAACGAAACGTGTCAGTTTTATAGACGATGTATTGCCACGCGTTTCCTGCTGGTATTTTACAGAAAAAAAAACAAAACAACAAGCACGCACAGTTCCTCTGTATCTCTCTTGATCCATTTTTCTTTCCTCTCGGTTTAATTTCTCTCGGTACACTCTCTCAAATCCCTCCTGTTAATCTCTCATTTCTCCCTTAATCTCTTTATTCCTCCTCCTTTACTCCTCTTTCTTGCTGACCGTTTTTCTCGATTTCTTCCTTTCCGGCACAAGGTCGTCGCACCTGTTCCTGTTGTTCCGTTGATGCTGGTGTTAATTCCCATGGTATTTCAGAAATATACATATATATACTCACATATGTGTGTTGAATCTCCCGTGTTTCTCTGTGTGTGTACCACTTGTTCTCTCCTCCGGCCGCCGTGATGCCGCCTGTTTTTCCGGCGAGGTGTCATTGGTGCGGTGGTGATTGTTAAGTGTGTGTGTAAATATTGTGTGTGTAAATATTGTGTTTGTGTTGTGGACCCCAAACTTCTGACCCGGGTTTGGAGGGCGCTACAACAAGTATCAATATCAAAATAATTTTCCGGACATAATCTTTAAATAATTTATAAACATTTTTATGTATTTGAAGCAGTTGAGCGGATAAACATTGGATTTATTAGTCCTTAATCATAAATCAAAAGTGACGAGCAATTTACAGATTCATCTCTTAAATAAGGAATTTTTCCGGTTTTATAATCATAGAACTTTTCAAGAGGGAATGCTGTTAATGGCGATCAACAATAACTTAGACTGGACACTAGATCAACGTTCACACTCATATCCTGTTGATCAGTCAGGATATAATGTAGATCTATACCTACCTGTATAGATCCATACGGTTACCCAGACACTATGGCCCAAGGGTCTGGTCCATCCCCGACCCATAGGGTTCAGTTTATCACTAGCCCTCATAGTAACCATCCAGCCCGTAGAGTATTTTGATGTTAAATCATTTTGATTTCAAAACATCTCGATTCAGGGTTCGCAAATAACCTGGAATAATAGGTAATTATTCAGGAGATCAATCGTTAATAAAGGAACAATAATGAAAGGTACGTGCATAATTAAGAGTAATTGCAGTGAAATACAAAACAATTAACTATTCTGAAATTAGAATAGGAAAGAATTACTTGCAGTATATCTGAAGAAAGTTTAGGAATACTTGCCTTTGGCGTTTAGCAATAACATGGTCATCTTAATCTGATGTCTCATGATCATACTATCTTTCTATTTGAATATGCTGCTCCCGCAGTTGTTAGAAGCTAAATACTCGATACTACTCTATTCCATTCTTATCCAACGTCTGGTTCTTATCGCCTTGAACAATTCACATCTTGCAGAGCATTTCCTACTGAATGCTAGGTTATTTTTAAACCGACTTCGGGACTTGGGTCTCTTATCTGAATCCTATATAATCGAAATACCCTTAATTAGGTGGTCGCCTATAATTAACATAACCTCACTATCAATTCTACCCATACGATTTCATAACCCGAATCGTATTTATATATGTATTATTGAAATACACATAACAATTAAGGTTCACGTCTTCGAAACTCGGTTGGGTATTTGTTTTCAGAAAATACGTACAATTATTACTTCAGAAAATATGGTTCTCGAACATATGTAAAATATTTCATCATGACACACAACCAGATTTCGTATAATGTAATTATATATTCTCGTTTGACGTTTCCGGTAATTATATGTTACGTTCCCATATTTTCGGAATTAGTTTTCCGGAAATTGAGCAGCATTTCCTTTATTTATCGGACTATCCCGTCGAAACATAATCGACGTCATTAAGCCAACAATCACAATCAATTCACAATCAAAACCAATTTCATAATCCGAACGCCACTACAACTTCTAAAATAATTACCTCATTTTTATTTCAAAATTAATTTTATGAACTAATTTAATTAATTTATAAAGGTGGGACTCATATTAAAATCATCACCGTCCACCGTCGACTCACCGAGGCTCATCGTCGACGGCGGCAAAATTTATTGTTGCTCGATATTATTCTGGTTTCCAAATAAATTTTACAAATTAAAAAGTCCTGCACGGAATTAGTTTTTTATTTTTCATGAATCCATTCAATTTAATTTCTTCAGAAACAATAAAAACAAAAACAAACATCATCATAACAGCCGAATTAAGGCAACAGAAGGCAACCAAGCAAAATACAGGACACACGTGGAGCACCACAGCGCTGCTGCGCCTCACCAGAAATTCGAGGAGGCGTCAACACAACGACTACCAGGCTGAATCACATACACACACATATGTGTATATATATATATATATAATTAGCAAGCAATCGAATAACCACAGTCTACAGGATTGGCCGGAACAAAACAGCCGGAAAAGAAAAGCGGCAGCACTCACAAGAAACCGAGCAAGCACAGGCGAGAAGAAAAAAAAGAAAGGAGAAAAAGGGAGTGTGAGAGAGAGAAACGAGAGAGATTAGCAGAGAAAGAGAGAAGAAATTAGAGAGAGAGACGAGGTAAAGAGACTGCCGAGATTGATGCTTCCATCCCCAAAAAAAATGAAGGAAGAAACAAAATAAAAAGAATAAACTGTACTGCTGCCATGTACCAACTGGTAGAAGGACACGCAGCGAAATAATAATCCGAAAGCATTACACGTGTCCCTCACTCATGTTTTGTAATTTTTTGGTTCGTTTTCTGCTAAAATAACGAAACAGCTGTGCATCAAAATGCATCGAAAAATTACAAATTTTGTACCAAAATTCTCGAAATATTCAAGAGTTAATAATATAAAATTTTCATAATTTAATATGAATTTTTCAAAAGCGCAATATAGCCGGATTAACAAATTAACGAATAAACGTGCGAGTGAATTTAATTCTAAAAATTCCCAAAATAATTTTAAAATTCTCGGAATATTAAAAACTTATGAAAATATGAGTTTCATAATTTTTGAAGCATTCTGGAATTAAATACTGAATTTACACATAAATGGAATCAGATAATCATTCTGGGTTAAATAATTGATGAAATATTGATTTCTAAATTTTATAAATTCTCAAAAATAATTATTGAAATTATAAAATCATAAAAATAATTTTAGAGAGACAATTTCAATATTTATAAAAATAAATCTTTAATAAAATCACTTTTAAAAGTGAAAACAAAACAATACAACTCAGCATTTAATAATACAATTAATCCTTGAACATCACAAATTCACGCCCAGCTAATAATAAATACAACATTCTGTTGATAGAACCATAACAAATTTTATTTATTTAATAATTTCATAATTACACTAATATATCGGATCCCCGAAAATAGATTACTTAGCCGCTAAGTAACTATAAAAATGGTACAGTTTGATACAAGATTAAGATAATTATCAAAACTGAGCTTCTTATAAAACACCTTACGAGAAGATAGTATAAAAATAACCCGTCTCTCGAGAATACGGGTTTTATTGATCTACCGAAATGACTATCGTATCAAAAAATTTGCGCCGGGACTCGTACGGGTCAAACCGTACCCTAGATCGAAAAAGTCAAAACACAGAAAATATTCAGAATAATCAGATTAGGTTAGAAAAGATTTTTACGAAGAGTTTCGGGTTGTAAAAACGCAAAAACGGTTGAAGTTGGATAATTCCCAATTTTATAAAATAGTTCTATAATTACTCAAAAAATAATTATTAATCCATAAATCTCGATTAAATCATATAACAACCTAAAAATTATCAGAAAAAATACCAAAATTATCTATATTTTATTATGGATAATCAAAAATTAAAATACCCCAATTTTATCATATACAAACATCAAAACATCAATATCAATCATTAGATAATTCACCAAAAATTCACATAATAATTAGTTATTTATAAAAATAATTGTATGATATTTCCCGGATATTATATTGGTAATACTATCTTTACCTCAAATGCTATAGAGACTCAGCTCCCTGTTCTATATCAACATCTTTTCCAAATCATATGTGAATCTAATTTTACTTCCCATCATTATGATGATCTCTAATGATTCCAGTAGTCTTAGCATAATACCTCAGATGAAATATGAAACCTAACTTACTCAATGGTACAACATTTGGTAGTCTAGTGACGAACTCTATATGAGCCGTTACGCTTATCTCACATCTACAAATAACTCATAACACTCTCGTCTCTAAGTACTATAACTTAATACTCTGATACCATTTTTGTAACTCCCTCAAATCCGGGGTCAGGAATCTGAGTCGTTACACATTCATCCAATTATGTGACGCCCCGAATCCGGGGTCATAGATTTAGGAGGCCACGCTATCTCGAATCGTGTCTAAAAATATATCTTTGCACAACATTATATATATATACTCACATATCTACTCACATATCTACAACCCCACACTTATCCACACAGAGACTTACAGGTTATTATCTTGGAAACGAACAATGCATTACTAGAGTTATCAAATCCGCAAGGTGATAGTTATTACAGGCCAAAAGTAATTAAGTCTTACCACGGGTGTAACCTTTATTTTAGTTTAGACCGACGGCCAAATATATGTTTCTTCATTACTACCTTACATAAGTCATACTTATATATAAGTCGGACTAAAAACAACTGAAACCCAATCCAGCTTATATGGTCTACCTGTGGCACTGTACCAAATAATATACGCAAAAGCTAGCCATTTCATACTCGCTTCCGGGATATGAGCTATCTGACCATCATCTTGGTTCACTATTGTGTTGTGTCATTTTAAAAAAACAAATGTGAGCTATAACGCCCAGCATAATAATTACAGTATGAAAAGACTGTACAAGAAAATTATATCAGATTCCGTATATGAATATATGTTTGTTTAAAGTAATTTTCCTTGGTGATACACACCTCTTTTCAAAACAATTCTTGGATTGACTTATTACTCTACAAATACCTTAATGGTAAACCCAACACCTAGTCTTGGGTTACGGTATCGCATCTCAATTCCAATTGAAAGAATAAAACATTCATCGGAACCCCCGAAATACGATGATCAGTCATATAACGGTAAATATTTACTATTTTCTACATGTAGAAGGAAGACTCCCATACATCCAGTTGTCACCCTTGCCACATTCGGGCATATTATGTGTGGCCCATACATCCAGGCTTTCCACATACTTCACATGTTTAAATGTGGCACACCATTAAACGCTCTAGTACACACAATACTAGACTCTAGCCCTCCTTATCCTTTAAAGAATCTTATTATAAATATGGAACTTGAATTATATCAAAGTTCCTCAAGCATTTTTCTTGTTGATAGACACAACTCATCTCATATATGTATATATGTACTTCCGAGAATTTTCAGAGGAAGTATTAAGATAATGTGAGTTGACCGTTTTCAATAGATAAATAAATAAGGGAGAGTTTCTTTTGATACTCTATTCAAAATATTTAAGAATACGTCGATATAATCTTTTTCGGCGATCCGAAAGTATTAGAATAATTTTCTGGATTTCAGAAAATATTTTAAAATAAGTTTTATGATTTTTAAATTTTATTAAATCATTTAATAAATATTTAATTATTAAATAATAATTAATAAATAATTAAACCTCAAATAATTCTATTTTAAAAGAATATTTGAAATAATATTCCTCACTTAATATTATATTTAAGACTTTAAAATGATTTATAATAGTATTAAATAATTAAATTTAAATAAAATAATCGTGGATAATACTTCTCCTATTTAAATGAATATATAAAATACTATTCATAGTTCGAGTAATTAAATATAGTTGAGGGAATAAGATCTTCGGAAATCATTTTAAATAAATTCCAGATAATTTAATACTTCGCAAGAGGACATCGAGTCCCTTGGAACAAAATAGCTACAAACTTTTAATCCTCCAAAACATCTCTGGGATGATTCATGGGTTTATACTTTATAAAAGCTGAACGACCCTGGTCTTATAACTTATATATCGCGCTATTCAATAGCGTAAATATAATCTACGATATATGCATCATAAACTCAATCATTATCGATACATAAAATCTCGTATTTTACTATCACGTAAAACATGGAGTTTCTATGATAGATAGTAAAACATTCTTCACAACACAACAGTATATGGAGTCGGGTTCGTAAACTTGCCTGGGTGTTTGGAGGTGGAGGGTGCTCTAGAGTTTTTCCGAAAATCTAAAATCAACAATATTATCGTTCCGTTAGATTCTAATTGTATTTATTGTCACTTGGTAAATACGTAATACTTATAATCCATTTACATGACTCTCTTTACTCTCGTCATTCTAATAAAACATGAGTACTCGTTAACTTCGTTTTCTTTTCATAATCCTTGTTATTCCCTAACAATACAATAAGAATTACAGAACGGGGTTGAATATAATTCTGGCTACTTTTTCAAATTTAAAGAATGTTTTAACTTGATAAATATAACAGTGTTTGATTAGGAATGGTGCGGAATAAAAGAGTGATAGAAATCAAAACACTAAGTAATAAAAACACAAGCTTTTAAAACTTTTTGGTGGATTTGAAAGTATCCACCATATATATATATATATACATATATATATCAAATTGAGAACTCTGTGAAGCTTTGAATAGCTCACAGCTGCTTACAAGTTTGAACAACTAAACTACAGAGAAATACTTACAGAATACAGCTTGATATGTTTCTCTGAAAATAAGCTTGCTTAGTTAACTGTTCTACTTGCTACACTTGGTTTATATATCACCAAGTTTACATGACAATAAGACAAGATAATAAAACAAAACATATCTAGTCTAACTCCATGCTGCTTCATTACTTTATTCCAGCATCTTTGAATATCCTCACAATTGCATGTAAATGGTAATGTTTCTTTGTTCTCAAATTCCTGCTTAACAGGCTGCCACATTCCTTTTGCAAACACCCAAAGCATGTGACTGTGTTGTCACTGTCAACAGCTATTTGAATTTGATCATCCGTCGGGACTATGTTTGTCACCCGTCGGGAGCTTTGTTGATCATCCGTCGGGAGTCTTGTAGATCATTGGTCGGGAGTCTATCTGCCACTTGACTCTATTTCACTTATACAGAATTACAAAATATCTCATATTTACTATTAATCAACCTATTCTGCATATCAATCTAGTAGTCAACATGACTTACAGAATCCTAAGCAATCTACTTGACTAATACATGTTGTTTATAGAAATGTGCTACAGTTCTTATTTGTTACATAAGCTACTCACTCGATGGATGTCAATTTATCATCCGTCGGTACTATAAAGTTCATCCGTCGGGACTATATTAGATCATCTGTCGAGTGCTACAAAATTCACTAAGTTAAATCTACTAAGGTGTTTTGTTTGACTTATCATCAAGTTCACAATATATTCCTAACAATCTCCCCCAATTTATGTCTACTAGAATTGTAGCCATAAATTATGTAAAACTTGATGATAACAAAACACCCTAAAAATATAGATTAAAATTTAGTAGATAAAACTGATAAGTGCTGTAAAATTTTTTGAAAATTGAACAAAGCAAAGTGTACAAAGAGTTCTCACAATCATTATCAAGGTGCTCCTCTAGTCTGAGCAGATAATTCTATTTCCTTGATTGTCTGGATTTCTTCCCAAGCTTCCTGTTGTTTTCCTCTATTTATTCTGGAGTTGTCTATGGAATTCAAATTCATCAGCTTCAGATAGATCCAACATTTCTTGTATTTCCAATAGAGTCTCATTGCTAGAGATACTCAATTGGTCATCCAGTCTGAAGAATCTTCTAACTCCCTTATCATCCATGAATTCCATTAGCCAATAAGGCCTCAAATGCACTCTCTTCCCTGTGAAGGGAATGTATAAAGTTTTTGGAAGTGCATATTTGGCTTTACTACTCCTTAGCTCTTCAATCTTCTTTAGAACTAATCTCCCAGCAGTCACATTAAATCCAAAGTTCTTTTTGAAAGATGAGTAGATCTTTATTACTCCCTCCGTCCCAACCATTTCTTTACACTTTCCTTTTTGGGATGTCCCTTCCAATTCTTTACATTTCAAAATTTTCCAAAAGTAGTAAAGTTTTTATAATATAAAATGTAAACCCATCCACTACTTACATCCACTATACCCACTTTATATATAAAATATTAATCGGTCCCACCACTTTACTCACTTTTTAAACTTTCCACCACTATTTTATCATTTTTCTTAACCTCCGTGCCCAAACCAAATGTAAACAAATGGTTGGGACGGAGGAAGTAGTACATAGAAACTTTCTTCAAGAATCCTGTGAAGAGGCCATGTGATTTATTTCCCTGCCTTGTACTTAAACACCAATCTTTCAGGAAGATGTCTGTGAGCATTAATTTCTCTTACTTCTACCAGTTCATCCAAGTAGAGTTTTAAATCTAAAAACTGCTAGATATCACAGATATATAAAAGATCTTCCTTGTTGACTGTAGATTTGGATTTGGTTAAGGTCTTGGTTCTGAGAGTTATAGGCTTGCTTTTCTTGGTTGTTCTTATCTTTGTTTTCTTTGGCTTGTTGAAGATGGGTAAATTTAGTTCAGGAATTGGCAAACTATACCAGTCCATTGGCTTATCCTTTGGAATTATAGGCTCACCATGAAAATTCTTAGTTGGATCTACCTTGAATTCTTCATGTACCATTGAGGGCTTGGATGTCTGAGTTGAAGTTGCAGACTGTTTGGGAATGTAGTCTTCCATTTCCTCATCACTAAAGTCCAATGTTCTTTTCGAATGAAGCTTGTATCTGAATCTTATTTTTTATTGTGGTTCCTGATGCATTTTCTGATCTTGAGGTTCAACAATCACAGATGGTTGTGCAGAAATCTCAGTTGTAGTCTTCACAGCTTGAAGTTTGACCAAGATAGCAGCTTGCTCCTTCTTTTTTTTGAGCTTCTTAGCATCTAAGGCAGCCTGCTTCTTTTTTTGCCTGATTTTTTCCTTCTCTTCCTTCTTAGCTTCTACAAACTGAGGGTGTCCAACCACCACACAGATTTCCTTACCATTTCTATAGATTTTGGCAATCCTTCTTTTAAGTGCTAAATCAGTTGGATCTTTGAAAAATGCAGTTGACCTAGCCAACAGCTTCTTCTCATATGGCCTAGGTGTCTCAAACACAAGATCCACAAGATTTTTGTTTGAGAACTTTGAGTAGTTTCTTTTAGGCTTCAGGATTAGATTTGCTTTTGGAGATTTGATGCATGAGGTTTGGCCTTTTCCAAGTTTCCCAGACTCATTTCATGCACTGAGAGTTGTTTGACTTGAGAATGTTGATGAAAGGTCTTTTCTGGCTTCTATAGCTGACCAAATTTTTCCTGAATAGCTGCATCAATCTTCTTTCATTTCTCATCTAGTTCCTTATCAACAGCTGTAACATCAAGCATCTTGGGATTTGTCTTTGAATCAAGTTTAGCAGCTACTATTTGGATCGGATCAATGATGTCCAATACTGGTGGCTTTCGAAGAGTAATTTTTGGAACAATTACTTGACTGATTTGAACATTTACCATATGCTCCCCCTCACTGGTTGGCTCTGCTTGATTGACTTGGATTGTTGAACCTGTCTCCCCCTTTTTATCATCAAGTAGAGTATAGGTAGAAGTTTGTGCAGCCACCAGCTTTTGCATCAACTGAGTTTGTTGTGCTTGATATAGCTAGATACCTATGAGAGATGCTTCTATTGTAGTTAGCCTTGCATCCAGGGAATCTACTTTAGTGACAAGATCAAAATTCTTCCTTAGTTGTCTTTTAATGTCAAACATTGTTGCATCTGGAAGTTTAGCATCCAATCTTTCAGAGACATCCTTATTTACTTGGTCAATCTCAGTTTTGATAGAAGTGACATCCTGATTGTGTTGAAGAGCCTGATCTGATATAAGTGTAGAGAGTTGAGATGTTCCTGTAAAAGCTTCCTGGTGCTAGCATTTGTAGTGGATTGAAGAGCATTATATGTCTCTTGAATTTGATGGATGAGAGTGGTCTTGAAGTGTTGAACATCATATTCCTTGGAAAATGCACAAGAAGGCAGGCCAGATCTGGAGCTGGGGCCTTCTTCCCCCCTATGTCCATGAGCTCTTCACTTTCATCACTATCATCTCCAAAGAAATCTGCAGATTCACCAGTACCATAGTCAACATCATCACCAGATTTAGGTGGCATGGCTGTGATGACATCCTTTGCTCTTTGCATTTATTGAGTAGTATGCACCAAGTTCAACATCTTTTCTGTATTTTCATTGCCCTGTCCAGCCAAAAGTTGATATGCTGGAACAGGATGAGTAAATGTCTCAGCATCCAAAGAGATGGAATCTATGACAGCTTGATCATGCTGAGCTAGTGTCTCTCTATCTACATCATTGACATTCATTGACTCACTAACAATGATGTCCATCCTTATTCCTCATGTACCTGCATTTCTCTCATTTTCTCTCTGTTTTTGCATCAAGGGCTCCCATTGGCTTCCCACCCTCACTGTAACACCCCCAAATCCGGGGTCAGGGATTTGGGTTTTCACGAGTTCCATTTCCCTTAACAACACTTAATCTAAATAAACAACCAATTACTGTGTACTGTGACCCTACAATACACACACATACCACAAGTTATAGTCTCGGAGATGAATACCAAAATAACACAAGTCATTTTATTCCACAATTATAAGTCATTACACCTCAAAAAGGTTTCTGAATAAATTTACATATTCTTTGCCATTATTACAATTCATAAATATACATAAGTCTGGTACATCAAAAGTTGAAAGCCTAGCCTATTGGTAGTTCCTACCTCAGCTACAGCAGCATCAACGCCTACAGAAAACTGCGGAACATTTCTTATCCGCTCGCGAATTGGGAGCTTGGTCTTGTTCATCTTGCCTAGCTATTATTGTGTGATGAAAGAATAAAGCAAGGGTGAGCAACAAGCCCACCAAAATAACATGTATAATAATTAACAATATATGAGCATTCTTATAGTACTCATGAAAGTCTTGGTCAAGAAGAAATGAACCAAGTTTGATATCTCAATGGAATAAAGTCACAAAATATTCAGTATATATGTATATACTATTCAACATCTTTGAAATCCTCTTCCATGCATAATATACACAGAGTTCCAGTTTATAACTGTATAAAAAATATCGTTGTAAGGTGATCCCATATATATAACCTTGTCTCAACATTTTTCAAAAAATCTTTGTCATGTATAAGATAATCCTTTACTAGATATAAGTTGAAAAGATGAAGTCACAAGATACTCCAATATACTTATATATTTTCCGAATACTACTTAAACTACCACCATTCAAGGTATAATAAGTGTCAAAAGTTCATCACATACATGAGACTACAAGATAAGACTTGAATAGAATCAATCTTTGAAATATTATTTAAAAGAAATAAAGTTACGAGATACTTCATTCGATGGAAACATCATTATAACAATTTGACTCTGACAACACTCAACAATCACCCAGCCGCAGCCTTTCTATCGAAATGCTCTGGGTAGTGTTGAAGAAATATCCAAACTGGATGATGAACTCATTACGGGAGTTTGCCGCACCAGGAAGACCACTCACGATGATCAGTCGCAGTAGTTCAACCCCATAATTTTCTACATGTAGAGGAGAACAATTGGATTTACTTGTCGACCGAACGCTGGACTCCTAAGGAATGGACCGTCTTAGCGGAACTTCTGGGCCATTTGGGCCAATATGATAAGGCTGGGCCGGTGCCACTCGACCACTTACACCACTTCTAGTTCAGATGAAAACCATGACTCTAAAACGTAAAGCTCGTTCCCCCTTCCCCAAGTAAAAACTTGTTGATGCGGCTCCACCAAGAAGCCGTATCTAGTTGGAAAGAAAAACTCACTGCTATTTCCCATGCGATGTCTGTTAATGGATTAAACTTATTCCAAGAATTTTACTTCCCGGGTGTTGGGTAAGTAATCAAAAACTCTTTTATTAATCAGCAACCTCTTTGCGAATATAAAAACATATCACGGAACCAGATCCCTCATATTTTTTAGCGAGTATTCAAGTCCCCTTCGAAAGGAAGATCTTAAATTTGAAAACAAGTTTTGGGATCCGCTCTAACCTTTAAAATCATTTTGAAGACTCAAAAATATTTTTGAAAGCATCTGGAATAAGGATGATTTGATAGAATAAATCAATTTCAAGATAATCAAAGAATATCTGAATATTATGTTTTAAATAATATTCCAATAACGAATAGCTTTTACCATAGAAAATGAAGTAAAATTTTTGAAAATAACTTTCTGAAAATATTTAAGGTAACAATGATTGACGATATCAATCATTTCTCGAATACTTGGCGAATAACAAAAAATTATTCTTTAAGCAAATGAAGAATATTATTTAATAAAATAAGCGGAGTCATAAGTCCTCGAATGAATATTCAAACTAATATTCATTAAGTAAAATAAGCGGAGTCATAAGTCCTCAAATGAATATTCAGACTAATATTCCTCAAATAAAATAAGCTGGAGTCATAAGTCATTGAATGAATATTCAGACTAATATTCATTTTATAAAATAAGCGGAGTCATAAGTCCTTGAGTGAATATTCAGACTAACATTTATTAAATAAAATAAGCGGAGTCATAAGTTCTCGAATGAATATTCTGACTAATATTCATTTAATAAAATAAGCGGAGTCATAAGTCCTCGAATGAATATTCAGACTAATATTCATTTATTAATAGAAATAAAATAAGTTTCATGACTAGAAACTCTATTCAAATAATTAAACTAGTCTTTGATCGTAATAGGAATCTTAAATGAATATTCAAAAAATAATATTCACTTATAATATAAAACTATTGAATAAACATTATTCGATTAATAGTTTTGAAAACTATTTATATATATATATATATAATATACTCGGGAACATCGCCTCCCGGTTTAGAAAAATGTTCAACTCTGGGTCGCCTATACTAAGGGTATATGCAAGTACTGCTTATCTCTAGCATAGGTATTATGCAGTTTATAATCAATTAAATCAACAATGCGATATCAAGATTATGAAACAAGCATGCATATATATATATATCATATTGACATGCTCCAATATATCGCAAGATTTGCTAATAACAATCATGCACTTATCATAAGATAATGCATGTATATATTTACATCACAACAGTATAACGGGTAGAAAACTTGCCTGAGTGTTCCGGGGTAGACTAAAGATTAGAGTGGGTCCGATAACCTATGAAAAATAAGATAAGCCGGAATTAGACCATGGTCGCTTAAGAAACTAGTCAAAACTCACTCATACCCTAACAATCGCTTACGGTCACTTATACGCTTAACGATTTGCATTAATCGATCGCGTACCCCCGGCTCCACTAATTTTAGTAAATTAACCGTTACAAATTTTAAGGCGACTCACAACAACAGTATAACGGGTAGAAAACTTGCCTGAGTGTTCCTAGGTAGACTAAAGATTAGAGTGGGTCCGATAACCTATGAAAAATAACATAAGCCGGAATTAGACCATGGTCGCTTAAGAAACTAGTCAAAACTCACTCATACCCTAACAATCGCTTACGGTCACTTATACGCTTAATGATTTGCATTAATCGATCGCGTACCCCCGGCTCCACTAATTTTAGTAAATTAACCGTTACAAATTTTAAGGCGACTCTTTCGTGAGAACTTTACTAACTTCCTTATTCACTTGACATAATTCTCTCGTGTTTCAATTAATCATTTAAGGGTCTCAATTATGGTCTCAAAGTCACTCGAGGTTTCGGGGTTCGCTCGCGAAACACCGTTACTTAAAATGGTCGTTTCTCATCGCTCGTAACTCGGATTTAGGCGAACGATATATCAAAACGAAGCTCGTAACATGAACTATCTAAAAATGGCAAAGGTGAGAATCTTGCAGTGAGTTCAAGGGTCCTAAAGTTAAGCACATAAACAGTTAAGAAAAATCGGGCATTATGACGGCTAGAACTTAATGATTTCCAATATTTTTACCACTCCAAATCAATTCCTTCCAACAACAATCCATCCACAACTTCAAGATTCAAATCTAGGCTACCGATCTTAGCCAAAACAAGCTCAAGAATATAAATCCAATTCAATATTATACCATCTCCATAATTAACTAATCTACTTAGCAATCAAAGTTTAATTCAAGCTTAATCAATCAAACAACTACCCATCCATCCAAACCATCCCAAAATTCAAGCAAACAAACATAGTACTTAAAGGTCCAGAAGTTTTATACCTTTATTTGTGAGAGAAATTTTCAGGGAAGCCTTGAAACCTTGATTAATCCTTATACAAGCTTGGATCTCACAACCAATCAAGAAAGCACAAAGTTAGATTTTGAAGTTTCTAAAAGTCCGATTGAAAGAACTGTAAAACTGAGGGTCTTACCATCTTATTTGGATGAGACTTATGAACAAGAGTTGTAGGCCATCTCAATAACTTTCCAAAGAGCTATAGAACATACTATTTGAGTGAGCATTGAAGGAGATATGTCAGTTTGAAGTTGTTGCTCTAGTTTTGGCCGAGAGCAAGCTTTGAAAAATGGGGTGATGAAATGCTTCTTTGATTCGCCTTGGTTAATTGGTGTGATGTTTTATTTGTTTAGTTATTCTAACCTTGATTTGATTAACCAAGGTCATAATACATGGCCATAAATCATCCTTGGCTAAATATTTTTAAAGCATGCTTATGTCATCAAGCACATGTCATCTTGCATCCATTTGTCCACACCATGTGGTTTGATGATGTCATAATCCTTGGCTTCTTGTACAAGCTTGTCTCTTGGTCGCTTATTTATTTTACGGTTCGCTTAACTCTCGTTCTCGTTAATAGTTTGAGGGATCATAGTCGGGATCTTATTACTTGGGCTTCCCTGAACCTTTATTAATATCTTATATTCCTTTAATGATCCTCTGCTATAATCCTTAAATAAAAATCCTTTTAATTATGTTACCTTATATTTAATACTTTCGGTATCTAGTGAATTTTTGGGGAAAACCAAACTGTTCGAATCTGAATTCTGACGACCTTTACATACACTCATTTACTTTATGGAATGCTAATACGATCTCAAAAGTTCCATAACAGTACTCCTATATAGTGTGGTCTGATAATTTTCCTTAATCAGCACAATCAGCAAAAAGTTACTATTCATCAGGGTTTCAAAAAAATTCAAAAATTGGGGTTATTACAGTCTCCCCTCCTTAAAAGGATTCCGTCCCAGAATCAGATGGAAAATAGTTGGGAGTACTTTTCTTAGCATCGCGCTTTCTAGTTCCCAAGTCGATTCTTCCATATTGTGGTTTTTTTACCATAAGACCCTGACTAACTTGATCACCTTATTCCGAAGCACTTGTTCCTTTCAATCCATAATCCTTACTGGTTGCTCCATATAGGTCAAGTATGGTTGGATGTTTATGCGTTCGTATTCACCTATATGTCCGACATTCGGATAATGCTTTCTAAATATTGATACGTGGAACATGTTATGAACTTGCTGCAGGTTTGGGGTAGGGCTAGTTTATTTGAGGGTTAAATATCAAAGTGGTCACTCAACTCAACGCCATATATCAGTTTAATCATCAAAGTTAACGTCGTATCATTTAAATCACTAAAGTCATAATAAATATCAAACATATACCTCAAAATATGTGCACGAGAATTAAAATTTATTTTATGGACTTCTATATATTTTTCTTGAATACTATTACAACCAAATAAAAATGTATGAATTCAAGTATTTTACATAATATAATAAGATTTTTAAAATTTATCTATTATTTATTTTTAATTTTGTAGTCATTTTCTTTATTAAAATAAAAATAATTAGTAGATAAATTTCTAAAAATCACACAAAATCATTTTATGAATTCATAACTTTTCATTTGGTTGTAAAAGGATTTAAGAAAAATGTTTAGAACTCCATAAAATAAATTTTAATTCTCGAGCACATATTTTGAGGTATCTGTTTGATATTCATTATGACTTTAGTGATCCAAATGATACCTCGTTAAGTTTGATGATTAAACTGATATATACCATTCAGCTGAGTGACCACTTTGATATTTAACCCGTTTATTGATAACTTCCCAATACATCTTAATATATCCAAGGGCCCAACAAATAATGGACTTATCTTTCCTTTATTTTCGAACCTCATCAATCCTTTTCAAGGGGATACCTTTAACAGCACTAGGTCCTCTATTTCATACTTTTTGTCCATTCGAGTTAAATCGACATACTTCTTCTGTCCATCCTGGGGTTTCTACCAGCCATCCATTGATTAGATCAACTATATCTTTGGTCCTTTGGACCACTTTGGGTCCGAGCATCTTACGCTCTCCAACTTCATTCTGATACATGGGAGATCGGCATTGTCTTCCCTAAAGGGCCTCATATGGCATCATCCTGATAGTGATTTAAAACCTATTATCGTAAGAAACTCGAGACGTGCTAAGTGATCATTCAAAATTCTTTCAAGCCTATCACACAGACTCTCATCATTGCTTCTAGCTCTATAGCTTTTGCTTCTCAATACTTATTCTTTTCTAGTTTGCAATCGTTACTATCTTCCGTACAGAATACTATTCAGGACATACCTTTACTCGCTAGAGTTTTACAACCTTTTAATAAATACGTCAACCTTAGTATCATGAACGTGTTTCCATTCCGAATATCATCATACTTATACTACTTCTTTTTTAGCTGCTTCTATCTTCCAAAATTTGATCAATCATATAGAAGTAAAAGAATTTGTTGAGAGATCACTATGATCATGAACACTTGTTCTATTGCATAGTTAGTACAGAAGGTGGCCAACCTTTAGTACTTGACAAGCAATTAAATAATAGGTGGTATCCTACTAGGCTTCTATCACACAGATAGATAGTCATTCGGCAATACCTCCCCTTCTGGAAGGGTTGTTCTTCTCAGCTTATACAAAATGAAAAGGAGAGAAAAGAATGAATTTAAGAGCATTATATAAAAAAAATACTGCCACAAAATATCTGGCTTGGAATCTACCTCTGAACGAGAATGAAACATAAGTATCTATATCAATATCCAGTATTATCGCATCGCAATTCACGTGCCTGAATATTTTTGGTATTCCGTTCATCATTCTATGAACTCATGCTCTTGCTCGAGCTTATAAATAATCACCGTTGAAACTCCCTCGACAACGAAAATCGAATCTGGGATTTTATTCTAGACATCATCGTTACTAGAATTCTACGCTTTCCCCACAACCTTCCTCGTATAGTAATACGACTCTCTATCAATAAGAAGGAATAAATATTCAATAGGTAGATAATCCACTAGTTAGTCTATCAATGATAACTTATACATCACCACGACCCGATTAGTGGTACTCAATCTGAACATCCATTACAATACAACTCTCCTGGTTGTTATCATCTCATTATTCGCAGAATCATTGCTGCATTACTATAGTCCACCGTGGACCTACGGTAGTCATTCATTTTCCTTGGAATCTTAATAGCTAACCATACGGGGTCCATACATGTCGTATCAAATTCTTCTAAGGAGGTAACATAATCACCATTCATGATTCATGAAGAACACTCCTGATCCTGACGTACATACATGAGATGAATCAGATAAAATTGCAGAAGAGTTACAATGAAAGCAACGATAGCTAGTTAATACCATTATTAACCATATGTCTTAATTAGGAGACATGAAGCTCAAAGGTTCATTTAGTCCTTTCGTAACATGGTCCTGGCTTATCTCAAGATAGAACCTTCTAAGATAGATAGTCCTCTCATGGCGATTACATGAATTAAATCTTTACGAAACTACTATTACGGTTGAGTATCGCACAATCATCAAAAGGAATATCAATCTTTCACACCATAATACAACTTTCACGGCTTTAACCAGCATCACTGTATTCCTCTGGCACGAGCGCCTATAATTGCTCTCTTACACTTGGAGTGTCGGCCACCTTATTGGCCTTTCCTGATAGTAATAGTTCCTTATAATCAATGTCTTTTGAACGATCTCTAACTAAATTTTTTACCTCATTTCCAATCACTGCTTGTGTGAAAATGCTCTTCCTTAAGCTTTGGTGAGAAAAAAAATATCACCATTTTTCCATAAGTTATTGCCTCGGTCTTTAGAGGCTAATATTGTCACGACTGACTCTCGATCATATTTAGGACATCTCTTATCTTGGGTCCTTCTTGTTTTCACCAATCTCGACCCTCATTAGGTCGATCTATACTTTCTCATGGTTCAACACGTGCCCCACCTAGCATTATTATAATTACATCATATTTCCTTTATTAAAATTTCTATTATTGAGAACTTTGAATATTACATTTCTCTTTGTAAATCTTCTAAGGTTATCCTTAAATTATTCATCCGGTACTCCCTTATACATGGCATATCAAGATACCATTTACTAATACTAGAACCATTGTCTATATAGTTCTGAAAACTTTCTCTACTGATCTTTAAAGGTTGTTGTTGCCTTAATCCTTCATTTTGTACTACCCAAACTCATAATGTCCCTATTAAGGGTGAAATGCCAACCTTTATGCATTCCCCCATGGTTCATCTCAAGTTATCGAGGTTCCATCCTTAATTCCACCTTTAAAAAGGTACTTGCATCCTTTCATAGATAAATCAAGTCATAAATCCCTAATAAGGGTATCTTATTCAATCATTCTCACCTCGATAGTCTATGCCTAATTCCACAATAACATCCTTATTCAAAATGAGGTCAATCTATATGGCCAACGGTTATCCACTTTTCTTGTCTGATTTGGTAATGATAACAGGGATGCTCTGGAAGATATTGGTCAGGTTCAATGTGAACTTTTTAGTTCTAACTACTCATTTACCTCTTTTATTTATCTCAACAGTCATCTCAATGTTGGGATATCTTTTATACCTGGCGTCCCCCGTCATCTCAATTCACATACGTTACTTACACTTCACATTCTTGAAGGTCACTTCCTTCATCCAATTTCCTAATTTCTTGCTTTCATGTCTCCTTAGTCCATCAGTGTTTTCTTATTAACCCATCGATCTATTCAAAGTGTCTTCGAATACTCCCAACTTAAAGGGGATACAATATATATATCTTTTATGCCTTCAACCATCAACTTTAACTCATGGTGAATCACCCTCATCCTGACGATTACATACTTTTCTATTTCTATTGCTAGGGTTTCCTCATACCCAACTCCCTTATCATTCCTCAAACTCTATTGCCTTCATATTCCTTTCCATTTCAGTTTCTTTTTATTTTCCTTTCTCTTACAATCATTTCATGAACCCACTAATCATTGACTTCAAACATCACATCGTTCTGGGATTCTTTTCCTCAGAACGAATCTTGATAACTTTTACAACTTAGATTCATAATTTATCATACTCGTCCGCCTTTGTTCTGGCTCTAAAGCTTTTACACTATCTCCATAAGCTTGGGAAGTACTTTCTTGAAAACAATTGACTGAACTTTAATCAGTTTATTATAACCTCTATCTCCGTGCCTTTCTTGGCCTTTCACCAGTGGGTGGCCTCTTTCTTAGGAAGGTAAGTGGCAAAAAAGTCTTTTGCACTTCATTAATCATTTCGAATCTAAAATTATTCCTCTATTTCCTTTAGCCAGGCTCCTGCCATGACTGGGTCAACTTGTTCCGTAGAACTCTGAGAGCTTAGCGACTTAAAGGTCCTGAAAGAATTTCCCATCGCATCATTTCCTCAGGGTGGTGGTTGGGGGTAAAAGTATAAGTTTTGTTTTGGTAGGTCCATGAATTGTCCCATAGGAGTACCGTCCTGGTTCTCCCTATCTTACTCGACTTCTATTTTCTTAGTATGAAATATTTCATCCTTTTCCCTAATCGGGGTTATCTTATACGTTAAAATCCTTGTTTTCCACTTTATTATGTTATGGGTTCCTTCTTTCTTGATGGCGACCTCCCAGACTATCACATTCAGGGTTTTCCCTAAATCTTATTCCTCGAACTATGGATTTCATCTAAGATCCCGTCCTTAAGCTCTTGAACGTTTGGAACCCAAATTCTGTAGGAACACCTCATTATTCCCTTAATTGTCTTGACACGTACGCGATTACCTTGCCGTGCTGTATAAGAACACACCCTAATTCCTAGTGCGAAGTGTCACTACAAATCACAAAATCTCCTTTTCCATCCGGCAATGCCAATATAAGGGTCGTCACCAATCTTTGCTTCAGTTCTTGAAAGATGTTCTCGCAGTTCTCTGTCCATTTGAACTTCTCAGTCTTACGAGTAATCCGCGTTAAAGGGGCTGCGATCTTTGCAAAATTTTGAACAAACCTACGGTAGTAACCAGCAATTCATATCTCTTATAATCGCCCTGACTACGGTCATCAATTCCTCAATGATCAAATTTTAGTCTTGTCAGGATCCTCCTCGGGATCCTCCTCAGCAACAATCTCGTCTCGGACAACCTCCTCAATGGCTACATCCTCAACATGAGCATTATCCGATCCCTCAATAGGGCGCTCTATCGGATCCACAATCTGATCTCCAATAAGTAATAAAACATCATCGCACTATTTCTCCTCAACCTCAGGGTTCAGTGCCTCGTTACCCTATACGATAACGAACTATGTAACTATCATGATATCTATAAGAGTTCCCGTAAGGGTTTTAACTACCAGTACTATGTTAGGTAGTCCGACTATAAACTTGGCAAGAGTTCTTATTATCTTAGTGAACTTATCATTTTAACGACACATTATCTTTGAGGTTTATAACGCTTAACTCTGATACCATTTCTGTAACACCCCCAAATCCGGGGTCGGGGATTTGGGTTGTCACGAGTTCCATTTCCCTTAACAACACTTAATCTAAATAAACATCCAATTACTGCGTACTGTGACCCCACAATACACACACACCACAAGTTATAGTCTCAGACATGAATACCAAAATAACACAAGTCATTTTATTCCACAATTATAAGTCATTACACCTCAAAAAGGTTTCTGAATAAATTTACATATTCTTTGCCATTATTACAATTCATAAATATACATAAGTCTGGTAAATCAAAAGTTGAAAGCCTGGCCTATTGATAGTTCCTACCTCAGCTACAGCGGCATCGACGCCTACAAGAAACTGCAGAACATTTCCTATCCGCTCGCGAATTGGGAGCTTGGTCTTGTTCATCTTGTCTAGCTGTTGTTGTGTGATGAAAGAATAAAGCAAGGGTGAGCATCAAGCCCACCAAAATAACATGTATAATAATTAACAATATATGAGCATTCTTATAGTCCTCATGAAAGTCTTGGTCAAGAAGAAATGAACCAAGTTTGATATCTCAATGCAACAAAGTCACAAAATATTCAGCATATATTTATTTACTTTTCAACATCTTTGAAATTTTCTTCCATGCATAATATACACAGAGTTCCGGTTTATAACTGTATAAAAATATCGTTGTAAGGTGATCTCATATATCTAACCTCGTCTCAACATTTTTCTAAAAATCTTTGTCATGCATAAGATAATCCTTTACTAGATATAAGTTGAAAAGATGAAGTCACAGGATACTCCAATATACTTATATCTTTTTCGAATACTACTTGAACTACCACCGTTCAAGGTATAATAAGTGTCAAAATTTCATCACATAGATGAGACTACAATATAAGACTTGAATAGAAACAATCTTTGAAATATCATTTTAAAGAAATTAAGTTACGAGATACTTCATTCGATGGAAACATCTTTATAGCAATTTGACCCTAACAACACTCAACAATCACCCAACCGCAGCCTTTTTATCGAAATGCTTTGGGTAGTGTTTCAGAAATATCCAAGCTGGATGATGAACTCATTATGGGAGTTTGCCGTTCCAGGAAGACCACTCACGGTGATCAGTCGCAGTAGTGCAACCCCACAATTTTCTATATGTAGAGGAGAACATTCAGATTTACTTGTCGACCGAACGCTGGACTCCTAAGGAATGGACCGTCTTAGCGGAAATTCCGGCCATTTGGGCCAATATAGTAAGGCTGGGCCGGCGCCACTCGACCACTTACGCCACTCCTAGTTCAGATGAAATCCATGACTCTGAAACGTAAAGCTCGTTCCCCCTTTCCCCAAGTAGAAACTTGTTGATCCGGCTCCACCATGAAGCCGTATCTAGTTGGAAAGGAAAACTCACTGATATTTCCCGAGTGTTGGGTAAGTAATCAAAAACTCTTTTATCAATCAGCAACCTCGTTGCGAAGATAAAAACATATCACGGAGCCGGATCCCTCATATTTTTTAACGAGTATTCTAGTCCCCTTCGAAAGGAAGATCTTAAATTTGAAAACAAGTTTTGGGATCCGCTCTAACCTTTAAAATCATTTTGAAGACTCAAAAATATTTTTGAAAGCATATGAAATAAGGATGATTTGATAGAATAAATCAATTCCAAGATAATCAAAGAATATCTAAATATTATCCTATAAATAACTTTCTGAAAATATTTAAGGTAACAATGATTGAAGATATCAATCATTTCTCGAATACTTGGCGAATAACGAAACATTATTCTTTAAGAAAATAAAGAATATTATTTAACAAAATAAGCGGAGTCATAAGTTCTCGAATGAATATTCAAACTAATATTCATTAAATAAAATAAGTGGAGTCGTAAGTCCTCGAATGAATATTCAGACTAATATTCATCAAATAAAATAAGCGGAGTCATAAGTCATCGAATGATTATTCAGACTAATATTCATTTAATAAAATAAGCGGAGTCATAAGTCCTCGAATGAATATTCAGAGTAATATTCATTAAATTAAATAAGCGAAGTCATAAGTCCTCAAATGATTATTCAGACTAATATTCATTTAATAAAATAAGCGGAGTCATAAGTCCTCGAATGGATATTCAGACTAACATTCATTTATTAATAGAAATGAAATAAGTTTCATAAATAGAAACTCTATTCAAATAATTAAACTAGTCTTTGATCGTAATAGGAATCTTAAATGAATATTCAAAAAATAATATTCACTTATAATATTAAACTATCGAATAAACATTATTCGATTAATAGTTTTGAAAACTATTTATATATATATATATAATATACTCGGGAACAACGCCTCCCGGTTTAGAAAATGTTCAATTCTAGGTCCCCTATACTAAAGGCATACGCAAGTACTGCTTATCTCTATCATAGGTATTATGTAGTTTATAATCAATTAAATCAACAATGCGATATCAAGATTATGAAACATGCATGCATATACATATCGCAATATTTGATAATAACAATCATGCACTTATCACAAGATAATGCATGTATATATTTACATCACAACAACAGTATATCGGGTAGAAAACTTGCCTGAGTGTTCCGGGGTAGACTTAAGCTTAGAGTGGGTCCGGTAACCTATGAACAACAACATAAGCCGGAATTAGACCACGATCCCTTAAGAAACTAGTCAAAACTCACTCATACCCTAACGGTCGCTTACGGTCACTTATATGCTTAACGATTTGCGTTAATCGCTCGCGTACCCTCGGCTCCACTAATTTTAATAAATTAGACGTTAGGAATTTTAAGGCGACTCTTTCGCGAGAACCTTACTAACTGCCTTATTCACTTGAAATAATTCTCTCGTGTTTCAATTAATCATTTAAGGGTCTCAATTATGGTCTCAAAGTTACTAACAGTTTCGGGGTTCTCTCGTGAAACACCGTTACTTAAAATGGTTGTTTCTCATCGCTCGTAACTCGTATTTAGGCGAACAATTGAAAATAACTGAAAACTAATCCAGCTTATTCGGAGTACCTGTGGTACAGCACCAAACAATCTACGGAACAACTGGCCATTTCCTACCCGTTTCCTGGCTGTGGTTCTCATGGAATGCATCTTGATTCACTATCGTGTTGTGTCAATTTAAGAAAACAAGTGTGTGCTATAATGCCCAACATAATAATGTACAGTATGAAAATGACTGTATGATAACTTACGTAAAACATCATATATGATAATTATGTTTTATTTGAAAATAGTTTTCCTTGGTGATACACACCTTCTTATGAAAATAATTCTTTAGGGGATTTTATTATCCTGTGAATACCTTAATAGTAAACCCAGCACCTAGGCTTAGGTTACGGTATTGCATCACAATTCCAATTGGAAGAATTTGGACACTCGTTGGAGCCACCGTATACGATGATCAGTCGTAATACGATAATAGTAACCTTTTCTACTAGTAGAAGGACGCCACCTTCGTATCCCGGTTATCACCCTTGCCACATTCGGGCTACGTGTCCCATTTTTGGGTATACACATACTTCACAAGTTCCTGAGTACACAGAGTACCTTCGCCTGCGGTATCTTTGGTTGTCCATCTAGCACACATAGTACCAGAGTCTACCCCTCCCTTTTCCTTTAAAAAGAATTCTATCAATCTCGAGAACTCGAACCATATCGAAGTTCCCTAAGCATTTTGCTTGTTGATAGAAATAGTTTATTTTACTAAGATATAAATGTATATATGTATATACATACTTCCGAGATTTTTGGAGGAAGTACTAAGGATGTGAGTTAACCGTTGTCAACAGATAATTTAATTAGGGGGACAAATTTTCTCCTTGAAACTATATTCAAAATATGAAATAAGTCGGAACAATATTTTTCGACGATCTGAAATATTCAAATGATTTTCCAAAGTCAAAAAGTATATTTTAAATCCGGATCTATGATTTTTAAATCAATAATAAACCCTTTAATGAATAATAAATAATTACACGATAATCGATAAATAATTAAACCTCGAATGAGTTTACTCTCTAAAAGAATATTTAAAGTAATACTCCTCAACTAGTTTCTGTGTACGTAGTTAATAATCTTTAATGTTTAATCAGGTTTGAACTAAATAATCGTTGGAGTATACTACTTCCATAATAAAGGATTAGGTATATAGTATTTATTATTCGAACCATAAAATATAGTTGAGGGAATATGATTGTTGGGAAATCATTTTAACAAAAGTTCGAGGTATTTTAATGTTTCGTAAGTGGACGTTAAGTCCCTTTAAAAAGTACTATTATGGACTTGTAATCGTCCTATAATATCACCGGAATGATTCCCGGGTTTTCATCTTAAAATCCCGACCGACTCTCGGTCTTATAATCATACATCACACTTAAAGCGGAAATTAAATAATTTACGATGTATCCTTATCGTACAACATCGCTACAATATGCGAAAAAATCAATTACTACGTATCATGACAAGCATGGTATTTATGCAATGATAGTAAAAAAATCCTTTCACAACACAACAGTAAAATGGAGTTGGGTTCGTAAACTTGCCTGGGTATTTCGAGGTGGAGGATGCTCTATGTTCCGCTCGGAAATCTATAATCATAAGCACAATTCGTTAGGTTCCGTTCTAACTTACGGCGACTCGCACTTATGCGCTACTTATTATGCACCCTCTAAATTTGTACTACCATTATTATTTCTTTAATTCCTTATTCAGATCATGGTCGCTTCATTTTTCTAAGTACCTTAGGTTCATTTTCATTATCGTTGTCGGCTCCGCTAATGGATTCTACGGTTTCTAATCGCGGGGTCTCGGCTCCGATATTTTTATAAAATTGAAAAATAATTATTTTCACTTGAAATTTTTGTGGAAATTAGGAAACTCAATATGTTACTCTATGTAAAAATTTGATGATTTATGAACACTTTTAAGTCGATCCTTTATATTTTCAAAGTTTGTAATTCGTAGCAGTTTTTGTCGTGTAAATCACATTTAGTAAAACGGCCATAACCTTTGATCCGTAAATCGGAATCAAGCGATTCAAGCGCCTAAATTATCCTTATAACATTTTCTATCATAATAAAGGGATATTTTTCAAGAAACTATAGTTTAAATCTTCGGGACTTTCTGCAGAAACTTAAAGTTACGATTTGTTTATTTTAACGGAATTACGTTTACGATCGGAGTTTCGTTTACGCCCTAAATCTTTATACAACCACCAAAAATTATTGTATCATCATAAACACACAAACTCCTCTCAATACCTTCATGTTCTTGAGGCAACAACAATCAACCTTAAATCTACTTAGCCAAACATCAAGATTTCAACAACATCACCTCTAAAACTAGGTTTACAACTACATACTAAATGGATCTTGAAATTGAATCTTAAATAAAGTTGGGTCAAAGATTTTTACCTTTCTTAAAAGCTTGAGATGTGTTCTTGAGGATGGTGGAGTCTTGGAAGTGCTTGGTATGATTTTTGGAACCTAAAACCACCATTGAAATCAAGAAACCAAAGAAGAGTTACTATTCATACTATTCACTAGTAACTTTCTTGATTTTATTTCACCCATCAAACCTTGATAAAAAGAGATCAAAGAATTTTCTGACCTTATTTTGGTTGTTAGAAATCTTTAGAATTAATGGGATGATTTTACCATGGCTAGAACTTGAGATTTGATTTTGAGTTTCTCCCTTTTTTCTTGAAATAGCCGAATGGGAGAATGAAAGAGGGGGGGGGGGTTATGCTTTCTTACTTAGGTGCTTCTAGGAAATGGGATGGTTATATCTTTCTATTGATTGTTATTCTTCCTAGTATAGAATCCTAGGTTTATTCCTTGTTGCAAATCTTGGGGACAAATCCAAGTAGCTTGCTAGTTTACAAGCTAAACTACATATGCTAGCTTCCTTAGCACACTATTTGGCTAGCTTGGTTGATCATCCTTTGTTTAGCTCACTATTTGATAAAGTAACCATGGTTACTTTCTTACCATGGTTAGCTAGTGCGTTACGTTTATTTAATCGTTTACGCATTCGCTCGGTCGCTTAAGTCTTTTCGTAATACTTACTCGTAAATGGTTCACGACGTAATTCCTTTCGTATTTATTTCTTATATTTTAAATTATCGTACTTGGATACAAATCCGTAGGGTTTTAATCTTGTAATTATATTGTGATTCCCGTAATCCTCGATAAGTCGTAAATACGGTCGTTTTTCAAAGTTCGTTTTCTTCAAAAACTAATAGCGTTTACATACCCTCATTTGGTACGTATAATCATAATATCAACTACGAAACTCATTTTCTCATGCAGAACATAGTGTGGGCTCAAAAGTTTTTCTCGCTCGTCAGGGTTACTATTCATTAAACGTTTTACTAGGTCTAGAAAATTCGAGTTATTACAGTCTTCCCCTCTAACAAGGATTCTGTCCCGGAATCAATTAGTAAATAAGTGGGGATATCTATTCCTCTTTGCGTCTTCAAGTTCCCAAGTTGACTCCTCGACATTTTGATTCCTCCATAAGATTCTAACCAGCTTCACAGTCTTGTTTCTCAACACTTGTTCTTTTTGGTCCATTATCCTTACTGGCTGCTCGATGTAGGTTAGGTCTGGTTGTAAATCTACCTGCTCGTATTCTATTACCTGTCGTGCATCTGCATGGTACTTCCTTAACATGGACACGTGGAACACGTTGTGCACTTGTTGCAGATTAGGAGGCAAGGCGAGCTCGTAAGTTAGAGGTCCTATTCTCCTCAAAATTTCAAAGGGTCCTATGAAACTGGGACTCAGCTTCCCTTTCTTCCCAAATCTCATCACTCATTTCCATGGAGATACCTTCAATAGCACAGAATCTCCTACTTCATATTCCCTATCCTTCCTAGTCTGGTTGGCGTACTTCTTTTTTCTGTCCTGGGCTGCTACCAGTCTTTTCCTGATGAGTCCCACCATTTCCCTGGTCTGTTGGATTAACTCTATTACTAATATCTTGTGTTCTCCAACTTCATCCCAACATAGGGGAGAGCGACATCTCCGTCCATAAAGAGCTTCATACGGAGGCATTCCTATGCTAGCATGATAGCTATTGTTGCAAGCGAATTCGATCAGGGGCAAGTGGTCATCCCAATTTTCGTTGAAATCAATGGCACATACTCGTAGCATATCTTCTAGGGTCTGAATAGTCCTTTCGCTTTGTTCATCAGTCTGGGGGTGGTAAGCGGTACTAATGTTTAGTCTGGTACCTACGCATTCCTGGAAGCTTCTCCAAAATCGGGAATTAAACCTTGGGCCTCTATCTGACACTATTGCTACAGGATCGCCATGTCTCACTACAATTTTCTTCAAGTAAATGTCCACCAACTTGTCTACGATGTACCTTTCATTGATTGGCAGGAAGTGTGCGTACTTGATCAATCTATCTATGATAACCCATATGGCATCATGATTGGTCTTCGTCCTTGGTAGGCCTGTCACAAAATCCATGGCTATATGCTCCCATTTCCATTCCGGAATTTCCAGGGGCCGTAATAGTCCACTAGGTCGCTGATGTTCAGCTTTCACTCTCCGGCATGTCAAGCACTTGCTGACCCACTCTGCTACTTCTCTCTTCATGTTAGGCCACCAATAATATTCCTTAAGGTCACAGTACATCTTCATACTTCCTGGGTAGATTGAATATCTGGAGCTGTGCCCTTCGTGCAGCAGCTCATCCTTTAACTCTTGCACATTTGGAATCCAAATTCGGGACGCATACCTCATGATCCCTTTCTCATCCTTCTCGCATCTCAATTCTTCACCAGTCAATGTTCCTCTTTCTTCACTCATCTTCTTTTCCTGACATACTCGTATCTTTTCAGTCAGCTCCGGTACTAGCTTAATCTCAAATAATCCTTCCGTTCTCTTACCGGTTATTCTCACGTCAATTTCCATCTTCTCGAATTCTTTAAAATTAGCTACTCTGATGTCATTATCATCTTGAGTCTTTCCTTCCTACTAAGGGCGTCAACCACCACATTGGCTTTACCCGGGTGATACAAAATTTCACAGTCATAGTCTTTTATCAACTCTAACCATCTCCTCTGTCTCATGTTCAGTTCTTTCTGAGTGAAAATATATTTGAGGCTTTTATGGTCAGTGTAGATCTCACATTTCTCACCGTATAGGTAGTGTCTCCAAATTTTTAGGGCAAATACTATGGCTGCTAATTCTAGATCATGCATCGGGTATCTGCTCTCATACTCCTTCAATTGTCGAGAGGCATATGCTATACATTTTCCGTGCTACATCAGTACACATCCTAATCCTTTAAGCGATGCGTCGCTGTATATAATAAACTCTCCCTTTCCATCGGGAAGAGCCAGCACTGGTGCTGACACCAGCCTCATTTTCAGCACTTGAAAACTCTCCTCACATTTCTCTGTCCATACAAACTTTTCTGTCTTCTGGGTAAGTCTAGTCAGTGGACCGGCTATCTTAACAAAATCTTGCACGAATCTTCGGTAATATCCTGCTAAACCCACAAAACTCCTAACCTCTGTTGAGGTAGTTGGTCTTTCCCAATTGGATACCGCCTCTATTTTGACAGGGTCAACTAAAACTCCTTTGCTACTCACCACATGTCCTAAAAACTGAACTTCTCTTAACCAAAACTCGCATTTCGAGAACTTGGCATACAATTTCTCATTCCTCAAGATTTCTAAGACTATCCTCAAATGTTCTGTATGTTCTTGCTCTGTCTTTGAATAGATCAGAATATCATCTATAAAAACTATCACACATATATCCAAGTACTTTTTGAACACTCTGTTCCTCAAATCCATAAAGGCTGCAGGTGTATTGTTTAACCCAAATGACATGACTAAGAACTCATAGTGCCTATACCTAGTGCGAAAAGCAGTCTTTGGTATATCTTCTGGTTTGATTTTCAACTGGTGATATCCTGTTCTCAAATTTATTTTGGACAAATGTACAGCTCCCTTGAGTTGGTCGAATAGGTCATCAATCTTGGGGAGAGGGTACCTATTCTTAATAGTCAGCTTATTCAGCTCTCGATAGTCTATGCATAATCTCATACTGCCGTCCTTTTTCTTTACAAACAGTACTGGCGCTCCCTATGGCGATACACTGGGTCTTATCATTCCATTATCTAATAACTCTTGCAGTTGAGAAGCTAGTTCCTTCATCTCAATTGGGGCTAGCCTATATGGGGCCTTGGATACTGGTGCCATTCATGGTGCTAATTCTTTAGCGAATTCTATTTCCCTGTCAGGTGGCAATCCTGGTAAGTTTTCTGGAAACACATCCTCAAATTCATTTACTACGGGTATGTCCTGTATATTAGGGACTTCTTTCTTGGTATCTACCACCTAATCCAAATAGGCCTCGTTACCCTTCCTTAACAACCTTTTTGTCTGTAGCATGGTCAGAAATTTTTGGTTCTGTCGTTGACCTCTAAACACTACTTCTTTTTCATTTTTCACTCTTATCTTTACCCTCTTCCGTTCACAGTTTATTTACGCTCCGTTACTGGATAACCAATCCATTCCTAGGATTACATCAAATTCTCCTAATGTAAATGGAATTAAGTCAACCTCAAAGACCTTCCCTGCCAATTTCAACTTGCACTTAGGGTGTACTTGATTTACAAGAATTATTTATTTGTTTGCTATTTCCACTTGTAATATCTCATATAAGGGTATGGTAGTAAGTTTTAACTTTTTAGCAAAATCTTGAGATATAAATGACTTGGTTGCTCTAGAATCAAATAGGACATTTGCATGTTCGAAATTTAACAAAAGGGTACCTACTATCACATCAGTGTTTCAGACAACATCCTGAACAGTCATGTTGAAGGTCCTAGCAGTTGGGGGTCGGTTGGATGCAGCTCTGCTCATCCCTGAGGCTGGGGCTTCAATGTCGGGCAATCCTTTCTCATGTGCCCTACCTTTCCACATTGGAAACATGTTACATTGGGCCGGGTGCAGTTGTTGGCAAGGTGTCCGACTTGGTCACACCTTTAACATTTTAGAGGGGCTCTTTCCTGGGTACACACTCCAAGGTGTCTTCTCTTACAGGTTTGACACTCCGATATTGGGGTACGAGGTTGGCTATGAAATGTGGCCCTATATTGTCCGCCGCCCTGGCCAACACTCTCATTCGGGGCCTCGTGTAGGTTGGGACACCGCTCCCCTGACGAACCTGCTTGGATGGTTCCTGTTCCCGGTTCCTATCCCTTGGCTTCCTATCTTCCTCTTCCTATTTTCCTTTTCCTTCACACTCTGCTCACTGCCAGCTTCAACAATCGAGACTTTCTGCACTAAGGTGGCATAGTCTATCAGCTCTAACACCGCCACTCGGTTTTAGATCCAATATTTCAGACCAAGATGAAACCTTCGCGCTTTCTTCTCTTCGGTATTCACAAACTCAGGCACAAATCTCGACATCTCAGTAAATTTGGCCTCATATTCTGCTACAGTCATCTTATCCTGTTTTAACTCCAGAAACTTAATCTCCATCTGGGTCTCCATAAACCTAGGGAAATACTTGTCTAAGAACAGTTGGGTAAATCTATCCCATGGGATCACAACATTAGTCTCTAGGTTTTGTTTGGACTCCCACCAGTAGTTAGCTTCTTCTTTCAGCATGTAAGAAGTGAAAATGGTCTTGTGTCGTTCCTCAACACCTAGTATCTCGAAGGACTTTTCTATCTCTTTGAGCCAGGCCCGTGCTTCAACAAGGTCGGAAGATCCTAGAAACTATGTGGGTTTGAGAGATTTAAAGGCCCTAAAGGCAGTAGCTACAGTCTGTTGGGCAGCATGTGGTTGTCGTGGAATAGGCTTTTAGTTCAGATTTGCTCTTAACATTTCCATAAATTCATTCATGGGGTTCCCTCCCTGATGGGTATCCTCAGCCTCTTATTCTAAATAATCTTCTTCATCATATTATAGTCTAGGTCCTCTTCACTGTCTTCATTCACTACAGGGTCAGGTTCATTCCGTTGTTGGTTAACAGATTCTGCGGGTTGTGCCCTGGTTCCTCTTCTACGGGGTGTCATTGCTCTGATAATAAAAATTTGTCAACATAGTTGTAATTATAACAGTTGGATTAATTTATTCATATGTAAGCATGTCGCTCATTATCTAGCATGTTTTCCCTTTTTTTTCTTTTTTTTAAGTGCAATAATATGGACATCCATTTCTTAATAACTGCTTAGATATATATTTCGTAAGGTCTCCCACTTATATCTTGGGGGACAAAATAACTAGCTAAGTTCATACATGCCTGATTACAATACATTACTACTTGTCCTGAATACTGAAATGCAAATACATAAGCCGTGTACCCTGAAGGGCTAGGAACGCTATCTACTACTAGCTATCCTATCAAAATTGGTGACAAGTCACCCAGCCTTCTTCAAGGTCCATATCTAGTCACTAGTCCCTCAGTCACTGTCACTGCGCGTGAGGTCACACACCCTCTTCATCGCTTCTGCCAACATCAACTCTGCATCAACTACCGGGATGTATCCTCCAATCGTTGTCATCCTCATCTAAACCCTGGTACGGAGCTCGATCCCATCGATCTCTCTGCGGGGTATGGCTGGGGAAGCAGCTCTGAAATCCCCTGGGTATCCTAGTCTGATGGCTCTCTCAGCTGTCAAGTCCTGGCGTAACTCCGCAATGCGAGCAGATGCCGCAGGAATCTCAACGTTAAGCTGAGCCACCATCCAGTCGTGTACAGCTACATGTATGGTCGTCGGGGGTGGTAGAGGTGAATCTGGATCGCTAGATGATATGTCGTAAGCATCGTAGACCTGCGCATATATCCCATCCTCGTCATCATCATCAGTATAGGGCATAGGGCTTTGAATTCCTAGGGGTGGGGTAGGAGAGCGAATAGTCGGGTGAGAGTACATCTCTACATCCCTCTAGCCTACGCCATCTCCCTGGGTCATCTCAATGTCATTAGCTATGGGGACAGAAAGGTTAGTCTCCTCCTCTAGGACATCCTCAGTAGGGTCATCATCTCAATCATCAATGGGTGGGTTCTCTAGCTCGGGAGTAGGGTCACGCTCAGGAACCATAACATCCTCAACAGGGTCAACCTCCCTCATAGGCTCCACTGGTACCTGACATAATAGGCAAGGTGTTACTAACTTAGAGTCGGAATTCCCTTGAGGGTAAAACTGTCAAGACTACCCGTGTAGCCCGACGACGAACTCGACTTGAGTTCTAGTTGATTATTTTATTATTCCTATGTCTACATATTTTATATCCTATAGTTTCCAAGATTTGATAACCTAAGGCTCTGATACCATTTATGTGGCGCCCCGAAATCCGGGGTCAGGAATCTTGGAGGCCACACCATCTAAACTACTACAACCACATAACTCACAATACAATATATAAATACTCACGCTTCACGACCCCACACTTATCACACACACACACACTTACAAGTTATTGTCTTAGAAATAAACCATTCATAACTAGAGTAATTCAACCATCAAGCGATAATTATTACAACCCAAAAGTGATTAAGTCTTACTGGAGAGTAACCTTTAAGTAAGGCTAGTCCGTCGGACAAATATACGTTTCTTGTTTATTACCTTACATAAGTCATACTTATAAATAAGACGAACTAAAAATAACTGAAAACTAATCCGGCTTATTCGGACTACCTGTGGTATAGCACCAAACTATTTACGGAACAACTGGCCATTTCCTACCCGTTTCCTAGCTGTGGTTCTCATGGCAGGCATCTTGATTCACTGTTGTGTAATGTCAATTTAAGAAAACAAGTGTGAGCTATAATGCCTAGTATAATAATGCACAGTATGAAAATGACTTTATGATAACTTACGTAAAACATCATATATGATAATTATGTTTTATTCGAAAATAGTTTTCCTTGGTGATACACACCTTCTTATGAAAACAATTCTTTAGGAGATTTTATTATCCTGCGAATACCTTAATAGTAAACCCAACACCTAGGCTTGGGTTACGGTATTGCATCACAATTCCAATTGGAAGAATTTGGACACTTATTGGAGCCACCCTATACGATGATCAGTCATAATACGATAATAGTAACCTTTTCTACTAGTAGAAGGACGATACCTTCGTATCCCGGTTATCACCCTTGCCGCATTCGGGCTACGTATCCCATTTTTGGGTATACACATACTTCACAAGTTCCTGAGTACACAGAGTACCTTCGTCTGCGGTACCTTTGGTAGTCCATCTATCACACATAGTACCAGAGTCTACCCCTCCCTTGTCCTTTAAAAAGAATTCTATCAATCTCGAGAACTCGAACCACATCGAAGTTCCCCAAGTGTTTTGCTTGTTGATAGAAACAGTTTATCTTACTAAGATATAAATGTATATATGTATATACATACTTCCGAGAGTTTTGGAGGAAGTACTAAGGATGTGAGTTGACCGTTGTCAACATATAATTTAATAAGGGGGGAAAAGTTTCTCCTTGAAACTATATTCAAAATATTAAATAAGTCGGGATAATATTTTCCGACGATCTGAGATATTCGAATGATTTTCCGAAGTAAGAAAGTATATTTTAAATCAGGATCTATGATTTTTAAATCAATAATAAATCCTTTAATGAATAATAAATAATTACACGATAATCGATAAATAATTAAACCTCGAATGAGTTTACTCTCTAAAAGAATATTTAAAATAATATTCCTCAAATAGTTTCTGTCTACGTAGTTGATAATCTTTAATGTTTAATTAGGTTTGAAATAAATAATCGTTGGAATATACTACTCCCATAATAAAGGATTAGGTATATAGTATTTATTATTCGAACCATAAAATATAGTTAAGGGAATATGATCGTTGGGAAATCGTTTTAATAAAAGTTCGAGGTATTTTAATGTTTCGTAAGTGGACATTAAGTCCCTTTAAAACGTACTATTATGGACTTGTAATCGTCCTATAATATCACCGGAATGATTCCCAGGTTTTCATCTTAAAATCTCGACCGACTCTCGGTCTTATAATCATACGTCACACTTAAAGCGGAAATTAAATATTTTGCGATATATACTTATCGTACAACATCGCTACATTATGCAAAAAATTCAATTACTACGAATCATGGCAAGAATGGTATTTATGCAATGATAGTAAAAAAATCCTTTCACAACACAACAGTAAAATGAAGTTGGGTTCGTAAACTTGCCTGGGTATTTCGAGGTGGAGGATGCTCTATGTTCCGCTCGGAAATCTATAATCATAAACACAATTCGTTAGGTCCCATTTTAATTGACGGCGACTCGCACTCATGCGCTACTTATTATGCACCCTCTCAATTTGTACTACCCTTATTATTCCTTTAAGTCCTTATTAATATCATGGTCGCTTTATTAATCTATGTACCTTAGATTCATTTTCATTATCGCCGTCGGTTCCGCTTATGGATTCTATGGTTTCTAATCGCGCGGTCTCGGCTCCGATATTTTTAAAAAATTTAAAAATCATTATTTTCACTTGAAATTTTTATGGAAGTTATAAAACTCAATATGTTACTCTCTGTAAATATTTCATGATTTATGAACACTTTTAAGTCAATCTTTTATATTTTCAAAGTTCGTAATTTGTAGCAGTTTTTGTCGCGTAAATCACTTTTAGTAAAATGGCCATAACTTTTGATCCGTTAATCAGAATCAAGTGATTTAATCGCCTAAATGATCCTTATAACATTGTATATCATAATCAAGGGTTAGTTTTCAAGAAACTATAGTTTACATCTTCGGGACTTTCTGCAGAAACTTAAAGTTACGATTTGTTCGTTTCAACGGAATTACATTTACGATCGGAGTTTCGTTTACGCCCTAAATCTTTATACAATCACCAACAATCATTATATCATCATCAACACACAAAATCCTCTCAATAATAATATTTTATTGAGGCAACAACAATCAACGTTAAATCTACTTAGCCAAACATCAAGATTTCAACAACATTACCTCTAAAACTGGGTTTACAACTACATACTAAATCGATCTTGAAATTGAATCTTAAATAAAGTTGGGTCAAAGATTTTTACCTTTCATAAAATCTTGAGATGTGTTCTTGAGGATGGTGGTGTCTTGGAAGTGCTTGGTATGATTTTTGGAACCTAAAACCACCATCGAAATCAAGAAACCAAAGAAGAGTTACTATTCATACTATTCACTAGTAACTTTCTTGATTTTATTTCACCCATCAAACTTTGATAAAAAGAGATCAAAGAATTTTATTACCTTAGTTTGGTTGTTAGAAAGCTTGAGAATCAATGGGATGATTTTACCATGGCTAGAACTTGAGATTTGATTTTGAGTTTCTCCCTTTTTATTGAAATAGCCGAATGGGAGAATGAAGGGGGGGGGGTTATGCTTGCTTCCTTGGGTGCTTCTATGAAATGGGATGGTGATATCTTTCTATTGATTTTAATTCTTCCTAGTATAGAATCCTAGGTTTATTCCTTGTTGCAAATCTTGGGGACAAATCCAAGTAGCTTGCTAGTTTACAAGCTAAACTACATGTGCTAGCTTCCTTAGCACACTATTTGGCTAGCTTGCTTGATCATCCTATGTTTAGATCACTATTTGATAAAGTAACCATGGTTACTTTCTTACCATGGTTAGTTAGTGCGTTACGTTTATTTAATTGTTTACGCATTCGCTCGGTAGCTTAAGCGTTTTCCTAATACTTACTCGTAAATGGTTCGCGACGTAATTCCTTTCGTATTTATTCCTTATATTTTAAATTATCGTACTTGGATATAAATCCATAGGGTTTTAATCTTGTAATTATATTGTGATTTCCGTAATCCTCAATAAGTCATAAATACGGTCGTTTTTCAAAGTTCGTTTTCTTCGAAAACTAATAGTGTTTACATACACTCATTTGGTACGTATAATCATAATATCAACTCCGGAACTCATTTTCTCATGCACTACATAGTGTAGGCTCAAAAGCTTTTCCCGTTCGTCAGGGTTACTATTCATTAAACGTTTTACAAGGTCTCAAAAATTCGAGTTATTACAACTCCAAATCAATCCCTTCCAACTACAATCCATCCACAACTTCAAGATTCTAATCTTGGCTACTGATCTTATCCAAAACAAGCTCAAGAATATAGATACAATTCAATATTATACCATCTCCATAATTAACTAATCTACTTAGCAATCAAAGTTCAATTCAAGCTTAATCAATCAAACAACTATTCATCCATCCAAACCATCCCAAAATTCAAGCAAACAAACATAGTACTTAAAGGTCCAAAAGTTTTATACCTTTATTTATGAGGGGAAAGTTGCTAGGAAGCCTTAAAACCTTGATTAATCCTTATACAAGCTTAGATCTCACAACCAATCAAGAAAACAAAAAGTAAGATTTTAAAGTTTCTAAAAGTCCGATTGAAATAACTGTATAAATGAGGGTCTTACCATGCTTATTTTGACGAGATTTGTGAACCAGAGTTGTAGGCCATCTCAATACCTTTCCAAAGAGCTATAAAACATACTATTTGAGTGAGTATTGAAGGAGATATGGCAGTTTGAAGTTGCTGCTCTGGTTTTGGCCGAGCAAGCTTTGAAAAATGGGGTGATGAAATGTTTCTTTGATTTGCCTTGGTTAATTGGTGTGATGTTTTATTTGTTTAGTTAATCTAACCTTGATTTGATTAACCAAGGTCATAATACATGGCCATAAATCATCCTTGGCTAAATATCTTTTAAAGCATGCTTATGTCATCAAGCACATGTCATCTTGCATCCACTTGTCCACACCTTGTGGTTTGATAATGTCATAATCCTTGGCTTCTTGTACAAGCTTATCTCTTGGTCGCTTATTTGTTTTACAGTTCGCTTAACTTTCGTTCTCGTTAATAGTTTGAGGGATCATAGTCGGGATCTTATTACTTGGGCTTCCCTGAACCTTTATTAATACCTTATATTCCTTTAATGATCCTCTGCTATAATCCTTAAATAAAAATCCTTTTAATTATGTTACCTTATGCTTAATCCTTTCAGTATCTGGTGGATTTTCGGGAAAACCAAAGTGTTCGAATCCGAATTCTGACAATCTTTACATACACTCATTTACTTTATGGAATACTAATACGATCTCAGAATTTCCATAACAGTACTCCTATATAGTGTGGTCTGATAATTTTCCTTAATCAGCACAATCAGCAAAAAGTTACTATTCATCAGGGTTTTAAAATTTTTTTAAAAATTGAGGTTATTACACTCACACCCTCACCTTCACCATCTAAGGTTGGACTCCCCTCACTCACTTTTGCCAGACCTGAAGAAATGGTCTGCATTGGTTCACTCATTTCCTCTCCTTTTTCCTGGGTGCAACCCAGCCTCTCACTCAATTCATTCCCTGCCCTCAGTCCTAAGAGTGATTGTACTACTACTAGGTCATTTGCACCATTGACAATTGTTGGGATTTGAAGTTGTGCAGAGAGTACCGACGGATGAGGAACATCCATCGGGATAATAGTTTGGCTATTTGACGGATGACTGCTGTTAGGCACATCCGTCGAGATATAATCACTACTCGACGGATGAACAATATCCATCGGGATAGAAGAAATGAATGAGTTTGTAGTGGAGGCTATTGTAGACTGTGCAGATTGATTATAATTTGGGCACAGATGTCTCAATAGACTCAGAAAGAATTGGAAAGTGAGCTAACAAATCATCTAAAAGATGATGCTCACTTGCTTGGATTTTTGACTTCTCCAATAGAGTTAAAGATGGAGAATTTGGAAGTGATGTATCAATCATGTCTACATCCAGTGAGTGTGTGGGTGAATTTGGTGTTTCAGGTGCTTCAATTATCAATGATTTTGGCTGTGACTCCAAATTTATTGGAGCCACATCAAGCTGACTTTGAGATGGTGCAGTGATTGAGTCTTTAGCTCCAGTTTGCATTGTGTTTGTTCCCTGTGCATCCCCAAGGGTTTTAGATCTTTTCTTTCTGGCATAAGTCTGTGGTGAACTTGTGTCCTTAACCCTCTTGGCCTGTACTCCTGGTTGGGAGCTTGTTTCAATAGTAACATCCTTTTGGGAGGATGAAACTAGAATTGAGCTGATTTCCTTATTAACAACCACAGTTTGTTGGGAAACTGTGGTGTAGATAGGCTTGGGTACACTAATCTGACTAGCCTTATCCTTAGGGTTTCTTTGATTTTCAACCTGACCCTCACCTAACTCACTCTCCTTCACACTCCCCTCTTTGTGTTCGGTAGTTTTTGCAACTGGTTTCTTTTGAAAGAAACCAGAAGGGGCTTTCTTTGCTTTGGATTTTGAAGTTGTTGATTTGGTAGCTTGGGTAGAAATTTGTGAGGTTGGAAGAGTAGAGACGGTGGTGCTTACCTCACTTACCTAAGGGCCCTGTATGATTGTAAAGTAGAAGAGGGGCACCTCTTTGTGGTGACTTGCTCTGTTGAGATCTGTAATGAGTCTCCTTTCTTGAACCCAACGATTCAGTTTGTTGGTTGGGTTCTCAATAGCAATGTTCTTAATAAGATGGTTAGGAAGCATCATAAAGAATCTAGCATAATAGACACTTTTACCTCTCTTATTAAGTTCTCCTAACTTATAACCTAACTCAAACATGATTATGTCACTGAAGTTAAAGTACTTATTAGTAACTAGCATATAAAGCATGTTAAGCATGGCAATGTTAACAGAATCAAAATTACTCACTTTACCAGAAAATACCTTAGTTACCATATCACACATATAGCTCCATTCCTTTCTAAGACCTAGCCTCCTAATCTCACTTAACTTAGAAGTTGAAAGTGCATAGCCCAAAGAATTAAGCATGGTAACTAAATTAGCATCAGTGTGTGGAATAGTAGTAGTATTATCTGGAATTTTAAAGCATGCTTTGATAATATCACTATTAATGCAGAACTGCTTACCTTTAAGAGTGAAAGTTATGGTCTTGTCGGTAGAATGATACACATTTGTTGTCCATATCTCCTCCACAACCTCACAGTAGATTGTGGGTGATTCCAGCATAACATAACTGAGTTTGCATTCCTTCATAAAGTCCATCATTTTGTGAAAATCTCCAGATTGTGGAATCTCCTTGTTCACAAGAGCTACGAAGTTATTCTTTTCATAGATGAACCCAGACCGGGACATGATTTTGACTACTGGTGCCATTGTTAGAGTATGGAAATTTGTAGAGAGAGTGTTTGCTTTGGAGAAGAAAGAAGTTAGAGCAATTGATTTGAGAATATTAACAGAATAGAATAAAAATGAATTCTGCTTTTATATTATCTCATAAATAAACTGTCAAAAATAAGAAAGTGAAATAAAGTAACCAATAAAGATAGCCCAAAATAGCAGTTTAAAAATAAATAAACTGTCAAAATTCTGTCAATTATCCGTCGTGTTATACTTACAAACTATAAGTATACTTGATGGATAATGTTCAGAGTTTTAACGGCTAAGATTAGGACAATTCGACGGATAAGAATAAAACAATTATCCGACGGGTTATAAAATAATCCAAAAAATTAATTGATTTTTATTAATAAATATTATTCTGACGGATGATCAAACTCGATGGATAATGATCATCCGCCGGGATGTAAATTTTGACTTAACCAAAATTTCATCCAAAACCGAAAAATCAATTAAGTTTCTGGCTGCATCATAACTTGCAAAAATATCTGAAATGATTCAAGAATAATTAAGCATACCTAACTCACTTACCAACCTTGAAAAGGTGGATTCATCAAGTGGCTTGGTAAAGATATCTGCAAGCTGCTTTTCACTTGGAACAAAATGAAGTTCCACAGTACCATTCATCACATGTTCCCTAATGAAGTGGTACTTGATGTCTATGTGCTTTGTTCTTGAATGTTGTAATGGATTTTCAGTGATGACAATTGCACTTGTGTTATCACAGAAAATGGGAATTCTGTCCATTTGTAGACCATAGTCCAACAATTGTTTTTCATCCAGAAATCTATGCACAGTAACTACCAGCAACAATATATTCAACTTCAGTTGTAGAAGTAGAAACTGAATTTTGCTTTTTACTGAACCAGGACACAAGCTTGTTCCCTAGAAATTGACAGGTTCCTGTTGTACTTTTCTGTCTATTTTACAACCTGCATAATCTGCATCTAAATAACCAGTTAGATCAAAACCAGAATCTCTAGGGTACCAAATGCCAAGTTTTGGTGTTCCCTTGAGATATCTGAAAATTCTCTTTATAGCTACTAAGTGAGATTCTCTAGGATCAGCCTAATATCTAGCACAAAGACAAGTAGCAAACATTATATCTGGCCTACTAGCTGTTAAGTGCAGAAGTGAGCCAACCATGCCCCTATAGCTTGAAATATCCACAGACTTTTCAGTAGTGTTTAATTCAAGTTTAGTTGCAGTGGCCATGGGAGTTTTTGCATATGTGCAATCCATTAGATCAAACTTCTTAAAAATATCATAAATATATTTAGTTTGACTAATGAATATTCCATCACTAACTTGCTTAACTTGTAAACCAAGAAAGTAGGTTAGTTCTCCCATCATGCTCATTTCATACTTACTTTGCATCAATTTGGAAAACTTTTTGCAAAGTTTTTCATCTGTAGAGCCAAATGTAATATCATCTACAGAAATTTGAACAATTATACTAGAGCCATTAACATTTCTAAAGAATAAAGTTTTATCAACAGTACCTCTTGTGAAGTGATTTTCCAAAAGAAACATTGATAAAGTATCATATCGGGCTCTAGGTGCTTGCTTCAGTCCATAAAGTGCTTTCAAAATATAATAGACATATTCTGGAAAATTTGGATCTTCAAAACCAGGAGGTTGATTGACATAGACTTCCTCCTCCAAATCTCCATTCAGAAAGGCACTTTTGACATCCATTTGATAGACTTTAAAAGTGGCATGGTCTGCATAGGCTAAGAAAATTTTGATGGCTTCAAGTCTTGCAACAGGAGCAAAAGTTTCATCAAAATCTATTCCTTATTATTAACAGTAGCCCTTAGCAACCAATCTAGCTTTATTCCTGACCACTATGCCATTTTCATCCATCTTGTTTCTGAATACGCACTTGGTGTCAATTGGATTTTTTCCTTTAGGTTTGGGTACCAGCTTCTATACCTTGTTCCTTACAAATTGGTTTAGCTCCTCCTGCATAGCTAAAATCTAATCAGGATCCAACAAAGCTTCTTCCACCTTCTTCGGTTCTTCCTTAGAAAGGAAGCTGCTATATAGACATTCTTCTTGAGTTGCTTTCCTTGTTTGAACTCTAGAAGATGCATCACCAATGATGAGCTCAAAAGGGTGATCTTTAGTCCATTTTCTTTGTTGAGGTAGATTAGCTCTAGATGAAGAGGCCTCATTGTTGTCTTGATGTGTGACTGAGTTTTGATTATGAGAAACTCCCCCTGAGTTTGTGAATCTTTGATTTGAGAAAGGGGTACTTTCTGTAGGTGATCTGTTCAGACTCTCAGCTTCTCTCCTTGTTCCGATGAATGATGCACTTTGTATCTAAACGGATGAAGCTGATTGTCTCCCGATGGATAAGGCAGATTGTCTCTCGATGGATAAAGCATTTTGTAGCTCGACAGATGTTGAATTATGTTCTTCATTAGTTGTAGATTTTTCTACATTATCCTTAGTCACTGTTTCTTGATCACTTTCATCATCACTGTCATCACTAACCATCTCCACATTATCAAACTTGAGGCTTTCATGGAAATCTCCATCTTGCAGTTCTTCAATCTTTTTATCATCAAACACAACATGTACTAATTCCATAACAATGTTATTTCTTAGATTGTAGACTCTATATGCTTTTCCCACAGCATATCCAACAAAAATTCCTTCATCCGCTTTAGCATCAAACTTTCCATGTTGATCAGTTTGATTCCTTAAGATGTAACATTTGCAGCCAAAGACATGAAGAAAGTTTAGAGGTGGCTTCCTATTCTTGAACAATTGGTAGGGTGTCATGCACTTTGCTTGATTAACCAAAGAGATATTCTGAGTGTAGCAGGCAGTATTCATAGCTTCAGCCCAAAAATATGTTGGCAACTTTGATTCTTCAAGCATTGTCCTTGCGGCTTCAATAAGAGATTTGTTCTTTCTTTCCACTACTCCATTTTATTGTGGAGTTCTTGATGCAGAAAACTCATGCATAATCCCATTCTCTTCAAAAAATGATCTCATCATAGAATTCTTGAATTCAGTTCCATTATCACTCCTGATTCTTCTTACTTTCAAGCGAGGATGATTGTTGACTTGCCTTATGTGATTGATGATGATTTCACTAGCTTTATCTTTTGACTTTAGGCAATATATCCAAGAGAACTTTGAGAAATCATCCACAATTACTAGGAAAATTCTTTTTCTTGAGATGGACAACACATTGACTGGTCCAAACAAATCCATGTGTAACAATTGCAAAGGTTCTTCAATTATTGAATCAAGCTTCTTTCTGAATGATGCTTTTATCTCCTTCTTTTTCTGGCAAGCATCACACAATCCATCCTTAGTAAATTCCACTTGAGGAGTACCTCTGATCAGTTCTTTCTTGACAAGTTCATTCATGGTCTTGAAGTTTAGATGGGACATCTTCTTGTGCCAAATCCAACTTTCATCTTTACTTGCTTTACTGAGAAGATAAGTTACTGATTCTGCATTTGATGAGTTGAAATCAGCTAAGTACATATTTCCTATTCTCACTCTAGTGAGTACCACTTTGTTGCTCTTTTTGTTTGTCACAACACAGGCTTCTGAATTGAAAGTAACTGAGTAGCCCTTATCATAAAGCTGGCTGATACTCAACAAATTATGCTTGAGACCATCCACTAGGGCAACTTCTTCAATAATGACATTATCTTTTGAAATCAAGCCATATCCCACAATATAACCTTTGCTGTTATCTCCAAAAGTAATACTTGGGCCAACTCTTTCCTTGAACTCAGTGAGCAGGGTAGAATCTCCAGTTATGTGCCTTGAGCAACCACTATCCAGATACCAAAGATTCTTTCTGTTTCCCTGCACACATCAAAATCAAATCAAGTTGATTTTGGTACCCAAGTTTCCTTGGGTCCTGCCTTATTAGCTTTCTTCTTTGGTTTCTTAGGTTTGATCTCATTTGACTTGGGAATTTCTGATTCATCCTTAGTCATCTGAGTTGGACCTTTGAAACCAGTCATTAAACCAGAATTATCATGCACATTTTGATTAACAATACAAAGCATGCTATTTGCATACATGTTATCCCAGTAAAGCATGCTAAATGGCATTTTAGGCATACTAAATGCAGCATAATAAGGATTAGCTGCGAATGGCATATTAGCAAATTGTGCTTTCATATTCTGAGTAGACATAGAATTCATAGGCATGGTAGGCATGGCAGTCATGTTGGAAAAAGAAGAGGGTGCAGACATGGAAGTAGGTATAGCAAGTTTGTAATTAACAGACAAGTGATTAACACTACCATACTTAACACATATTTTTCTTGGTGCATATTTATCAGGTGTGTAGTTCTTATGTTTGTTAATTCCTACTTTCCCATTTCTATTGTTTTTTTTTTAGCTTCTCTTTTAACCTCAATCTTTTCTAATCTGTTATTCAATTGCTTGATAGACAGATGACCAACATTAACTTTCTTTTCCTTCCTGACTTGATTGATTCTCCTGGAATAAAGTTCTTAGAAACTGATCCATATTTCTCATTCAACTTAGCTAGCTTAGCTTTGCTAACTGGTTTACTCATAGCCGACGGATGTGGCTCCTTGACAGTCGACGGATAATCCTTTTGATTATCCAACGAATGATTTTCATCATTCGTCGAGTCCACATCTGTAAACAATCCTTCAACTAAATTGGACTCAAGCTTCTCTTCTTCCAGGCTGCATCACAAAAGGACTCAATACCTTGAACTTTAGTGATTTGAGCATGGACATCTCTACATAATTTCCATGCCTTAATCACTTCATGTTCTCGTTCAAGCTGCTTCTTTAAAATCTCTTCTTTCTTCAAGGACTCAGTTAATTCATCCTTAGCAATCTTACACTCAATTCTCAATTTCTCAAATTCAATAAACTAAGACTCTAGCACATTATTCCTCTCATTTAAGAACAAATTGTTTTCTTCAATTTTAGCATTTTCCTTAGTGAGGGAGTTAACACGCAGGTGATATAATTCTGTGGACATGTCATATATTGTATCATTACACTAATCTTTAGATAAATGTGCTAGGTTAGTGGTGATTACCTGATTTCTTGAAGAACTTGTTTATGTTTCATCATATTTGGCCATTAGGGCTAGATTGACATAGCTTGTTTCTTCATCTTCATCCAATCCATCTGCAGCCCAGTCATTCTCCTGTGTGATAAAAGCCCTTTCCTTTTGTTTGAGCAACTCAATGTATTTTTGTTTATAATCAACAGTCTCAAACTTCTTTTTGCTGGAATCAGACTTTCTACATTCACTAGCAAAATGACCCGACAAGCCACATTTGAAACACTTGAATTTTGACTTATCAATCATGTTTCTGTTTGGATTAGCTGCTCCAAAATTCTTTTTGAATTTGAGCTTGGAAAATCTTCTGGATAAGAATGCTAGATGTTCATCAATACCATCCATGTCATCTTGGCTCAATTGATCTTCATTTTCAGCTACCAGCCCTTTACCCTTGCTTTCACAGACCTTTGATGTAGACTCAACAGCTTCTACCTTCATCTCTTTCTCCTTCTCTAACTCAGCAACCAGTGCTATGGACCCTCCTTTCTTCCTTCCTTTCTCCATCCTTTCATCTTGCTCTATTTCAAGCTCTTAGGTTTTTAGGATGCCATACAGTCTCTCCAATGTGAACTCCTTGTAATCCTGTGAATTTCTCAATGAGACTATCATTGGCTTCCACTCCTTTGGAAGAGATCTAAGGAACTTGAGGTTAGAGTCTTTTGTTTGATAGACTCTTCCATGCAACTTCAGAGCATTTAGTAGCTTTTAAAATCTACTAAAAATATCAGTGAGAGACTCACTTTCTTCATAGTGAAAATGCTCATATTGCTGAATCAGTAGCTGCATCTTGTTCTCCCTTACTTGCTCAGTACCATCACAAATAATCTGGATTGTGTCCCAAACCTCTTTGGCTGTTTTACAGTTAATGATGTTATCAAACATATCACCATCAACTCCATTGAACAATATATTCATGGCCTTCTTATCCTTCCTGACTTGCTCAATATCAGGGTTTGACCATTCATGCCTAGGTTTTGGAACAGATGGCTCATTTCCAGTTGCAGCTCTCATTGGTACATGAGGACCTCTCTCTATGCAGTCCACATAGGCCTCATCTTGGGAAAGAAGATGTAGCTGCATCTTGACCTTCCAGTGGTAATAGTTGTCTTTGTCCAGAAATGGAATCTTTACTCAAACATCCTTTGTGTTCATCTTGTTGTTTGTTGTGATCTTTATACTCTTTGTTCTTCAAGAGCTTGCTCTGATACCAATTGTTATTCCCTAACAATACAACAAGAATTACAAAAGAGGGGTCGAATGTAATTCTGGCTACTTTTTAAATTTAAAGAATGTTCTAACCTGATAAATATAACAGTGTTTGATTAGCAATGGTGCGGAATAAAAGAGTGATAGAAATCAAAACACTAAGTAATAAAAACACAAGCTTTTAAAACTTTCTGGTGATTTGAAAGTATCCACCAGATATATATATATATATATATATATCAAATTGATAACTCTGTGAAGCTTGGAATAGCTCACAGCTGTTTACAAGTTTGAACAACTAAACTACAGAGAAATGCTTACGGAATACAGCTTGATATGTTTCTCTGAAAATAAGTTTGCTTAGTTAACTGTTCTACTTGCTACACTTGGTTTATATATCACCAAGTTTACATGAAAATAAGACAAGATAATAAAACAAAACATATCTAGTCTAACTCCATGCTGCTTCACTACTTTATTCCAACATATTTGAATATCTTCACAATTGCATGGAAATGGTAATGCTTCTTTGTTATCAAATTCCTGCTTAACAGGCTGTCATATTCCTTTTGCAAACACCCAACTCATGTGACTGTGTTGTCACTGTCAACAACTATTTGAATTTGATCATCCGTCAGGACTATGCTTGTCATCCATCCGGAGCTTAGTTGATCATCCGTCGGGAGTCTTGTAAATCATCCGTCGGGAGTCTATCTGCCACTTGACTCTATTTCACTTATAAGACATCTCATATTTACAATTAATCAACCTATTCTGCATATCAATCTAGTAGTCAACATGACTTACAAAACCCTAAGCAATCTACTTGACTAATACATGTTGTCTGCAGAAATGTGCTATAGTTCTTATTTGTTACATAAGCTACTCACTCGATGGATGTCAATTTGTCATCCGTCGGGACTATAAAGTTCATCCGTCGAGACTATATTAGATCATCCGTCGAGTGCTATAAAATTCACTAAGTTAAATCTACTAAGGTATTTTGTTTGACTTATCATCAAGTTCACAACATATTCCTAACAATCCTTTGTATCCATTAATCTCTTTTACTTTTTCCACTCGGCTCCACTCGCGATTCTTAAGAATTTCTACTTGCGCGATCTTGGCTCCAACATTTTTATAAAATTGAAAAATCCATATTTTCACTTGAAATTTTAATGGAAACTAATATAATCCAATATTACTCTCTGTAAAAAATTTATAATTTTTGAATACTTTTAAGTCGACCATTTATACTTCCAAAGGTCGTAATTCGTTGCAGTTTTTATCGCATAAATCATTTTCACTAAAACGGACCTAACTTTTGAACTATAAATCAAAATCAAGCGATTCAAGCGCTAAATGATCCTGACAACAAGATCTATCATTTGCATGTCTTAATTTTCAAGAAATCACATTTTATACTTCTATACTTCTGCAGAAAACTTAAAGTTATTATTGAACCATTTTATCGATATTACGCTCACGATTCGAGTTACGTTTTCGCTCTAAACTACTAATCACCAACCAACAATTATCATACCATCATATTAATATTTAATCCTCTCAATAACATCAAGTTCTTGAGGCCATAACATCAACCTTAGCATCTAACTAACTAACTTTTAAGAAATCAACATAACAACCATCAAAACTATGTTTATAACCAAGATCCATACTTTTCTTGAAACTTAAACCTTAAACAAAGTTTGGGTAAAGATTTATACCTTTCTTGGTAGTTTGGTAGGTTTTCTTATTGAGTGATGATTCTTGGTGAACCTTGGGTCTGCTTAAGAATTCTAGATCTTTCCATGAAAATCAAGAAATCAAGAAAACTCACTATTTGACACTATTCATTATCACTTTCATGAATTTATTTAACCATCTAAACCTTAAGGAAATTCAATAAAAGATTTATTTTACCTTACTTTGATATTTAGGAATCTTGGGAATTAATTGTAGCATTTATCCATGGCCAGACGTTGAGGTTTGAGTTTTGGTTCTTCCTTTTCTTTGAAAAAATCGAATGGCTTCATGGGATAGAGAAGAGAGAAATTTTTTGCTTGTTGCTTGCTTGCTTCTTGAATAAGTGTTCGCTTGTTTGTGTATATACTCTAGATATGCATATCTTGATCATATCTTACTAGCATGACCAATTGTCAAAGTAAAATTACTGGCCAAGTACTACAACTACATGCTTTGTTACTATTCATCTTAGCTAGGTTATTATGCTCCTTGGTTGATCACTATTTGATTACTAATTCTTGGTTAAATTCTTACTAATTAGTTTGCATGGCTTGCATGGGAAGTTGCATGGGCTTGATACGTTTATTTATTCGCTTACATATTCATTTGGTCTCTTATTCATTTTCGTGATAAATCTTCGTAAGCGATTCGCGGATATATCATTTTCTTATAAGTCCTTTATGCTTTGAAACCTTGTACTCGGGTTTTAATTTGTAGAATTCTAGATTCGTGATTTTAATGTGATTCTCGTATTCCTTAATTGTTCGTAAGATAATGCCGTTTTACAAAGTTCATTTTCTTTGAAAACTAATGGCTTTTACATATACTCATTTGGTACGTGTAATCATAATATCGACTCAGAAACTAAATTTTCCATGCATAACATAGTGTGGGATAAAAAGATTTTCCTCGATCGTCAGGGTTACTATTCATCGAATGTTTTACAAAGTCCTAAAAATTTGGGTTATTATAGTCTTCCCCTCTAAAAAGGATTCCGTCCTGGAATCAAATAGAAAACATGTGGGGATATCTTTCATTCATCGCGTCCTCTAGTTCCCAAGTTGACTCTTTGACATTCTGGTTTCTCCACAAGATTTTGACCAACTTGACAGTCTTGTTCCTCAGCAACTGTTCATTCTAGTCCATTACTCTCACCGGTTGTTCAGTGTTGGTCAGGTCCGGTTGCAAGTCTACCGGTTCATATTATGCACTTGTTTCAAGTTAGGAGGCAAGATGAGCTCGTAAGCTAGAGGTTTCATCTTCCTCGGGATCTCAAAGGGTCCAATGAATCTAGGACATAGTTTCCCTTTCCTTCCGAATTTCAATACTCCTTTCCACAGAGATACTTTCAACTGTACTGAATCTCTCACTTCATACTCTCTATCTTTCCTGGTCTGGTCGATGAACTTCTTCTATCTGTCTTGAGCCGTTACCATCCTTTTCCTTATGAGTCTTACCATTTCTCGGGTCTGCTGGACCAACTCGGGCCTTAGAATCTTATGTTCTCCAACTTCATCCTAACATAAAGGAAAGCGGCATCTTCTTCCGTAAAGAGCTTCGTACGGGGCATCCCTATGCTAGCGTGATAGCTATTGTTGTAGGAAAACTCAAACAGCGGTAAGTGATCACTCCAACTTCTTTTAAAGTCAATGGCACAGACCCTTAGCATATCCTCTATGGTCTGGATGGTTCTTTCACTTTTCCAGTCCGTTTGGGGTGGTAAGTTGTACTCATGTTCAGTATGGTGCCTATGCATTCTTGAATACTTCTCCAAAATTAGGAGTTAAACCTTGGATCTCTATCTGACTCTATACAATGGGAACTTTATTCCTTACTACGAACTCTTTCAGGTAAATATCCACTAGCTTATCTACGGTGTACCTTTCGTTAATTGATAGGAAGTGCGCGGACTTGGTCAGTCTATCTATGATGAGCCATATAGAATCGTGATTGGTTTTAGTCCTTGGTAGGTCTATCATAAAATCCATGGCTATATACTTCCATTTCCATTCCGGATTTTCCAGGGGTCGTAATAGTCCACTCGGTCGCTAATGTTCATCCTTTACCCTCTGACAAGTCAAGCACTTGCTGACCCACTCTGCTATATCTCTCTTCATGTTAGGCCACCAATAATATTCCTTCAGTTCACTGTACATCTTCATACTTTCGGGGTGGATGGAATACCTGGAGCTGTGACCTTCGTGCAATAGCTCGTCTTTCAGCTCTTGCACATTCGGAACCCAAATTTGGGATGAATACCTCATGATCCCTCTCTCATCCTTCTTGCATCCGACCTTTTCACCGGTTATTGTCTCTTTTTCTTCATTCATTTTCTTATCCTGACACATTCATATTTTCTCTGCTAGTTCCGGTACTAACCTGATTTCAAATAGTCCTTCAGATCCCTTACCGGTTATCCTTACTTCGATCTTCATATTTTCAAATTCCTTAACCAACTCCTCAGATGTCATTATCATTTTAAGTCACTCTTTCCTACTGAGGGCGTCAGCCACCATATTGACTTTACCCGGGTGGTACATGATTTCACAATCATAGTCCTTAATCAGCTCTAGCCATCTCCTATGTCTCATCTTCAATTCCTTCTAGGTGAAAATATACTTGAGGATTTAATGGTATGTGTAAATCTCGTATTTTTCCCCCATACAGGTAGTACCTCCATATTTTTAGGGATAACAATATGGCCGCTAACTCTAGATCATGGGTAGGGTACCTTATCTCATATTCCTTCAACTGTCGTGAGGCATATGCAATCACTTTTCCGTGTTGCATGAGCACACATCCCAACCCCTTGAGCGAGGCATCATTGTATATCACAAACTCTCCCTTTCCTTCGACAAGAGCAAGTACCGGTGCCAACACTAGTCTCTTTTTCAACTCCTGAAAGCTCTCTTCACATTTCTCCATCCGCACAAACATCTCTGTTTTTCGGGTAAGCCTAGTCAATGGGTCGGCTATCTTGGTAAAGTCTTGCAGAAATCTCCAGTAATATCCTGCTACGCCCACAAAACTCCTAACCTCAGTTGGGGTAGTCGGTCCTTCCCAATTGGATACCGCCTTTATCTTGGCGGGGTCGACTAGAACTCCTTCGCTACTCACGACATATCCTAAAAACTGAACTTCCTTTAACCAAAACTCATATTTTGAGAACTTGGCATACAACTTCTCATTCCTCAAGATCTCTAAGACTATTCTTAAATGTTTCGCGTGTTCTTTCTCTGTCTTTGAGTAGATTAGAATATCATCTATGAAGACTATGACACATATGTCTAGGTACTTCTTGAACACTCTGTTTATCAAATCTATAAAGTTTGCGAGAGCATTGGTTAACCTAAATGACATGACTAAGAACTCATAATGTCCATACCTAGTGCGAAAGACAGTCATTGGTATATCTTCAGTCTTGATTTTCAACTGGTGATATCATGTCCTCAAGTCTATTTTGGAAAAGTGCATGACACTTTTAAGTTGGTCGAATAGATCATCAATCTTAGAAAGAGGGTACCTATTCTTGATGGTCAGTTTGTTCAACTCTCGATAGTTTATGTATAGCCTCATGCTACCATCCTTCTTCTTTACAAACAGCATTGTTGCACCCCATGGAGACACACTTGGTCTTATCATCCGTTGTGTAATAATTCTTGTAGTTGAGAAGCTAGTTCCTTCATCTCGACTTGGGCTAGCCTATATGGGGTCTTGGATACTGGTGTCGTTCCTGTTTCTAATTCTATAGTAAATTCTATCTCTCTATCGGGTGGCAACCCTGGTAAGTCCTTCGGAAACACATCCTCGAATTCATTCACTACGGGTATGTCATGTATGTCAGGGACTTCCTTATTAGTGTCTATCACATAGGAAAAATAAGCTTCATTAGCTTTCTTTAAAAACCTCTTGGTGTTGGCCGTGGTTAGAAATTTATGGGTCTGTCGTTGACCTTTAAACACTATCTCTTTTCCATCTTGCACTCTTATTTTTACTTTCTTTTTCTTACAATCTATTTGCGCTCTGTTACTGGATAACCAGTCCATTCCTAGGATCACATCGAATAATCCTAACGCAAATGGGATTCAGCCAACCTCAAATAATTTCCCTCCTAGTTTTAACTCGCATCTAGGATGTACCTGATTAACTAGAATGATCTCTCGGTTCGCTATTTCTACTTGTAATACCTCACGTAAAGCTACAACATTAAGATTTTTTTTAGCAAAATTTTGAGATATAAATGACTTAATCGCTCCGGAATCAAATAAGACATTCGCACCTTTGGAATTTAAGAGAAGGGTACCTGCTATCAAATCAGTGTTCCGGACAGTGTCCTAGATGGTCATGTCGAAAGTCCTAGAAATTGGGGGCTGGTTGGAAGCAGCTTTGCTCATCCCTGAGGCTGGAGGCCTTATTACGGGGCAATCCTTCCTTATGTGCCCTATATTTCATTACTGGAAACATGTCATTTCTGGTTACGGGCAACTTGGGGCAAGGTGTCTCTTCCCGCATGTTCAAAAATATGGTATAGGGGCGCGGGGTTGGCTGTGAAATGTCGCTCTAGATTATCCACCGCCTTGGACAACACTCTCACTTGGGGCCTTTTTAAACCCGGGGCCTCTCGTAGGGGTGGGACCCCACTCCCCTGATAAACCTTCTCGGAAGGCTCCTATTTTCGGTTTCTCCTCCTCCTTTCCTTCCTATCTTCCTTTTCCTACTTTCCTTCTCTTTTAAACTCTGCTCACCGCCTACTTCAACAATTTGGGCCTTCTGCATTATGGTGGCATAATCTGTCAGCTCTAACATTGCCACTCGATCTGAATCCATAATTTCAAACCAAGCTGAAACCTTTGCGCCTTCTTCTCTTCTGTATTCACGAATTTTGCTACAAACCGTGATAACTTAGTAAACTTGGCCTCGTACTCCACCAGTGTCATTCTATCATGTTTCAACTCTATAAACTTAATCTTTATCTGAGTCTCCATAAACCTAGGGAAGTACTTCCCTAAGAACAACCACGTGAATCTATCCCCTGGGATCACAATATTAGTCTCGAGGTTACACTTGGACTCCCACCAATAGTTAGCTTCCCCCTTCAATATGTAGGAGGCGAAGATGGTCTTGTGTTGCTCTTTGACACCTAGTATCTCGAAAGACTTTTATATCTCCTTAAGTCAGGCCCGTGCCTCCACGGGGTCGGCAGATCCTAGAAACTCTGGGGGTTTGAGGGACTTGAATGCCCTTAAGGCTGTAGCAGCAGTTTGCTGAACAACATGTGGCGGTGGTGGAAGGGATTGTTGGTTCAGATTTTCCCGTAAGAGGTTCATAAATTAATTCATGGGATTTCCCCCTTAGTGGGTATCCTCAGCCTCTTCTTCCATATAATTTTCTTCATCGAATTCATTAAAGTCTAAGTCCCCTTCATTTTCCTCATTCACAACATGGTGAGGTTCGTCCTGCCTTCGATTAACAGATTCTGCGGGGTGACGCCTTGTTCCTCTTTTACGTGGAGGCATCATTCTAATAATGAAAATGGTGTTAATACAGTTGCACATTTTTATATTTTGATTAATTCATTTGTACGTACGCATGCATATACATATTTGGCATGCTTTCATCAAGGGGGTAATAATAAAGTAAAATAATTTCTTAACAACTGCTAGATAATATATAACAAAGTCTCCCAGACTATTTCTTGGGGAGAAATACATATGTCCTGAATATAAATTTCCAAATACATAATTCTTGAATATTGAATACCAAATACATAAACCGGGCACCCTGGAGGGCTAGAAATGCTATCTACTATCAGTTATCCCAACAAAATTGGTGAGAAGTCAACTAGCCCTTACAAGGTCCAAATACAACTAATGCTCCCCTCAATCTGTGTCACTGCGCGTGAGGTCTCGGACCCTCCTTATCATTCCAGCCAACATCAACTCAGCATCGACTACGGGAATGTATCCTCCTATCTCAGTCATCCTCATCTGTACCCGAGTGCGGAGCTCAATCCCGTCAATCTCTCGGTGAGCTTTTTCCGGGAAAGTAGCCCTAAAGTCCCCGGGGTACCCAAGTCTAGTAGCTCTCTCAGCGGATAATGCCTAACGTAGCTCAATAATACGGTCAGACTTCACAATGATCTCAGTGTTCAGCTAAGCCATAATCCAGTCATGAACTGCTATATGGATGGTCGTTGGGGTTGGCAAGGGTGAGTCCGGGTCACTCGAGGATATGTCATGGATCTCGTAAGCCTGTGCCTCCATCTTGTCATCCCCGTCCTCATCAGTGGAGGGTAAGGGGCTCAGTATCTCTGGGTGAGGGGTAGGAGGGCGAACAGTCGAGAGAGGGTACATCTCTATGTTTGTCCGGTCGACACCATCGTCATGAGGCTCCTCGAGATCATCTGCTATAGGGGTAGGGAAGTTAGTCTCATCCTCTGGGGATCCTCGGTAGGGTCATCCTCTGAGTCATCAATAGGTGGGTCCTCTGGCTCGGGAGTAGGGTCGTGCTTAAATGGAATAACATCCTCAACTGGGTCAACCTCCCCCATAGGCTTGACCGGTACTAGACACAATAGGCAAGGTGTTACTAGCTTAGAGTCGGGATTCATTAGAGGTTAAAACTGTCAAGACTACACCATGCAGTCTGACGACGAACTCGATTTGAGTTCTAATTGATTATTATTATCCTTATGTCTACGTATTTTATCTCCTATCATTTCCAAGATTTGTTAACCTAAGAAACTAATACCATTTATGTGACGCCCCAAATCCGGGGTCAGGGATTTTGGAGGCCACGCCATCTCGAATCCTGTTTAAACACTTATCTTTGCACAATATTATATATATACTCACACATCTACAACCCCACACTTATCAACACACATACACACACTTATAGGTTATTGTCTTGAAAACGAACAATGCAGTACTAGAGTTATTAAATCCGCAAGGTGATAGTTATTACAGACCAAAAGTAATTAAATCTTACCATGGGTGTAACCTTTATTTAAGGTTGGACCGGTTACCAAATAAATGTTTCTTCATTACTACCTTACATAAGTTATACTTATATATAAGTCGGACTAAAAATAACAGAAACCCAATCCAGCTTATACGATCTACCTACGGCACTACATCAAATAATCTACGGAAAAGATGGCCATTTCCTACTCGCTTCTGGGATGTGAGCTTTCTGACTAGCATCTTGGTTCATTGTTGTGTTGTGTCATTTCAAGAAAAAAATGTGAGCTATAATTCCCATCATAATAATTTAAAGTATGAAAAGACTGTATAAGAAATTTATATTAGGTTTCGTAAATGGATATATGTTTATTTAAAGTAATTTTCCTTGGTGATACACACCTCTTTTTAAAATAATTCTTTGATTGACTTATTAGTCTGTAAATACCTTATTAGTCTGCAAATACCTTAATGATAAACCCATCACCTTGATGATACACACCTCTTTTCAAAATATTTCCTTGGTTATACGGTATCGCATCTCAGTTCCAATTGAAAGAGTGGGACATTCACCGAAGCCCCCGAAATACGATGATCAGCCGTATAACGATAAATATTTATTATTATCTACATGTAGAAGGACGACTCCCATACATCCAGTTGTCACCCTTGCCACATTCGGGAATATTATGTGTGGCCCATACATCCAAGATTTCCACATACTTCACATGTTTACATGTGGCACACCAGGAGTCGCTTTAGTATACACGGTACTAGAGTCTACCCCTCCTTGTCCTTTAAATAATCTTATTATAAATCTGGAACTCGAATTATATCGAAGTTCATTAAGCGTTTTGCTTGTTGATAGACACAACTCGTCTCGTATATGTATATATGTACTTCCGAGAATTTTCGGAAGAAGTATTAAGATAATGTGAGTTGACCGTTGTCAACAGATAAATAAATAAGGGGGAGTTTCTTTTTGATACTATAGTCAAAATATTTAAAAATACGTCGAGATAATCTTTTTCGACGATCCGAAAGTATTAGAATAATTTTCTGGAATTCAGAAAATATTTTATAATAAGTTTTATGATTTTTAAATTATGTGAAATCATTTAATAAGTATTTAATAATTAAATAGTAATTATTGAATAACTAAACCTCGAATAATTATATTTTTGAAAAGAATATTTGAAATAATATTCCTCAACTAATTTTATGTTTAGGAATTTAAAATGATTTATAATAATATTAAAGAATTGAATTCAAAATAAAATAATCGTTGGAGAATACTTCTCCTTTTTAAATGAATATCTAAAATAATATTCACTGTTCGACTAATTAAATATAGTTGAGGGAATACGATCTTTGAAAAATTATATTAAATTATATTCAATGATTTAAATTATATTAAATCATTTAATAAATATTTAATAATTAAACCTCGAATAATTCTATTTTGAAAGAATATTTGAAATAATATTCCTCTACTAATTTTATGTTAAAGACTTTAAAATGATTTATAATAATAAATAATTGAATTTAAAATAAAATAATCGTTGGAGAATACTTCTCCTATTTAAATGAATATCTGAAATAATATTCACTTTTCGAGTAATTAAATATAGTTGAGGGAATATGATCTTTGAAATCGTTTTAAATAAATTCGAGGTAATTTAATATTTCGCAAGACGACATCGAGTCCCTTGGAACAAAATAGCTACCGACTTTTAGTCGTCCAAAACATCTCTGGGATGATTCCCAGATTTATACTTTATATAAGCTGACCGACCCTCGGTCTTATAACTTATACATCACGCTATTCAATAGCGTAAATATAATCTACGATATATGCATCGTAAACTCAATCATTATCTATACGTAAAAAATCATATTTTACTACTATGACAAACATGACATTTCTACGAAAGATAGTAAAACAATCTTCACAACACAACAGTATATGGAGTCGGGTTCGTAAACTTGTCTGGGTGTTTCGAGGTGGAGGGTGCTTTAGAGATGTCAGTTCTCTATAGTTCAAACTGGAGATCTCGATATAAACCTCAAGTACAGAATGCAGACCAGTTAAAAATCTAAGATTATCAATCAACAAACAAATCAATCACTGATTTGAAAAGTCTACAAAAGCAGCTTGAAGAGCACAAGATCAAAGGCCAAGATTAACTGACAAAGGAAAGTCACAGACATGCACGATTTGCAAAGATATACTAATCCATAAATGGAAAGCTTTAGATAACTTAAATTAGGGTTTAGTATATGCTATTATATGCTATATAAAACCTGTGTTTACTGATCTGTAAAGTAAACACTAGTCCTTTACTTTTAAGAGTAACAAATAGATCTAGATTTTCTTGTAACTCTCTCAAGAAAGAAGCTGAGTTCTTTATCAATTAAGAACCCAGAAATTTGTAACAAGACATACTTGATTTTAATTTAAAATTATGTGAGTTTTGAAAATACTGTGTTTATGTGCATGTTTATTAAATCTGTTTAAACATTATATCTCTACAAGTAAAACTGATTTGTTTATCATATCCAAAATAATTTTAGAAAGCATAAAAATATCTAAAACACATTCACCCCATGTGTTGTATTCATTACCTAACAAGTGGTATCAGAGCAAAATCTGAAAGCAAATAGATTAAAGATCTTGGAAGAATGAATACACAAAAGCTTAGCAGTATCAAAATCCCTACCTTTGACAGATCTAACTACACATTATGGAAAAAGAAAATGATGTTGTTTATAAGGATGGCCAACCCATTATATGTTCAGATTCTCAAGAATGGCTCTTTCATCCCCATGGAAAGAATTGATGAAACTACATATAGAGACATGGTCATTCCAGCTCATTATACTCCTAAGGATCCCTCATAGTACACTGAACCTGAAAAGGAGAAAGTCTCTCTGGATAGTGGCTTGCAACTGATTTTACTAGAGTCACTTGACAATGTAATGTACAATAACATTATCAACTGTGAAGCAACCAAACAAATATGGGAGAAGATATAAATTCTATGTGAAGGAACATAGGAAGTTAGGTCAAACCAAAGAAGGATTTTGGTATCTCAGTATGAAGGTTTTATGGCTAAACCAAAGGAAGGAATTACTGAAGTTTTTGAGAGGTTCAATAAATTGATAAATGACTTGCAGCTACATGATACATATTATAAAGCCGAGGAGGTTAACCTAAAGTTCCTGCTAGCTCTTCCTGGCCATCTTGAACAGAAAAATATCAACCATAAGAGAAAGAAGAGATCTAAGCAGAATGACTTTGGAAGTTCTATATGGAATCTTGAAAACTTATGAACTTGAGATGAAAGAAAGTCATTGAAAGCACACCATGGACATCTGGTTGATGGTTCCAGTGCTTTAATTGTAAATGACAGAGAAGAAAGTGAAGATGAGCAAGATAATCAAGTTCCAGTCATTCAAGCTGTGGAACAAAAGAACAAAGGACCTCAGAAGCAAGTTGTGTTGGAGCTGGAGGAAGATGAATAATACACCTTGGATGAGCTAGATGAAATGGACCAATCCATGGCTTACTTGGCTAGGAAATTCTCCAACATAAGAGTCAAGAAGCCAAGGTTTTTCAAAGGCAAGGGATAATCTTCCAACAGCAACAATTGGAAACCAAAAGCTCAATATAATTAAGCTAGCAAAGGTGGCTACAAAACAGGATCTATGGAAAGATTAAAGATAAGGTGCTTCAACTGTGATGAGTTGGGTCACTTTTCTACTGAATGCATGAAGCCCAAAAAGGTGAAGAAAGATAAAGCTTACTTGGAACTAGAAGCAAAGTATGAAGCTCTCTTGAAGAAACAGTCTGGAAAATCCTATATTGCAGAAGGGAAGAGTTGGGATGACACGGATAATGATGACGAGGATGAAGAAGTTGGAAACTATGCACTAATGGTTTTTGAGCATGGAGAAGCATCCACTTCAAAATCAGAGGTACCAGCACCAACCACTATTGATTTAAATGCCAGTCAATATAAGGAGACTGTGGAAAAGATGAGTGTAGAGATATTTCATATACACACTAGCATGGTAGCAGCTACACACGAAAGCTAATGAGAAGCTTGAGAGTGAGAAGCAAAAACTTGATTTGCTGGAACAACTAGGAAATTACGACTGTATTATATCATATTAAAGTTGAAATATGTGTTTTATTATGTTATTAAGTATGTGTGGTTGTAAAATCCAAGTTGCTATGTGTTATATGTGTTCCGTGTAGTCCGGGTATTTATCAGGTATTTTATTTTGTATTAAAAGCTTTCGCATCAAAAGTTATACGATCTAAACTTTATTTTAATAGCTGATATTTCAATAAAATAATTGGCATTATTTTGACTAATATGGCTTGTATCATATCGTTATTTTGAACATCCGGTTATTTTAGAAATTTTCTCGTTTCGCGAAAAATGACTTTTTGAGCCCTTTGGGGGGTCCAAAACCCCACAAAAATTATATTTTTATTTTATAAAATTATGGGACTTTCAATTATTTCATTTCTTTATATTTTTGAATTATTCACAATTTTTGGGAAATTTTGGCATATATATTGTAGATATATAATATTAAAAAATTTAAAATTATTACTCAAAAATTACTAATGAAGGGCCAATTAATTTTATTAGATGTACAATTAGGGCCTTAATTTTAATTATGAGTATTATTTTCATTAATATAAATAACCTAATTTTTATTAATTAATTATAATTAAATCACTAAAAATTCTGAAAATCCTGAAAATTCTCTAAAATCGGGCCGGGTTTTCCAGAATCGTGTCGAAGAATCAAGCAATGATTTTGATCGATTTTGAACACCAAATCTGTTGATAAGAGTACTCAAATCGATGCTCTTGATCTGTTCTTTCAACTGCTTGCATCAATTTCATGTTTTAATCTGTTATTTTTCAATTTTGATTTCTAGGGTTTATGTTCGAATTAGGGGATTTTGATTCTGGGGTTATCTGATGAAATTGATCGTTTTAATAGCTTCATATAGTTGTTTACAATCAATTTATGTAATTTATATCATCAAACGATTACTAGATAGTTGGATTGGAATTCTAGGGTTTATGTGATTTTTGTTTAATCGTTTTTTATTTTAAAAATACATGAGATATGTTTGGGTATAGGGGTTTAATTATGTGAGTTTCTCGATTTATTATGATATATGGAACATATGATTTCATGTACGAAGTAGTCAGATCGGATTTTGGTCGGACTTTGAGTCGGTTTTGATCAGAAAATTGTTCTGAGGGTTATTAGGATATTTTGTTAGTTGATTAATGTTTAGAACTGAGTTTGCAATCGATTCCATGTAAAATATGATACAAACGATACCGCTTTTGTGTACAAATCGACTTCGTCGGAATCTGCAAAAGCTTGTCGGAGTTTTTCGGGTATTGGCCGGAGAAGATCACCTGAGCATTATCAGTCCAAGTTGAAGGGTTGTATATGTTTCTTGGTTGCTGAAGAATGAAAATCCTCTAAAAATGTGATGAAAAGATGCCTGGATTAGTTGAATTAAGGTGGTCAGAAAACAGGTCGGTGACCGGAATCCTCACCGGATTCTGGGTTCATCCTGACCCGTTTTCTGTTCTTGCAGTGTGGCGCCCTCCAAACCCGGGTCAGAAGTTTGGGGTCCACACACATACCTTAATTATAACCTGCTTATAACAATAATAAAGATAATAATAATTATATGCAGTGACCCTACTTATCCACCACCACGGACCGCGACAGGTTAAAGTATGCACACAAGCCAACACACTAATATATTACAAACCGTTCAAATCCCAACTATTTCAACTCACACTGAGTATCAAACATTATTACAAACTTTTACAAACATAAATTATCCCAAAAGAAGTCTACTAGTTCAGCTTTCTCAACCTGTACCCCTAGCTCTCGCGCTGGACTGGGGATCCTCTTTACCAACTGGTTCCTTTTTAACTGGAAAAAATATAAACAACATCGCACAAATGAGCTAACTAGCTCAGCAAGTCACAATAACAAAACTGAGAATAATGATCATCAGGTGAATATATTTATGATATCAAGTGAACAATGGATTATGATTTAGAATTGGATAATATACTTTTAATTTGAAAACCAAGGTTAGGCTGCTGATCAGTCACGCACTAACCCCGAGCAAGGCACACAGCATTGCTCTAACTATTGGATCCAAGGCACATATTCGCCTAACTTGACCATTATATGGTCTGACCACGAATCTGGTCCACAATTTTATAAAAAAAACAATCCAATTCTAACATAATAACAGAATATGCAATAATAAACAATAACCAGAATCATTAACAACAATGACTGTTTAACAATGAAAGGGTTTCAATCTTTGTAAGGATCAATAAAGTAGTTTACAAGCTTGAATGCTGGGAACTGAAATAATTGGATAACAAAAGAATCAATATTTCAGGGTTTCAAAGATTTGAGCTCTCAAAGCATAGGATACAATGGTTGAATGTATAAGTAATTCAGTTCAGTGTTTGGGATTTTGTTTGCATGTATTTATGGAATAGTATCGTATACTTGAGGTTCAAGTTTGGGTTTATAATAATCAATGGCTTAGAAAGAATATGGTTCATAGCTCAAGAACAATAACTGAAATCAGGGTTTAGGTTTCTGTGCTTCAAAGCACTTGCAATGTCAACAAGACTATCAAGAATTTCAATATCTCGAGAAAGTTCAGAACACTTGCCTGGAATTAGCTTACTACTCTGTACTCGCTTCCAATCACAATCGTCTTACTCCTCAACTATCTGTTTCCCTTTTCTACGCCTTGCCTCTTCTGCTCACATATCATAAGCATCTATCAATCATCAACTCACAAGATTCTATTCAACGCACTCTTTTATCTACCCTTCGTTTTACCCAAATCTGATTAACGGATTGAAATCTACGCAATAACGAAGTATACACCGCCTATATAGACCGATAGTCAAACCACATGTCACATATAACACATAATACATCACGTAATCAAGGACATATCATTTATAAAGAAGTCTTAGGTCATAAATGTGCTTTCGGGTATTTAAAATAATTTTTAAAACATTTTTCGGAATTAAAACGGGTCATTGGATCAAATTTCAAGTTAATAAACAGGGTTCGGCTGACCAATTCTGGCTCCGAAACAATTTTAGAATAATTATCGAGCCTTGAAAATAATTTAGAATAATATTTTAAAGCTCTAAACTATTTTTCAAAATTTTTAAATCATTTTTAATAATTAAATCTAATTAAATAATTAATTAAAAATCAATTAATAATTAATTAAATCAATTAATCAATTAATTTTCGAATTAATTGACTAATTAATCAATTAAAAATTAACTGAAATTAATTAAATAATTAATTCAGATTTATTTGTGAATTAAAAATAATTTTCGGAATTAAAATAATAATTTTTAGAATTTTCAGAAATTAAAAACGAATTTTTATAATAAAAATAAATGGGAAATATGATTTTTAAACATTTTTAAAACAGGAATCCTATTTTTGCAAAGTCTGAAAACTACAGGGACCAAACTGCATCGTCCCCAAAACTTCAGGGACCAAACTGCAATTTTTACAGTCCAGTCGCCGGAAAACACAGGGGTGACCGGAGAACACGATTCCGGCCTCCTCACCTTGCCACAAGCTCCAGATCACTTCTACACAACACCAGGAACACAACCATGCAATCAAAACAACCTAACAATCCCTGATTTGGCCGGAATTTGGCCGTGAAATTTCCCAGTTTCCGGCGAACATCGGAAAACTTCAAAACACAACTCCCTTCTCTACAGACTTCGTTGGTTCATGAAACTTATACGACTGGATTGCTAATTTCACAGAGAACACAATCCACTATATCACAACATCAATCTATCACAGAATAAGAAACCCCCAAATTTCAATTAAGAACATTCATACGGGTTATAAACCCTAATTTTAAAATTCGAAAATCAAACTCAAATTTGAACATGTTATTGAACTCCAAATCAAACGTATGACATATGAAAATCATCAGGAAAACAAGCTCTACAACATACAATCATCAAATCATACAAACAATCATCCGAACAAAAATTCATATTTTTAATAAAATAAATTCGAAAATAATTAAATTTTTAGAAATTCAACCTTTGATTCTGCAGGTGTATGGATTACAGATTCTGATAGAGCTTCTCAAGACCTTCAAATCCAGTACTCGAGCTTTTCAAACAAAGATCACTAACACCTTCAAAAGTTGGTTTGATTCTCAGAAAGGTTTATGAATATATGATTTTTCTCTGTAAAATTATATATTTATCTGTCTGCAAATGATTTTGATACGAAATAAAATACGGTAAAAGGCTATTTATAATTACGGAAAATTAGTATCCCGTTGGATCATTCCGGATATAAAATGGTACGTTTATTTATAAAAACTGATCCAAACGGTATCGGTTTTCGGGATAGTTATCCCAATCAGTACAATTTGTACTGCGGTCTTGGTCTCAGCACCCAGTTACACGTACTACGAAGTGATAATTGGGATAGTTTAATAAAAAGCTCCCGTTTATCGAAAATACGGGTTTTATTAATTTACCGAAACGAATATTGTATCGAAAATGTTATGCCGGGACCCGCGCAGGACAAACCGTACGCCGGATCGAAAAAGTCGAAACATGGAAAATGCTCGGAATATTACAATTAGGTTAGGAAGGAGTTCTCGGTAGAGTTTTGGGTTTCAAAAACGTAACAACGGTTGACGTCGGTTGGTTCCCGTTTTTATAAAATAGATTTTAATTACCCGGAAAAAGATTTTAAAAATTTCATATGATTCTTATAAATCTATAAATCAACACAAAAATAATTAGGAAGATATAACAATTATCTATATTTTATTTGGGACATATAAAAATAAAATACTCAATTAATATTATTTTTGAATATTCAAGTACATATATCACTTAACAATTAACTCACAGAATAGATACTGAACACACATATTAATTATTTAATAGTAAAAATAATTACACGTTATATCCCGGATATTACATCCTTCCCCCCTTAAAAGGATTCTGTCCTCAGAATCTCCTAAGAAAACAAATGAGGGTACTTTTCTCTCATATCACTTTCTAACTCCCAGGTTGACTCTTCAACCTTTGGGTTTCTCCACAATACTCTTACTAACTTTATCACTTTATTTCTCAATATTTTCTCTCTTTCCTCTAAAATCTCTATTGGATTCTCTACATATGATAAGTCTGCCTGAAGCTCTATTGGCTCATATTCTATTACATGCCTGGAGTCTGGATTATATTTCTTGAGCATCGATACATGAAAAACATTGTGAATGTGCTCCATGTGAGGAGGTAATGCCAATTCGTAAGCGACTTTGCCAACGCTCTTTAGGATCTCAAAAGGTCCGACATATCTTGGGCTTAGCTTCCCTTTCTTTCCAAACCTCGTTAGTCCTTTCCACGGTGATACTTTCAATAATACCAAGCTCCCTTCTTCAAATTCCATGTCTTTCCTTGACTGGTCTGCATATTTCCTCTGACGATTTTGTGCGGCTATTAATCTTTTCTGGATAAGTTCAACAACTTCCTTTGTCTGCTGCACCAATTCAGGTCCGAGTATTTTACGTTCTCCTACTTCGTCCCAATATAATGGAGATCTACATTTGCGTCCATAAAGGGCTTCATAAGGTGGCATCCCAATGCTGGCGTGATAACTGTTGTTATAAGCAAATTCTACCAGGGGTAAATGCTCGTCCCAACTTCCTTTGAAATCAATAGCACAAACACGTAGCATGTCCTCGATTGTCTGGATTGTTCTTTCACTTTGGCCGTCCGTCTGCGGGTGATAGGCCGTACTCATCTTCAATTTTGTTCCCAAACATTCTTGAAAACTCTTCCAAAATCTTGAATTAAACCTTGGATCTCGATCAGATACGATAGACACTGGAACTCCATGACGAACTACAATTTCTTTTAGGTACATATGAACTAGCTTGTCGAGCGAAAATCTTTCATTTATAGGCAGAAAATGAGCTGACTTGGTAAGTCTATCCACTATAACCCAAATGGCATCATGATTAGCCCTTGTCTTTGGTAATCCAACTATGAAATCCATGGTAATATGTTCCCACTTCCATTCTGGAATCTCCAATGGCTGTAGCAATCCGCTTGGTCTCTGATGCTCCGCTTTAACTCTCTGACAGGTATAACATTTGCTAACCCATTCCGCAATTTCCCTCTTCATATTTGGCCACCAATAATTCTTCTTCAGATCTCTGTACATTTTGGTACTCCCTGGATGGATGGAATATCTTGAACTATGTGCCTCTTGTAAAATTTCATTCTTTAACTCCGTCACTGGTGGAATCCAAACTCTTGAAGAAAACCTAAGAATACCTTGATCATCTTGTTGCGTGCATAATTCCTCACCTACCAAACTATTTATATCTTGATCCATTACCTCTTTCTGGCATTTCTTTATTTTCTCCAGTAACTCCGGGTGGAAAATCATACTGTATACTTTTGCTTCTTCAGGCTTGCAAATTTTAACCTCCAATTCTAATTTCTGAAATTCTTTATATATTTCTTCAGGTACAGATAACACATTTAAACTTTCCTTCCGACTTAACGCATCTGCTACAACGTTCGCCTTACCGGGATGATAATTAATCGAGCAATCATAATCCTTGATCAACTCTAACCATCTCCTTTGCCTCATATTAAGTTCCTTCTGGGTAAATATATATTTCAAACTTTTGTGATCCGTGAAAATCTCACACTTTTCTCCATATAAATAATGTCTCCAAATTTTCAAAGCAAAAACTATAGCTGCTAGCTCCAAGTCATGAGTAGGGTATTTCTGTTCGGGTGGTTTTAATTGTCTTGACGCATAAGCAATCACCTTGTCGTGCTGCATAAGAACACATCCTAGTCCCTTATGAGAAGCATCGCTATAAATTACGAAATTCCCTTGATCGTCTGGAAGTGACAAAACAGGTGTCGTGATTAATCTCTGCTTCAATTCTTGAAAACTTCTTTCGCACTTGTCGTTCCATATAAACTTTTCATTCTTTCGTGTAAGCTTTGTTAATGATAAGGCAATCCTTGAGAAATTCTGAACAAATCGACGATAATATCCTGCTAATCCTAGGAAACTTCTTACCTCAGTGGGTGTTCTCGGTCTCTCCCAATTCGTAATTGCTTCGATCTTTGCCGGGTCCACTTTGATCCCTTCATTACTGACTATGTGTCCTAAGAACTGAACTTCCTGTAACCAAAACTCACACTTCGACAGTTTAGCATATAACTTCTTCTTCCTTAAAATCTCCAAAGCCGTTCTCACATGTTCCGCATGATCGTCTTTCGTCTTGGAATAGATTAAAATATCGTCTATAAACACAATAACAAACTTATCCAAATACTCTTTGAAAATTCTATTCATCAGTTCCATAAACGCTGCTGGGGCGTTGGTCAATCCAAAAGACATCACTAGAAATTCATAATGTCCATACCTTGTTCTGAAAGCTGTCTTTGGTATATCTTGTGGCTTGATCTTTAGTTGATGATATCCCGATCTTAAATCAATTTTGGAGAAATACTTGGCTCCCTTCAATTGGTCAAACAAATCATCGATTCTGGGTAACGGATACTTGTTCTTGATTGTCAGCTTATTGAGCTCCCTATAGTCAATGCACAGTCTCATGCTTCCATCTTTCTTCTTGACAAATAATACCGGGGCTCCCCACGGGGATACGCTAGGTCTAATTACTCCTTTCTCTAACAATTCTTGCAATTGCCTTGCTAGCTCCTTCATCTCAACAGGCGCCATTCTGTATGGGGCTTTGGACACCGGTTCTGTTCCAGGTTCTAAGTCGATCGCAAATTCAATTTCTCTATCTGGAGGAAGTCCTGGTAATTCGTCGGGAAATACGTCTGGAAATTCATTCACTACTGGAATATCTTCAAGTTTTGCTGGCTCCTGACTCCTGTCGATTACATATGCTACGAAATGCTCACATCCTTGCCGTAATAATTTCTTGGCTTGAATCATTGTTAAGAACTTCTTTATTTGTTTCTGACCTTTGAACGTTACTATTCTTTCATCTGGCGTTTTCACCATTACTTTCTTATTCCGACAATCTATCTGAGCATCATGCTTAGATAACCAATCCATCCCTAATATTACATCAAATTCTCCTAACTTAAATGGTATCAAATCTACACAAAACTTACTACCAGAAATCTCAACCTCACAATTTCCACAAACTTGGTTCACAGTTACACGTTCTTGATTTGCTAATTCCACAGTCATTATTTCATTTAAGCATTCCACTGGACAATTTAATTTACTAACAAAGTCTTGTGAAACAAATGATCGAGTTGCTCCCGAATCTATTAACACTTTGGCACATAAAGAATTCACATTAAGCGTACCTGCCACGACATCCGTATCCTGGATCGCATCTTTCACCGACATGTCAAAAACTCTAGCCCTTGGAGTCTCATTCACTGTTGGGGTAGATCCCATAATCCTCAATGCATTACTGACTGGGGCTGGTGTCTTGCAATCCCTGGCCATATGTCCTGGCTTTCCATATTTAAAGCATGTAAATCCAATGACTGGAACCTTCACTGCTGGATTCCGGATAGGCTGATCCTTATTTGCTGGCTGATTTCGGCACTCCCTTGAATAGTGCCCTTTCTGGTTGCATTTAAAACATACCACATTCAACTTGTTACAAACTCCTCCATGCTTCTTTCCACAAACTTGACAATCTGGAAAAGTTAATCTCAACTGATTCGGCTGATTTACATTAGCTGGACGATTGCCTTGTCCTCCGTCTCCTTCATTTTGTCTTCTGAAATTAAAATTTCTCCCTGGCTGAAACTTGCCCTTCTTAAAATTTGGAAACTTCCCTGTTTGTGACTGACCCTCACTTCCCTCAACTTTCCTTTTCTTGCTTTCCTTATCTTTCTGGAACATCTTTCTATCAGTATCAATATACGACGGTACATACCTTGACAATTCCTCAAACTTCCCCTCATAATCTATTACCGACATATTCCCTTGCTTTAGCTCTAAAAACTTCAACTCCATTTGATCCTGAACAAACTGAGGAAAATACTTTTCTAGAAACAATTCCTTGAACCTTTCCCAAGTAATAACATCCGTACCTTCCAATGTCTTCACCATCTCCCACCAATAGGTGGCTTCATTCTTCAGATAGTAACTTGCAAACTCAACCTTCTGTTCCTCCTTCACTTTCACTAAGGAAAATGCCTTCTCTATTTCCTTTAACCAAACATTTGCTTCAATTGGCTCTAAGGAACCCTTGAATTCTGGTGGGTTTATTGCCTGAAAAGTTTTGAAGGTTACCTGGGGATTGGTCTGTCTTTGTTGTTGTTGTGCTAGGTGAACTGTTTGTTGAGCCAAGATTTGAAGAATCTGGGCTATTGCTGGGTCCATAGGTCCTGGGTTCACATTCGGGTTTGTATCATCTTGATTGTTGTTGTTGGTTTCTTCATTTCGGGTGTTGGTGCGGGTATTTCTTTTAGGAGGCATTTTCTGTAAAGAATCAATCAATTTATTTAGCTTTTGAATCAAATATTTGCATAAAAGAAAAGTTTTATAAAACAGGAATATCTCTTTTGAAAACAGTTGTAACTAAGTAAATTGCATGCTTCTTTACAGAATATAAACAGTTATGGAAAACGGGGTACATGGTATCACAGGGTATGACTGGTGCAATAAAATAAATGACAGTGCTGGAAAGGAAAAAGGTACTGATATATATAGATCAAAAGTTTTAGGGTAGTACAAGCGTAAAGATGCTTCGAAAGTAAAAGCAAAAAGGGTACAACAACCTATTCACTAGTCAGCATAGCTAGTCTATAAATACAACTCAAAAGTCTACTGATACACACTACACACTACTGTACATACTACATAACCATAACAACACTTCTCATCATCTCCATCTCTGAATCTCTGACTCATGGCAAATCTGGACCTCCTATCTCCTCAAGCTCCTCTAGAACCCACTTAGCCCACTTGACTAGGAAATCAGGGGTGATGTCCGCATGTGTAGCCTCAGCAATCCTCATAGCAGCTGTTGTACGAAATGCCTGGAGCCTCTCTCTAAGTCGCCTCTCACACTCCCCATCTCTCTGGTACGCATGATATGCAATAACTCCTGGATCTGACCCTGTAGAAATCGCTGCTCCATAAGGCAAGCCTCAAACTGATGATATGGGACAGGATAGGAAGAGAACTGGAAAGGTACTCCCGTGACTAAATGACTAGTAAAGCCTGAATCCGAAGGTGGGGGTCCTCTGATAGGTGGCCTCACACCTGGAGGTGGAATAGCCTGCAGTGGTACGGGCTGCAACACCGGTGGAGGTAGAATAGCCAATGTTGATGGAACAACAGGACGTGGATCCGAAAACGGCACTCCAACTGAAGGCTCTGAATGATCAGCTGATACAGGAATAAAAGAGTCGGCCATCTCTGCTATCTGAAATCATATCGTAATATAAGAATCTCGTTCCATAACGCAAACTTATACTAATACCTGATATACCGAAGCACTCAACCTCTCAACGTTCTCTCATCCTATGCCTTACTTCTAATCTTAACCCTCTACCCATTCCCGTTAACCTAGGCTTGTGTCAGTGACTTATAACCTGTAGCTCTGATACCAACCTGTGGCGCCCTCCAAACCCGGGTCAGAAGTTTGGGGTCCACACACATACCTTAATTATAACCTGCTTATAACAATAATAAAGATAATAATAATTATATGCAGTGACCCTACTTATCCACCACCACGGACCGCGACAGGTTAAAGTATGCACACAAGCCAACACACTAATATATTACAAACCGTTCAAATCCCAACTATTTCAACTCACACTGAGTATCAAACATTATTACGAACTTTTACAAACATAAATTATCCCAAAAGAAGTCTACTAGTTCAGCTTTCTCAACCTGAACCCCTAGCTCTCGCGCTGGACTGGGGATCCTCTTTACCAACTGGTTCCTTTTTAACTGGAAAGAATATAAACAACATCGCACAAATGAGCTAACTAGCTCAGCAAGTAATAACAAAACTGAGAATAATGATCATCAGGTGAATATATTTATGATATCAAGTGAACAATGGATTATGATTTAGAATTGGATAATATACTTTTAATTTGAAAACCAAGGTTAGGCTGCTGATCAGTCACGCACTAACCCCGAGCAAGGCACACATCATTGCTCTAACTATTGGATCCAAGGCACATATTCGCCTAACTTGACCATTATATGGTCTGACCACGAATCTGGTCCACAATTTTATAAAAAAAACAATCCAATTCTAACATAATAACAGAATATGCAATAATAAACAATAACAAGAATCATTAACAACAATGACTGTTTAACAATGAAAGGGTTTCAATCTTTGTAAGGATCAATAAAGTAGTTTACAAGCTTGAATGCTGGGAACTGAAATAATTGGATAACAAAAGAATCAATATTTCAGGGTTTCAAAGATTTGAGCTCTCAAAGCATAGGATACAATGGTTGAATGTATAAGTAATTCAGTTCAGTGTTTGGGATTTTGTTTGCATGTATTTATGGAATAGTATCGTATACTTGAGGTTCAAGTTTGGGTTTATAATAATCAATGGCTTAGAAAGAATATGGTTCATAGCTCAAGAACAATAACTGAAATCAGGGTTTAGGTTTCTGTGCTTCAAAGCACTTGCAATGTCAACAAGACTATCAAGAATTTCAATATCTCGAGAAAGTTCAGAACACTTGCCTGGAATTAGCTTACTACTCTGTACTCGCTTCCAATCACAATCGTCTTACTCCTCAACTATCTGTTTCCCTTTTCTACGCCTTGCCTCTTCTGCTCACATATCATAAGCATCTATCAATCATCAACTCACAAGATTCTATTCAACGTACTCTTTTATCTACCCTTCGTTTTACCCAAATCTGATTAACGGATTGAAATCTACGCAATAACGAAGTATACACCGCCTATATAGACCGATAGTCAAACCACATGTCACATATAACACATAATACATCACGTAATCAAGGACATATCATTTATAAAGAAGTCTTAGGTCATAAATGTGCTTTCGGGTATTTAAAATAATTTTTAAAACATTTTTCGGAATTAAAACGGGTCATTGGATCAAATTTCAAGTTAATAAACAGGGTTCGGCTGACCAATTCTGGCTCCGAAACAATTTTAGAATAATTATCGAGCCTTGAAAATATTTAGAATAATATTTTAAAGCTCTAAACTATTTTTCAGAATTTTTAAATCATTTTTAATAATTAAATCTAATTAAATAATTAATTAAAAATCAATTAATAATTAATTAAATCAATTAATCAATTAATTTCCGAATTAATTGACTAATTAATCAATTAAAAATTAACTGAAATTAATTAAATAATTAATTCAGATTTATTTGTGAATTAAAAATAATTTTCGGAATTAAAATAATAATTTTTAGAATTTTCAGAAATTAAAAACGAATTTTTATAATAAAAATAAATGGGAAATATGATTTTTAAACATTTTTAAAACAGGAATCCTATTTTTGCAAAGTCTGAAAACTACAGGGACCAAACTGCATCGTTCCCAAAACTTCAGGGACCAAACTGCAATTTTTACAGTCCAGTCGCCGGAAAACACAGGGGTGACCGGAGAACACGATTTCGGCCTCCTCACCTTGCCACAAGCTCCAGATCACTTCTACACAACACCAGGAACACAACCATGCAATCAAAACAACCTAACAATCCCTGATTTGGCCGGAATTTGGCCGTGAAATTTCCCAGTTTCCGGCGAACATCGGAAAACTTCAAAACACAACTCCCTTCTCTACAGACTTCGTTGGTTCATGAAACTTATACGACTGGATTGCTAATTTCACAGAGAACACAATCCACTATATCACAACATCAATCTATCACAGAATAAGAAACCCCCAAATTTCAATTAAGAACATTCATACGGGTTATAAACCCTAATTTTAAAATTCGAAAATCAAACTCAAATTTGAACATGTTATTGAACTCCAAATCAGACGTATGACATATGAAAATCATCAGGAAAACAAGCTCTACAACATACAATCATCAAATCATACAAACAATCATCCGAACAAAAATTCATATTTTTAATAAAATAAATTCGAAAATAATTAAATTTTTAGAAATTCAACCTTTGATTCTGCAGGTGTATGGATTACAGATTCTGATAGAGCTTCTCAAGACCTTCAAATCCAGTACTCGAGCTTTTCAAACAAAGATCACTAACACCTTCAAAAGTTGGTTTGATTCTCAGAAAGGTTTATGAATATATGATTTTTCTCTGTAAAATTATATATTTATCTTGTTATGGATTAAAAACTAATATATATAATTGCTGTATTTAATACTAAGGAACGTGAGCTTCGAGGCTCGATTTGACTGCTCTTGTGTTTCGTGACTCAATCTGCCTTAACAAGATGCCTACGTACCTTGCTGATTGCCAAGGATCAAGTCAAAAAACGTAGTTCTGATTTGTGGGGTGAGGCCCCTTATATAGATGTGGGAGTCCTTGAATTGGACTTGGTATAGGAGACTTGGTGGACAAGCCTCTGAATTAGGATAGACTTAGGAGTCCTAGGAAGTAGGAAGCTGATTCCTTATCCTTTTAGGTCCCCTTAAGGCTAATCTATAAGGATTTATATCCTTATCGGGACTCTTCTCAACAGCTGATTTTTCCCTTATTAATTAATTACGAAATTAATTAATAATCAGGGCTTTTGGGCCTTTTTTATTCCATCAGGCCTGATCTGGTCCATCAGGCTTAACCTTTCTGGTCTGAGTTTCATATATCTTTTTATTGGGCCTAGCAGCCCACAGCTTGTACAATTAATGCAGTATTTAATTATACGATCATGATTTATTTATCCCTATCATTTGCCCCCCAACTTTTGGGAAACATTGAATAGGTTTTCCAGAAGTTAAGTCTATTTGTTCCCTTACAGGGTTTCGTTTTTCCGTAAAGTGTGGAGCGACCTACACGTTTACAACGAATTTTTCCTTTTATTTAGGAATTATTTTGATTTCCAGGAATTTTTCCCTTATTTCCGGGATTTTTCCCTAATTTTTCTGGGATTTTCCCTAATTTTTCTGGGATTTTCCCTAATTTTTCTGGGATTTTTCCTTATTTTTCTGGGATTTATCCTTAATTTCTGGATTTTTCCCTTAATTTCTGGATTTTTCCCTTAATTTCTGGGATTTATCCTTAATTTCTGGAATTTTCCCTTAATTTCTGGGATTTATCCTTAATTTCTGGATTTTTCCCTTAATTTCTGGATTTTTCCCTTAATTTCTGGGATTTATCCTTAATTTCTGGAATTTTCCCTTAATTTCTGGGATTTATCCTTAATTTCTGGATTTATTCCTTAATTTCTGGATTTTCCCCTTAATTTCTGGATTTTTCCCTTAATTTCTGGATTTTTCCCTTAATTTCTGGGATTTATCCTTAATTTCTGGAATTTTCCCTTAATTTCTGGGATTTATCCTTAATTTCTGGATTTATTCCTTAATTTCTGGATTTTTCCCTTAATTTCTGGGATTTATCCTTAATTTCTGGATTTTTCCCTTAATTTCTGGGATTTATCCTTAATTTTCTGGGATTTATCCTTAATTTCTGGATTTTTCCCTTAATTTCTGGATTTTTCCCTTAATTTCTGGGATTTATCCTTAATTTCTGGAATTTTCCCTTAATTTCTGGAATTTTCCCTTAATTTCTGGGATTTATCCTTAATTTCTGGATTTATTCCTTAATTTCTGGATTTTTCAGAAATTATTTTAAGGGATTTTTTTTTTTTTTTTTTATACAGATTTCGACCAGGAATCCATTCGGCCAGGATCCTGGTCAAATTAACCTTCAGTATGCCTTGGTCGACTGAATTTCGAGCAGGTTCTATTCGATCAGGAATCCTGGTCGATTTGCGGCCAGGATTTTCACCCCTTCCTCTTTTTTTTTTTTTTTTTTTTTTTTTTTTATAGTTTTCGAGCAGAAAAATTTCGAGTAGGAAATTTCAATTTCGGTCAGGATTTTCGGTCAGGAGTCCTAGTTTTGACCGAATTAACTTCCCTCGGTTGCCCAGGTCGATAGAAATTCGGGCAGGATCCATTCGACCAGGATTTGGCCTTGCTTTCTGGTCGACAATCTTCTCAGGGAAAAGAGGATCAGGATTTTCGGTCAGGAGTATTTCGAGCAGAAGTCCTGGTCGAATTTCGGCCAGGATTTTTCCCCTTTCTTTTTTTTTTTTTTTTTTTGTCGACTAGGAAGTTTTCGACCAGGATTTTCGTCCCTTTCGGTCAGGATCTTCATTTTTGACCGAATTAGCCATCTTTTGTTGCCCAGGTCGACAGAATTTTGACCTCAATGATTTCGACCAGGAATCTTTCATGTTTTTTGGTCGAATGGGTCTCATTTCTAGTCGAATTAAGCCTCTTTTTCAACCCTGATCGACTTGATTTCGAGCTCAAGCCATTCGACCTGGACTTCTTTGTGTTTTCTGGTCGAATAGGTCAAGATCATTTGCATAAATTTTTGTACATACTTGGATTTAGGCCCCTAATGCTGGGCTAAAACTTGGGTTTTTTTTTTTTTTTTTTAAATATAGTGGGCCTTATCCTGGGCCTCCCACTTTTAATTATATAGGCCCTTTTCTGGGCTCGCTTCTTATTGACCATCTTTTCCACAGGCCTTTTAATTGGGCTCCCAACTCTGGGCTTTCAATTTGGGCCAAAAATTTAGCTAGGCTTCTTTTCACCCTTTTTTCCTAAAAATCAAGTGGGATTCATACAAGGCTTTTCAAACACTTGGGTTGTCAACTGGGCATGATTATTTCCTCAGGAACATTTTGGTCTTGATAAATATTTTTGACCGAATTAACCTCCTTTTCTAGCCTTGGTCGAAGCCTTTTCGATCTCAACTAATTCGACAATGAATACAACATGAAACCTGATCGAATTGGGTCTGGGATTTGGGATATATTACTTTCTGTGACTCCATATATTTGATTTGGGCCCTAAGTCTGGGCTGGATTTTTTCCAATCTCAAATTTGAGCCTAAGATTTGGGCCTGAATTCTTTTATGGGTACTTTATTTTTGACCCTGGGCCTTTTCCAAACCAGGCCTTTACCTTGGGCCTTCCCCTTTTTTGACTGGCTTTTTGTATTAGGCCCCTTACTTTTAACTGGGCTTCTTTGGTCCACCCTAAATTGGTCTTTAATTTGGGGCCATTTAATTTTATGCTAATTGGGCCCTTTTCTGGGCTTACCTCTTATTGGGTTGATCTTTGCCCTAAACCTGGGCTAGATTTATGAAACCTTGTATTGGGTTTCAACTTGGGCCCTTCTGGGCTTTGATCTTTAATTGGGCACTTAGTATTGACCCTGGGCTTGATTTATTGATCCCTATACTGGGTTTTTTTCTAACTCAAGTAGGATTAGGCCTTATTTTTGGGCCTTCATTTATCCAAATCCTTTTTGGATTTGGGACTTATTTCTGGTTTTTGAAGATAATACTCATATATATTTTCTTCCAGTTTTTGGACCCCGGGTGCTGGGCTTTGAATATTTGGGGCCCTTATCTGGGCTTGACATACTTCCAGGCCCAACAAGTTTTAACCTTTTTTTTTGAATTGGGCCTTTTTATAGGGCTTTCATATCATGCATCTAATTTAATTGCCATGCCATAGAGATTCAAACATATTTCGAAAAATTCTCTGAGCTTCAAAAATTGTTTGGGATTCATCCCTTACACAAGTCTTAATAAATTTCGTAATAAAACTAAAACATATAAACCCTAAGCAAGCAAAGCTTCAAGGTGCTTTTCAACCTACTCGCCATCCTGACGAGTGAGAATCGTACTTCGATCATCTCACACGTAGTAAACCTTCAAGTTTTGTGCGTGCCAGGTTCTCGGGACTTCAAAACCATCCATAGTCTCCAGCTTGTAGGTTCCTCTACCCTGAACGCTCTTGACTCTATACGGCCCTTCCCAATTTGGGGCAAGCTTTCCTTTCTGTCCGACACCAGACGCCTCTATTTTTCTCAAGACTAGGTCACCTTGTTTGAAAAACCTCTCTTTAACCCTTAGGTTGTAGTAGAATGAAGCCTTTTTCTGATATTCTACTATCTTTGCGTGTGCTTTATCTCGCACTTCATCGATTAAATCCAGGGCTAACTTCTGCCCTTCCTCATTTTCTTTTTCATCAAAAGCCTGAATCCTTGGAGAAGAATGTGATATCTCCACGGGAACTACTGCTTCCGCCCCATATGCCAACATGAAAGGAGTTGCATTTGTCGTGACTCTACAGGTAGTCCTATAGGCCCACAATATGGGAAGTATCTCATCCACCCAGTTATTTCTTGACTTTTCGATCCTCTTCTTTAGTCCATCCAGGATTATCCGATTTGCTACCTCCGCTTGCCCATTGGCTTGCGGGTGAGCCACAGAGGTGAACCGTAACTCAATTTCATTTTCTTCGCAATACTTCTTGAATTCCTCGTTGTTGAATTGTGTTCCATTGTCAGTGACGAGGATACGGGGAATTCCATATCGGCACATAATGTTTTCCCACAGGAATTGTGCAACCTGCTTAGTTGTGATTTTGGCCAAAGGTTTGGCTTCGATCCACTTGGTGAAATAATCAATGGCTACAATCAGAAACTTCCTTTGTGCTGTGGCCATAGGAAAAGGCCCTAGAATATCCATCCCCCACATAGCAAAGGGAATAGGTGAGTTGATAGAGGTCAGCATCTCGGGGGGTTGTCTGGCGACTGGTGCATGCTTCTGACAACGATCACACTTCTTTACATATTCTTTGGCATCAGCCATCATTTCTGGCCAATAGAAGCCTAAACGAGTTATCTTATGAGCCAAGGCCCTGCCCCCCAAGTGTTGCCCACAAATACCTCCATGCACTTCCTCAAGAGCTAAGCGTGCCTCATCGGGCCTGAGACACCTCAAGTAAGGAACCACGAAAGATCTTTTATATAGAATCCCATCTATCAAAGAGTACCTTAGTGCTCGAACAGTTAACTTCCGTGCCTCAATTGTATCGCTTGGCAACCAACCGGTCTGAATGTGAGCCTTGATGGGATCAATCCATGACGTCCCCAAGCCTACGGGAGCCACAAGCTTAACATCTATGCTTCGTGTCTTCAAAACACGGAAGTACACACTTCCTGAACTTTCTTCAATCTCAGATGAAGCAAACTTTGATAGCGCATCTGCTTTAGCATTTTCTTCCCTTGGAATGTGTTCAACATGGCATTCATTAAATTGGGTCATCACAGCCCTTACTAGGCGAACATACTTTGCCATCGTATCATCCCTTGCTTCAAATTCTCCCTTTACCTGGGATATGATCAACTTCGAGTCTCCACGAACCTTTAAGTTTTTGACTCTAAGTGTCCCAGCTAGACCAAGGCCAGCAATCAGGGCTTCATACTCTGCCTCATTGTTTATGGTTGGGAAGTCTAGCTTCATGGCATACTCAATTAAGAATCCATCAGGGCTTTGCAAAACCAACCCTGCTCCACTGGAATTTGTTTTTGATGCTCCATCAAAATAGAGAACCCAATATTCTTTCTCCTTGTCCCCATTGTCGACTCCCTTGTCTTGAGGTATGGTATCTTCCTGCCCCCCGACTTCTTGGTTGGGTATGGTACATTCCACCACGAAGTCAGCTAGTGCCTGGGCTTTTATGGCCATACGTGGCTTATACTTGAGATCGAATTCTCCCAATTCTATTGCCCACTTAATCAGTCTCCCACTTGCCTTGGGACTGTGAATGATATTTCTCAGTGGCTGATTTGTTAGCACTTCAATTTGGTGAGCTTGAAAATAAGGACGCAGCTTTCTTGAAGCCATTACCAAGGCTAAAGCGAATTTCTCAATGGCTGAATAATTCAACTCAGCACCATGCAAAATTTTGCTGACATAGTATACGGGTTTCTGGACTTTCAGTTCCTCCTTAACCAACACCGCGCTCAAGGCGCTTTCTGAAACAGCCAAGTACAAGAATAAAACTTCACCCAGAACTGGCTTGGCCAACAACGGGGCCTGGCCCATATACTTCTTTAACTCTTCAAATGCCTTCTGATTTTCCTCACTCCATACAAAGTCTTTAATGTTCTTTAATGACTTGAAGAATGACAAGCACTTGTCTCCTGACTTGGAGATGAATCGTCCTAGCGCAGCAACCCTTCCTGTGAGTTTCTGAACATCCTTGACAGTTTTTGGGGGTTCCATATCCAGGATTGCCTTTATTTTATCGGGGTTAGCCTCAATTCCCCTCTTTGAGACCATCAATCCCAAGAATTTTCCAGATCCTACTCCGAAAGCACACTTCGTGGGATTCAACATCATCTTGTGGTACCTCAAGACCTCAAAAGCTTCCCTCAAATGGGTTATATGATCAGTCTTTACTAGACTCTTGACTAGCATGTCATCAACATAGACTTCCATAGTCTTCCCAATAAGATCCTTAAAAATTTTATTCACCAACCTTTGATAGGTGGCTCCTGCATTCTTGAGACCAAACGCCATAACAAGATAACAATAAACGCCAAAGTCAGTGATAAATGATACCTTTGGAATGTCATCCTTATGCATTTTGATCTGGTTGTATCCGCTAAACCCATCCATGAAACTCAGCATCTCATGTCCAGCGGTGGCATCAATCAAAGTATCAATTCTAGGCAGCGGAAAACAGTCTTTGGGGCATGCATCATTCAGATCGGTGAAGTCTATACACATCCTCCACTTTCCATTAGCCTTCTTCACCATTACAGGGTTTGCTAACCACTCCGGAAATTGAATCTCCTCAATGAAACCAGCCTCTAAGAGCTTTTCCACTTCCTGCTTTATAGCCTCTTGTCTTTCCAGGGCAAAATTTCTTTTCTTTTGTTTCACTGTCTTCCGGCTTGGATCCACGTTTAACTTGTGGGTAATTAACTCCGGGTCTATGCCTGGCATATCAGCTGCTGACCATGCAAACACATCACTATTTTCTTGCAAAAATTTCACTAACTTCCCTCTAAGGGGCTCCTCTAATGTAGCTCCAATGAAAGTCATCCTCTCAGGATTCTTGGGATCTAAAGGAACCGAAACCAATTCTTCTGCTGGCCTTCCTCTATTCTCATCATTTTCTCGAACATCCATATCTTCAATAGGAAGAACCTGCCCCCCGACTCCATCTGCCCTTAAAGAGGCCACATAACAGCTTCTAGCCATTTTTTGATCTCCTCTCTCTTCTCCAATCCCGTTTCGGGTGGGAAACTTCATGACTGAATGGTAGGAAGAGGGGACCGCCTTGAAGGCATGTATCCCTGTTCTCCCCATGATAGCATTATAAGTTGAACTAGCCTTTACCACCACAAAATCCAGCATCTGCATTGCTTGCCTTGGCTCCGTACCTATGGTGGTTGGCAATTTAATTATCCCTTCCACAGGACATTCTACTCCAGCAAATCCATATATCGGCATGTCGGTTGGTGTCAACTGGGAGTCGTTATACCCCATCCTTAGAAAGGTGTCGTGGAGCAAGATATCCACAGAAGCACCATTATCCACAAGGACCCTCTTAACCGGGCTATTTCCTATTATCGGCGTTATGACCAGCGGGTCGTCATGGGGAAACTTCACACCCTCTAGGTTGGAATCATCAAAAGCCAATGTTACTTCTGTCCTGGCCCTCTTCGGGGCTTCTCCAACAATATGCATAACCTCTCTAGTATATGCCTTTCTGGAATTTTTGGACAATCCAGCAGCAGTTGGACCTCCAAAGATCGTGTTTATCACAGGCCCTCGAGGTCTCGGCCCTCCATAAATGGTGTTTATAACTGGTCCTCTAGGTTGGGAATTCCGCCCCTGATCATCTTGGTCCCTCCTACGATCTTCAAAGTTCTTCCTTCCATTATTATTTCTGTCTCCCCCATCTCCAGTATACTTGTTCAATCTTCCTTTTCGAATCAAAAACTCAATTTCATCTTTCAACTGTCTACACTCATCGGTGTCATGGCCAACATCTTTGTGAAACCTGCAATACTTGCCCTTATCTAGCTTGGCGGGATCAGCCTTCAAGGGCTTAGGCCAGCGAATATCTCTGTCTTTCTCAATCTCCATCAAAATCTGACTTCTGGGAGCATTCAGTTTAGCATATTCAGTGAACTTTTGCCCAGGTCCTCCCTTCTTGGGGGTTGAATCAGGGTTTTGTTCAGTTCTAGGATATTTATCCTTAGCGATATACTCCAAATCAGTTTTTCGTTTCTTGCCTCCAGTGGGCTCATTACTTACTACGGTCTTCCTCATACTTTCTTCAACCTTGATATACTTCCCTGCCCTCTCTTGGAGCTGCAACATGCTCTCAGGGGGTCGTTTGGCCAAAGACATCTTGAAAAACTCATCCCTAGTTCCTTGTTGCAGTGCTATCATGGCTACCTTATCATCAAGGTCTGGGACTTTTAAAGCCTCCTTTGTAAAACGATTCAGGTAATCTCTTAAGGATTCCTTAGCTCCCTGCACAAGACTCATAAGAGATGCTGAACTTTTCTCATGGACTCTTCCACTGATGAATTGCTTAATAAAAGCCTGACTTAATTCTCTGAATGATCCAATAGAATTTGGGGGTAGGCGACTGTACCATCTTTGAGCCATACCCGACAGGGTTTGAGGAAAGGCCCGACATTTATAGCATCGTTCACGGGTTTGCAGCAGCAGTGCATTAGAGAATGTCCTAACATGATTAGCGGGGTCTCCCGTGCCATCATAGGCTTTGATAGTGGGCATCTTGAATTTCCTTGAGATATGGGCATTCATTATCTCTTCTGTGAAGGGTGGAGTTGGATCATCAGGATCTCCAAGGGGAAGGAGATTGCTTGGATCAGTTCTTGGGACAGCAGCCCTTCTTCTTACCGGACCATCCAGGTCTATGATAGGAGGAGGATTTCTCCCCCCTAGGTGGTATGTGGGTTCTGGTGGCTTGGTGAGCCTCCAAGTCACGCCTCAGCCTTTGGATTTCAGCCTCATGTGCCCTGATCTTTTCCCTGCACTTCTTGGGGATTCGCCCCTGGGGTGCTTTGGGGGCGTTGCCTTCCATCGGTCATTGGCTCTTTTCCAGGACGCCTCCTTCTCGGGGCCACTTCATCATCCGAAGATTCAGAATCTCTCTGAGTGTATGGACCAGAAAATTCCGATCCTCAGGGATAGGATCCAAACCTCGTATATAGGGGGGCGACCGCCCTCGTGCTTCACTTCGCCCAGCATATCCGCTTCCTCCAACCTCAGGGTGAAGGGGCATCCCATAAGGGGGGTTAGTAGTAACAACAGTTGAATATTCATACCCGACGGGTCGAGAATTCACAGGTATATGTACTTGTTGAACTTGAGGATTCGTACCTTGAATAGTCGGGGGAGTTGTCCCTTGTGGCTGAGGTTGAGTTGCCCCTGTCTGGGCTTACCCCCTGAGTAGATGCATAAGTTGAATGGGGAGGAACCTCCACGGTTGATGAAATCACCTAGGTTGTCCCTGATGGTGTTCCCTCCTCCAGAGTGCTGGTTGTTCTCCGTGTTCTCGCCATGGTTGTTGTTCCGAGGTTCCCACAGACGGCGCCAAATGTTATGGATTAAAACTAATATATATAATTGCTGTATTTAATACTAAGGAACGTGAGCTTCGAGGCTCGATTTTGACTGCTCTTGTGTTTCGTGACCAATCTGCCTTAACAAGATGCCTACGTACCTTGCTGATTGCCAAGGATCAAGTCAAAAACGTAGTTCTGATTTGTGGGGTGAGGCCCCTTATATAGATGTGGGAGTCCTTGAATTGGACTTGGTTAGGAGACTTGGTGGACAAGCCTCTGAATTAGGATAGACTTAGGAGTCCTAGGAAGTAGGAAGCTGATTCCTTATCCTTTTTAGGTCCCCTTAAGGCTAATCTATAAGGATTTATATCCTTATCGGGACTCTTCTCAAAGCTGATTTTTCCCTTATTAATAATTACGAAATTAATTAATAATCAGGGCTTTGAGCCTTTTTATTCCATCAGGCCTGATCTGGTCCATCAGGCTTAACCTTTTCTGGTCTGAGTTTCATATATCTTTTTATTGGACCTAGCAGCCCACAGCTTGTACAATTAATGCAGTATTTAATTATACGATCATGATTTATTATCCCTATCATATCTGTCTGCAAATGATTTTGATACGAAATAAATACGGTAAAAGGCTATTTATAATTACGGAAAATTAGTATCCCGTTGGATCATTCCGGATATAAAATGGTACTTTATTTATAAAACACTGATCCAAACGGTATCGGTTTTCGGGATAGTTATCCCAATCAGTACAATTGTACTGCGGTCTTGTCTCAGCACCCAGTTACCCGTACTACGAAGTGATAATTTGGATAGTTTAATAAAAGCTCCCGTTTATCGACAATACGGGTTTTACTTAATTTACCGAAACGAATATTGTATCGAAAATGTTGTGCGGGACCCGCGCAGGACAAACCGTACGCCGGATCGAAAAAGTCGGAAACATGGAAAATGCTCGGAATATTAACAATTAGGTTTAGGAAGGAGTTCTCGGTAGAGTTTTGGGTTCCAAAAACGTAACAACGGTTGATGTCGGTTGGTTCCGTTTTTATAAAATAGATTTTAATTACCCGGAAAAAGATTTTTAAAAATTTCATATGATTCTTATAAATCTATAAATCAACACAAAAATAATTAGGAAGATATAACAATTATCTATATTTTATTTGGGACATATAAAAATAAATACTCAATTAATATTATTTTTGAATATTCAAGTACATATATCACTTAACAATTAACTCACAGAATAGATACTGAACACACATATTAATTATTTAATAGTAAAATAATTACACGTATATCCCGGATATTACATGCAGACCCGGATTCAACCGGTTTAAAACCCGTTGTTGATCCATTTTTACCCAAAATTGATTTCAAATACTGTTATTGAATTTTATTTTTTATTTTTATAAATTATAAAATCAGTTGTGTTTATTTAAATAAATTGATTAATTAATTTAATTAATTAATTGATTATTTTATAAATAAATCTGAAATATTTTCAATAATTTGAAATTATTTATTTCTTTAATTATTTATGATTTATTTATTATTTATTTAAAATATTTAATAATTTTGATAATTAATCTTCTTATTTTCAATAATTCATTATAAATTCATTGTAATTCCAAAAATATGGAAAAAAATCATTTTTAATTCAGATTTTTTCCCAAATAAGTATTTAAAAATATATTTAAGGTTCAATTATCTTGAATAATTGATTATATTGAATTATAAGTTGATTTATCCCTATTTATTGATTTTATAATTAAACAGTTTATCCGATTTTAAACGAAATGAAACTCTGAAAATGATATGTCTTCAATAAAAATAGTTTTTAAATCTTAATTTCTTCCGGAATCGAGCCGGCTTTTCGATATATATTTATTTATAAACCTTTTAATTATAGAGACGAGTCCAATAAATTCCAAAAATTAGGAAACGAGCAGATATTGTTCGATAATGCGAATGTTGATCCGATTTTAATTCTAAAAATTTTTAAACCTAGAATGACCATGTGACTTATGTGCTATGTGAGTTATGTGTTTAATTGAGTCCTAATTGCTAGAATTATTATACGAGTCAATTATAATCGTACGGGTAGACAATAAGGGCTACGTGAAGTCGGTTTGAGACGCGATTAAGATACAAGTCGACTAAATGAGTATTTTTCTTTGATAAATACGAAGCCAACAAGGCGGATCTAGCTAGTGTTAGAAAACTGTGATAAATTTGTGGTAGATCGCGTGACAGACAAGTTTTTCCCTATTATAAATTCAAAATAGTGAATTACTTTCCTTTACTCGAATCTCAACTCAATAAACACTAATAATTCCTGTTCATATACCCTGAGATATAATTATTATTCTTTTGATTATATTTCATTTCGATTCCTAATTTCTCTGTTACGTTAAATACTCTATTCATTTCCAATAGATTACACATTATATATCTTGATATATTTTGATATTGGGATATATCAAAGCATACTGATTGTTCCAGACGCTCATCTATGGACTGGATGGTGATGATGAGGATCAGGTATAAACTTGATCCTATGGGCCGGGAATTAATCGGATCCCTGTTTTTGGGTCGTAGAGCATGGGTACCCGAATGGATCTATACATGTAGGTATAGATCTACACTATATCCTGACTAATCAGCAAGATATGGGTGCGAACTTTGTGTCTAGTCTAGTTTATTGATAATCGCCGATAGTGGCTGTTAGTCCCTTAACAATATAGCAAGAATTACAGAAGAGGGGTTGAATGGATTCTTGAACCTTTTTCTTGAAATAAAAATGTTCAACTCGATTATAGATATATTTGTTTTGACTAGCACAATGCGGAATGTAAACTTAATTAAATCAAAACATAAGTAATAAAAACAAGAGTCTTTAAAAACTTTCTGGTGGATTTAAACAATTCCACCAGAGATATATAATATATCGAGAGGACTCTGTGTGCAGAAAAATCACAGCTGCTTACAAATGGAACTACTGAGAATATAGGAAATGCTAATGATCTTCTTACAAAGATTCTTTGTTTTGTGTTTCTGAAACAATCTCAGTTATTTTATTTGCTACTCTCTTGGTTTATATAATACCAAGATTACAAAGTCAAAAAGACTGAACAAATATAAAATCTAACAGTCTTAAGCTTTACTGCTTTTCGTCGTATTACCCAGTTAATGGGCTTCCACAGTGGTTGTATACATCTCGAGGCTGTGTGTCAGCTTTCACTGTTCAACTGCTGTTGAATTCTTCATATGATCATCCGTCGACTTTCAGAACATCCGTTGATGATTTAATTGATCATCCATCGATGCTATATTAAACATCGTTGATAGTCATTTGATCATCCGTCGATGGCTTGGTTAATCATCCGTCGGTAGCTATTTTGGCACTTGACTCTATATCACTTATGCAGAATTACAAGACATCATTTATGTACAATTAATCAACCTATTCTGCATATCTAGTTAAAGTCAACATGATTATATGCTACTACAGATTCTATACAAAGGTGCATACATAAATGTGTTACAACTATTATTACATAAGCTACTCACTCGAGGGTAATAAGTTAATCATCGTCGGGACTAAATTCTTATCCGTCGAGTGTTACATAATTTCACTAAGTAAAATCTACTTGATGGTTTGTTTATGAAATCATCAAGTACAAAATATGCACAACAATCTCCCCAATTTATGTCTACTGAATTGTAGCATAAATAAGAGATATTGACGTAACAAAACATCACTGACATATATCTTTAAAGATAAGTAGATA